>NC_135560.1:5982597-6328847 GCF_964340395.1 Glandiceps talaboti | reverse complement strand
TCTTAGATCTTTCATGGTTACTTTTATTTTGTTGTAAAATAGTCTCACATCGTTCCAACATTTAAATCATGTTGAAATATGTGTTTAGCACTTGAACTGGTACAGCACTCTGCCATATTATTTGAAATTACACCATGGGTTAATTTTGGTCACCAATTTTTTTAAAAAAAACAGCATATTAACAATTACCTAACCTGCATGTGTATGTAATTCTAACTACATCTGTAAACATATATGACAGCAAATGCTGTGGTCATGAAATCACAGGAAAACCCCACAGAAATGCGTAGTTTATTTAAAGGCCTTGTTTGGAACAGGATTAAAGTCAGTGTGAAGACATTAGTTCGACAGAGCTTCGGGGAAAATTGATCCAGAACACAAAAGAATGATTTGTAATTATTCCCTATGACGCCACTGATAAAATAACTCTGATGGGAGAACCTAGGATTGAATCATTGGCCTTTAGAAATTTCATCATAAAAAGATTATTAGTTTTTATTATCCTTGTTGCACATGGCACAGAAATGTGAATTATTTTAATATCACATACAGGAGTCATAGGAAACTGTGATGATAAAGGCCGAGTCACAATATTGGTTCCTTAATTTTAAAATATTGTAATGACAGCACACATGTCATTGTTGAAAACTGAGCTATATAGCAAGTAGTCCAGATATTTACCTAATCAATAATTGAAAGAGTCAAATATTTGAGGAAAGTAAGATAAACAGAATGCTGGTATAATCTCTTTTTAAATAATAATATTGATAATTTGGTGTAGAGTGGTTAAAATTGTGATAACCGTAGAACTGAAGATAATTTGGTGTACAGTGGTTGAAATTGTGATAACCATAGAATTGAAGATAATTTGGTGTAGAGTGGTTGAAATTGTGATAACCATAGAACTGAAGATAATTTGGTGTACAGTGGTTGAAATTGTGATAACCATAGAACTGAAGATAATTTGGTGTAGAGTGGTTGAAATTGTGATAACCATAGAACTAAAGATAATTTGGTGTACAGTGGTTGAAATTGTGATAACCGTAGAACTGAAGATAATTTGGTGTACAGTGGTTGAAATTGTGATAACCGTAGAACTGAAGATAATTTGGTGTAGAGTGGTTGAAATTGTGATAACCATAGAACTAAAGATAATTTGGTGTAGAGTGGTTGAAATTGTGATAACCGTAGAACTGAAGATAATTTGGTGTAGAGTGGTTGAAATCGTGATAACCGTAGAACTGAAGATAATTTGGTGTAGAGTGGTTGAAATCGTGATAACCGTAGAACTGAAGATAATTTGGTGTAGAGTGGTTGAAATTGTGATAACCGTAGAACTGAAGATAATTTGGTGTAGAGTGGTTAAAATTGTGATAACCATAGAACTAAAGATAATTTGGTGCAGAGTGGTTGAAATCATGATAACCATAGAACTGAAGATAATTTGGTGTACAGTGGTTGAAACCGTGATAACCGTAGAACTGAAGATAATTTGGTGCACAGTGGTTGAAATCGTGATAACCATAGAACTAAAATACACTCTATAGTTTCACTGTTGTATGATTACGTATACTGTATAATTATGCATCATTGAACATCGTTAAACTTATTGCAAAGTTTTCACCATAAAATTACTCTTGTATTGTATGCATATGCACCAAATTGGTAGAATGTACATGAGAAAATTAAACACTTTAAACCCTGTTTTGAAAAAAATAGTGATAGGAATAAAGTTGGGTGATAAATTTCAACGCATGCACTATCTTTCTCTCATACTTGTAGTAACCACTTGTGTTTAATGTAGTATGGACCACAGAAATAAAATTTTTAAACTTTTGCCGTTACTTTGTTTAAGAAAACTCAAACTCATTTGCAGTTAAAAACAAGAAAAAAAGTCAGGGGTTACTGTACAAAATTTTGAAATATAAGTCAAAATTATACCAAAGTTAGAATCCAATATGGCTGCCGAATAAAAAAAAAAAAAAAATTATTTCCTTGAAAACAAGTTGGTAAATCCTAAAGTTCTTTTATATATAAAAAACGTACCCGGGACATGTTTCCATATAGCAAAGTTTGCAGTTGATTTTACAAACTTGATTTGCAAAGAAAATGGTACCTGAGCCACATTCTACTTTCAAAAACTAAAAGATGAATCTGTATTCAATCACATATTTGGTTTCTCCAAAGGTTGTTCTGTCATGTGTAAATATTCATAAATCATTGGGAAAGAGACAGATATGGAACAAAATAAATGATAGATATTTGTTTCAGGCTTACAGCTATACTCAGGATATTTACTTAAGAATATTATACAGGAAATTCTGTTGTCAGGAGGCATAATCTTTTAGATCAATTTAGTCATCCATTTGCTTCAACTTTGATTACATAAAACAATTCTAAAATCAATCAGCACTGCTGAATGTATTTGGAATTTGGTTTAAACTCTTAGTCTATGCATACACTCAAAACTAGTCAACAAAAGTTTGTATCCTGCCTTCAGCTCTTAAAATGCTAATTTCCCGCCAAAAATTATCAACACTATAGGTTCTGCACTTTTTCACTTTTTTCTTTCATCATTAATATTTCATCATTTCTGCTTCATTTTGGATTTATTTGTTAGGAATTATAATATATTTTCAAAATGTAGACACAATTTGAGATTATTTTGATATTTTTGGTAGAAATTACTGTTTAATGATTTGAAGGTTTGTGTGTGAACTGCCAGATTTTTTACCTGCTGACTTTATGGATGTCTGTTTGAGTTGCCCCCTAGTGATCATTGAATATGCAAATAAGTATACTTGACCTATGACCCCTGCAGCAACTACTCATACCTTTTGCAGTTGCTTGATACTGGCATATTAATTATTATATATGGCTGTTGGTATGTATTAGTATACCATGACTAAATTACCCTCAGCTCATTTTGTTCTCTCCGGTGCTATATATTATGCTTTTTGTATGGTCAAAATTGCATGCCCCTTAGGACATCATTATTTTATTGACCGACCATGCTGCCTACAATGAAACAGTAAGATTTACGAGTGTGAAATTAGAAAAGGTTTTTTTTTTCTTTTTTTCTTTTTTAGACCAATTAATGTTTCTACGTGACAAAAAATACTGTTGTTAACTGATGGAACCTTTTTTTGTCCACAAGTTGTTTAGTTTTTTGTTGAAAAGTTATTAGCCCCAGTGAGTACACCCAGAGGGGCAATAGAATTGCAGGGCTTCATCCGTCCACCTGTCTGTCTGGCTATCTGTCTGCATCTGTTCCTCAGCCATACACAGGACAATTGTGGTCAAGGCTATGCATAACACAGGAGTTGGATATCAGGCATATATGCACATTACTCTATTCAATTACTTTGGCAAATTTGACCAAATTGCACAAATTTCATGAAACTTTTAACACATGGGATCATGACCTTAGGGGGCCCAGTTCAGATTAACATTTGATCGCGAAAAGCAGTCGTGTGCCAGGGTTATAGAAAGATTTGGTCCAGAATAAAACAATAATCTTATGTAATTCTTAGGCACCACTAATACGATAACAATGTGAGAACCTGGGACTGACTCCTTGGCCTTTAAGTTTCAACATCGATTGTGAAAATGAAGCCATTTTTTGCAAATTATTGAAATACTTGTATACAATGCAGAAATAGAATTCTACAGTAAATTTTAGGTCATGAATTATTCTGTTTAACATTTTCAAGAAATAAATTTATAATCTGAACCATAAACAAGTGAGGGAGTGGTTGTTAGTGTCATCAGTGAAGACTTATTCCGTGTTTTAATAATTAACTTTTATTCATGTGAATGTATTTATTTTGTCAAAATGAAATTCATCTAGAGACAACTTTTCACGAGTTTAGAACCAAAATACATTTATTCGTAGTTTATTCGTAGTTTATTGAACAGCCTCGTAATCAGTAATACATCAAATTAATCTATGAATAATTAATGATTTTAACAATCTCACAAAAGTTTATTTGCATGATCCTCAATAATTAGAATGATCAAAAACAGTGTGTCGAGTACAAGATCAGATTTCTGCTACCTTACCATGTCTAATTATAATTCTGTGGCAGCTGCGAAATGTACTAGAACTTATTAAAAATTAATGAGTGTAATAAATATATATTAGGCAAACATATATCGTTATTATTTTAAAAGAAGGGATTTTTTTTTTGGAAAATTTTTTCAAAGGAAGATCATCAGTTGGAAAAAATTCTGCCTGTGAACTTTTAATAGTAGAATGAATTCATCGTCAGTATTTTTAGTTTTTGTGAACTCCCCGGAGGCCAGTTTATGGAGACCATAAACCTGTCGATTGCTGTGTATTTCCTGGCCTCGTTGCTGTTTTTAGGTTTACTGCCCGGCTGTGAGGGTATATCATGATCACCCACATCAGTGCAGCTGACCTTAAAGGTGATTAATCACCAGAGACTTAAGTGGTCTGACAGTGGTGTATTGAGTGTCAGCTTGGGGGGATCTGTACAATGTGGTCATTGATGTTGGTGACAGGAGAGGAATTGCACACACAGCTGTCACCGTGACAACCCTGGCTGGCAACCTCACGTCTTCTGCAAAGAGAACCACTCCCCTTAAACTTAGGTCAAATGTCTCTGTTGAAATGTAATGTGTGGAATTTCAGTGTACAAGGCAAGGGTTTCAGACACAATCGATGCTTGCATTCCAACTTCCAATAATTCCACACATTTGCTCATCCTTCATCTTTCATTTTTTTCAAAAAATAATATGTGGCAGTGGGGTATAAGGTTCAATTTGTTTTTATACAAGCTGACAACTTGATCGCCTGACAATTTGTAGGGCCAACAGTTTACATAATGCTAGCAATTTTTTTAATTATCTGACTTTATGGAAATGCTAAAATTTTGTTAGCCGACACTTGATGTGTTGTCATGGTAATCTTCAGATCAATTTTAATAACTCATCACGTAATTTTATTAATTAACTTGCAGTAAATTGAACATCTTTCAAAATATTAGAAGGTTTCAATAAAAATATTGTGATGTTTTTAACCAAAATTAAGTCTCAATGAAAATGTCAAGAATCTTCTTTGGTGTAATCTTAATGTTATCAAACATCGGTTTAATACAGTTTAATCCGATTCAATCTTAAGTTTGACTTACAGTTCAGGATTTGACATTTGCTATTAAAAAGATCTCATTCTATTTTGTTGAGGCCTGCCAGAAAATATTTAATATTTCTTGAAAAATGGATGAAATTGAGACGGCAGGCATAACTATGCTCATTTGAATATGTTAATGTATGTGAAGAGGAATTCGATAGAAATTCCTCTCAAGTCCAAATATTGTTAGGTTCAAAGTTTGGCCTCAAATTACAAATCACTGTGTTTGAAATATAATGGGAAATGACTTTCCAAATTGCTGGATGAATATCTGTTATGAATATTTTTATTGCAACATATTAAAAAATAATTTGTACCATAATGTTGATGTTATTGATTGTTCGACATTCCTTACATAGTTATGCGGACTGTACGAATGAAAAATACAAAGGCTGCAACAATCATTTCAAGAAAATTGTCGGCAGACGACGGATCACGTTTCACATTTCAAACTAATACAGAGATCATAAATATTTGTACAAGTCAGAATTTTTGCCAAGTAATGTTTCATATATTGACCATAATTTTTCTAAATAAACTACCACAAACTCTCAAATTCCGCAAAAAAAAAATCAAATTCTAAAATTTTTGTGACTTTCCACCAAAGTTTGTCATTTTCTGCACTAATGGAAGTATATAATTTGTATATTTTGGTAAGAATTTTGGCAAAAATATACAAAAAAGGGATATTTGATACTAACATTCCATGGAATTTCAGAATTCCTGCTTTCAGTTATAAACTATATATTAAACACAGTGAATGGTATTCTAAGTATTAGTCCCTGGCTAACTGTTCAAATAAGCGATGAAATTTTTTTTTTTTTCAAAGTGTCCATTTCATACAGTACCAGGAACAATATTCACATCTCGTGATATATCACACACACAGTGTGAGATAGTTTCAAATCACAATAACGTGTTGATGTAATTTCAAGGCTTCATAGTTGGTTTCTAAATTTGGTACTCTTCTGCCAACTAAAAGCTGCTAGATACAAACGGAATTAGGCCGTTCTTTGTACACACAAGGTCAAACAGATCCCACTTGCATAAATGCAAAATATGTCAAATTGACAGTCTTACACAATGGAGTTAATAACCGTTGACTGGACCAACACATTATGAGCTCGTCCTAGCTTCCTGTATTAAAGCTGCTTGGTTCGTTGCGGCTACCCGTAATGTGTTATGTTGTGGTGAATATTGAATTTTAAAACCATTAAAGTATTCACAGTTTTTGGTATATTTATTCAACTCCTAAAAAAATGGCTAGTATGATACAATGCAGTGTACTATAAAAAAATTCTTCAAACTGATGAAAAATTCTAGGACAAATCATGAGTAAAAAAATGGTCTGGTTCCAAATGCACAACCCTACCTAGTTTTGCTGCCAGGCGTTGTAAAAAAAATTATATGCAAATTGGGGGGGGGGGGGGGGGGGGGCATCTTGCAAAAATTGTACATAAATCAGTAAAAATATACACAAAATATTGATATTTTATAAAAAAAATTACGGTCAAAAATTTTTGAAAGGTGTGCATTTTTTAAAGATATTTGTTTAGTGTGTGGAGACTTTGAAGTGTAAGGAATATTTTTATTTTTTTCCTGCAGCTTTTACTGAACAATAATTCAGAATTTGAGTCAAGTTTTCAATTCTGGTATTGGATAGCGTGTATGTTATTTTCGTGACTGTGAAAACTCATACTGCAAACTTTATTAACATTGAAATAATTTGGTGAATAACTGGAGTCAATAGGGTCAAAAACACTCACTTTGTAATTACACCACTCGTCAAATACATCAAAAAATATTAAATAAAGAAATATTTACTTTCAATTCATTTTGCAGATTTAATGGATTCTGTCAAGCACGTGTATGAATAGTCGGTTTTATGGAATTGGTGACCCAATTTGCAGTGCAAGATCTTAAAACGCAGTCAGTATAAATTATTGTACACTTTTCTCTTTTATAATGAAAAGTGCGGGAAAACTGACATTTTCCCATTTAACAAAACTTTACTAAAATTTTTAATTTTAACAGAATTAAAATAGCAGAAAATACCAAATATATGATACAGTTTTATTATTTCAGACTAAAATGCACAAATTTGCAAACGTTTTTGGCTAAATTATGAGAAAAGTAAAAAAAGCATGTTGATTTTATATCGTACCTCGTGTTCTAGCTGTCTTCAAGGACTGTCTGATAAACTCTTTTGTTAGTCAAATTTCTTTGTATTTTTTTTTGGCGGGAAATTTCAGTGTGAAAGAAAGCTGTCTGACATGTGAATTGTTTCTTGTCAGCTTTGCACTACAACCTCCATAAAGAGAGGTTATCAAGATGGTGACCTTTCCCCCCCGGGTCTTTCTATTTAGGAAATGAAAATTGTGAACGTGATGGGAGTCTGTAGGGTGAATCATATCTTTTCTTCAAAATGAAAGTAAAAATATGAGGCAGCTGATATACAAAATCAATTTCAAGAACTGAATGTGTGAAATGTGAAAGAAAACGTGTGGCTATATATTTGGCATTGGCCTGGATTTTTTCTGTTTGCCATTAGAACACAACGATGCGATGTGGCGGCCAAATCTGTGCTAGTGTCATGGACAGGCTAAAAAGTAGCGAGTCAACAAACACACTGAAAGCCCAATATTGATTATTTGCCATTGGCCAGGTACTGAAAAAAATTGAAAGAAAAACGGAAACTTGAAAGTTTGATAGACAACATATGAAATGTAATATACTGTCTTCCATTGAATACAGCCTTTAAGCTACAAAAATGTATATATCTCGTTGGAACAGCTGTTGAGTTTAGACTTTGAATATGATTACTCATCTGCAAATATGGAACTACTGGAGGGCAAAAGGGGTCTGCTAAAAAAAACCTGAAATGGGTTAAAATGCAAACTATAAATTGGAAATAGAATTGGTTTCACTCATTCTACCCTAACTAACTCTGCCCTAGCTAGCATAAAATGATGGCGTATATGGTGTTTGAAAAAGCCCTATCTGAAATCTACCATGGAATCTAAACTTTTCAATTACCTTACTCAGCTCTACCAGAAATAACAAAATTGCCTTTCAATTACCTTACCCAGCTGTACCAAGAAATGACAATGAAATTGCAATTACCCTTGCCCCTACAGTAGGAGGAATGCAATTGCCCCACCATACCCTACCTTCTTGATAAATAGTAGAATGTTTTGTGTTTTCAATTATGTCAATTATGCCATACCCTAGCAGAAAATGACAGAAATTGTCTCCACAAAATACCTTGCTACATCTACCAGAAAAAGAATGAATTGTCTCTGCAATTTTCTGATCTTGAAAGACCTCATTCTTTACAGTTTCCTAACTTTGATATCAGAAAATAATAAAATGGTCTCTACAACTTTCTGGTCATGAAAGACGTTCTTTACAGTTTCGTAACTGTAATATCAGAAAATAATAAAATGGTGTCTATAATTTTCTGACCAGATCCAACCAGAAAATGAGTCTTCCTCCCTACCCTGCCAGAAAATTACAAAATAAGAAAGTACAGTCTTGAAACTTAAATTCATCATTTCAACATTTGTACCTCAACATGACGCTTACCAATGGCATGCTGGGAGTAAAGAGAGTAAGTGTGTTTTTTTCTCTGAGCTGCAGTTAGTTTTATTGACTCTTCGGGGCCAAGGTTCCACAAACACGATGCACAAAATGTATACCAGTGTACTTTCAGATACACAATGAACAGAGATTTGCAGATTTTTTAATTTCAGTCCCCAATGGTTCGTGAGGATTTACTCAAAAAATAGACTTCACAAGAAAATAAAAGACACCATATGAGACATGGAAATTGCAGATTTTTTTAATTTATTTATTTCTGAAAGGATGGACTCGAAACGCTGTCACATTGCAAAGAATCTTTGTTAGCACAGCGTAGGAATTTATAAATATCAATAAAAAGTAATTTGAATATTTTGTAAAAAGTAAGTATATTGGAAGTTATGGCATGATGAAAAGAGCCATCTTAAGGCATATATAGACCTAATAAATTACCCAACGGCTAATCCTGAGCCAACTTGTAAAGCAGACTAATTTATTTGCATATTTCTGTGAGGGATACGAAATTTAGTTTATGACTCTTTATTTTCTCTTTTGTGGCATTCTGTAAAGAATTACCTGCTGAGATCATTGATATGCAAATGAGATGTAATCGGTGTAGTGTACTATAGTGAAATGTACACACATGGAGTAAGATTTGTATGGACTCGTGATTGATTGGCAAATGTTGTCATCAAACCCCCGACTCTATTTGATGCAGACAGAGGATATAGTGTGTGTATAGTGACCCTCACGACGCTGCCGTCAATGAACCGCTAAGTCAACAACGATGTCGAAATTCTAAGGCATGAGATTAGAAATCTGATTACGTCTACGATGACAATTTGGGTCGACTGCTTCAATTGAAGTTCTGGGAACCTACACTCTTCTGATGTGATCTAGTCATGAATGTTGAATCTTGTGTTAGCGGAATAGGAACTAATTTATCGACAGACATTCATCAGTACTAATACGTCTTGTCTGGAACTCGTTACAATCCTCACAAAACGCTACTATTTACCCCACCAAAATTATACTTCTTGTGGTCTGAAAAGTGGGAAATGGCAAAAAAAAATGTGATTCAGGAAATGAGAGGTTTGAAGAGAATGCTATACTGCAAATTACTTCTCCAATTGGGTAATATCTAAAATTAAACACAATTGCTTCCTGATTCCATGTGAAGCTTAATTCTGAGGATTCAAGGTAAACTAAAAATCCAATATTAAAAAATCTGTTATTTGGTTTCCATCATAGAGGAAAAGGACTCTTGTGTGGTACTTGCCAATAAATGGGAGCATCACATGACCAGTATATTACAGTAACTCTTTGCGATTGACCACTGGCCTAAGGAGTGTTTCATACCTAGGTATTTAAATTAACAACATTTGCTGGCAGTATTATAAGTGCACAATGTTAACAGTGAAGGCTGTAGTTTTATCTTCCTTTCACGAATTGTAAGGCTTGCTAAAAATTATTGATTCAATGTCGGCGTTGGATTTTCATTAATTTGTAAGGAAATGACAGCTAGGTTTACTTGTATTGATTTGTAAGGTATTTCCCTTATTGTAGCTGTTATCTGTGTTGATGCAAAGAATTATCAACCTGGTAGGACTTGTAAGACATGGTTTTTAATAAAGTAAGCAACTAAGATACTGACCTGCTGCTTATTATTCATGTTCTATGTGAATGCCTTCAGAGAGAGTTGTATTTTTTTTTTTTTTTTTTTTTTTTTTTTTTTTTTTTTTTTTTTTACCAATGAGTACTCATGAATTTCTATACTGACAGAGATTATTGCACATGGAGATCAGGCCCCCAGTTCAGAAATCTGAATGCCTACAGAGAGAACAGTATTTTCCTGTTTACCATATTATAGCAGCGAGTCTGGAGACAGAGATAATTATTGCATACACAGCTGCAGTTTAGAAATCTATGACATCAATAACTTTATAGTGTGTATTCCATCTTTGCACTGACTCAATCAAAGACTATTCCAGATTTGGTTTCATTTGAGAAATGCCCTTAAATTTCAGTGTTCAAACTCTCTGCGTCCATTTCTGCATGGTGTCATAGCAACTACTTCCATTCCATTCTTTCATTGTATCGTCATCAGTGATTGTACTGAATTGGATGGATACATTTCTATCTATGTGTACATGACATCTATGTGCACTGTCAATTTCACTTCATGTGTGTCAATTTCACAGTAGAGTTGCCAACCAGTATTACAATTCACATTGTCCTCATTGCAGAATTTTTATTATCACGCTATGAAAATTTAACACATGTGAAAATTTACTTTACATGAAAGTATACTTCATATGCAAAATTAACAAATGAAAATTTAAATTAAAAAATGTACAACACAAAAATTTACCACATGAGCAAATTACCACATATGCGAATTTACCACATACGAGAATTTTGCCACATTAGAAAGTTACCACATGAGAAATTTCCACACATGAGAATTCACATTAGAAAATTTACCAGATACGAGAATTTTGCCACATTGATAAATTATAACCACATGAGAATTTACCACATTAAAAAAATTACCACATATGAGAATTTTGCAATATTAATGAATTAACCACGAGAATTTACCACATTAAAAATTTACCACATGACAACTGACCACACATGAACAAGTCTTTATAGCAGACACAGACCCCTCAAAACTTAACTCCTATATATTATTGAATGGAAACACGATTTATGTGACTGAAGGGAGTCATGATTTAAAAGAAATTGGTGGCAACAAATAAATACTGAAAAGTGATAGGCAGAAAATGGCTGGATTTCAATAATTGAGTCCGGGTCAAAAGTCAAGGTCTCAAAACGTTTACACCTGATAATATGGAGGTAGACACTTGAATGGAGTCAATGTACTACATGTTTTTGAGTTATGCAGTAGATATTGATTTTAACTACAAATAGAGCCTCCATTTGGTCACATTTGCTTATATCACAAAACAAGGTGACATATGTAAGTCTCATATACATGTAATATGTCACCTTTGTGCCAGGTAGTCAGAAATCGCATGTCTGAGAAATGACATATATGGATAGATGGACGGATAGACACACAACGGTACGGACATTTGTACAGACAGATGGAGCTCATTGTAATAATCCACCTTTGGGCAATTAAAAAATTACCATATATAAGAATTTGCCACATACACACACTTATCACATGAAAGTTTACTACAAATATTAAAAATTTACCAAGTATGAGAGAGAATTTGCCACAGAAAATCCAACATGATTTAAAATCATCAGCTCAAATTAAAGCACTGGTTTGTTGGTTTTATCAAAATTAACAAAAGCCAAAGAAATGAGTCTAAAATGAAGGTCATGATGTCATTGTGACTGAAATGAGATGTACCCAGTTTCTCTCCACTGGACAATCTGAATAGAACCAGAGACAAATTTGGGATGGATAATTCAGTCTGATATTGCCAGTAATCTTTCTCATGAGGTTAATGACCCCTGGTTATTGTCAACTCTTGTATGTTTTATGCTTTTTCATAATCTGAATATTTATGGGTAGATTTTTCTTTCCCTTTTAACCGGTATTAGTTACCTAATCCATCTCTGATAGAAGCATTCACGGAATATAATTTATCACAATATTTAAAACCTCCCAGATTTTATTTTAATATCTACAAATTTTATTATCATTAATTACACAATTTGATGCTATGCATTGATAATTCCTTCAGAATGTCCAACTTTTAAAACTGAAAATAAATAGTTGTTCATTCACTTGTCAGGAATTCAAGTCTATGTATACATGCAATGGGTCTGAATCAGATATTGGGCAAAGCTGACTGATTTCCAGATTAGATGCTATGGGCAGCATTCGCAGATTTTATTTACATAAAAATATAATAAAAATGATGTGCATTTTGATATTTTTACCAGTATAGTGCACATTTTACAAGTTATATCACTATATATTTCCATTATTTTTATCATAAAACTACAAATTTTTATTAAAACAGATGGAATAAAAAAATAGCAAGTTTGAATTTTTAAAATGTTTCTTTTGAAAATAGGTAGATATGAAGATGTGACGAAAAAAAATGCAAATTTAAAATGTATATAAAAATTGACAATCAGCTTTGGTGGTAAATTTGATTCTTTTCCTGACACCTGTACCCCCTATATTTAGTAGATTTAACCAACTTTTGTAAAGAAAACAATAAATGATGGACCAAACTACTATAAAATAGATAGGTTGAATTTACGATGGAACTCAACTCTTTAGCATACACTGTGCTATTTACAAGTAACCTACGGTCACCGTAGTAACTATTTGTCTGGTAAAAGATAATTAAATTTCAGTATCTTGGATCAAATGGCAAATTAATTTGACTTTCTTTTTTCTTGATCAGTAATTTGTAAAAAGATCACAGTACAGTGGGATCTTCTTTCTTTACCCTGAATTTTTTTTGTTTTGGATCATTTTCAGTTGTCGTTAGACCTGTTGAAGAATTGTATTTACTATTTTGTGGCCAAGAATTATCATGAATTTTTACTCTTATCCTACATGATAAGGAAATGAAATCATAATTACTATGGAATTGGCATAAACCTTCAAGAGATTTTTGTAGAAAAACTACCACAATCTTCCTGTCACATGTGCATTCAATTCCCATGATGCCTTGCAGTACCGTAGTTGTGTCTACAACACTGATAGCTCACAGTACAGTTGTGTTGTAGTACAGTAGTTAGCTCTACAACACTATGATAGCTCACAGGATAAAATGAAATGCAGAAAATGGGGAAAAGATTATATTTTACTGATGGAAAGTAAATTTCAACATTGACGGACAACTTTAGATTAATTCTTTGATTTTTTTATGCAGCCTTATGTTCCTTTCTTTCTTTCTCTGCCTCTACAGTTGTCTCGATCTCTCTGTGCCTCTGTCTGTGTCTCACTGTTTGTTTGTGTGTCTGTCTGTCTGTCTGTCTGTCTGTGTGTGTGTGTGTGTGTGTGTCTCTCTCTCTCTCTCTCTCACACACACACACACACACACACATCTATAGATCTACATGTATTATATTTTTTATTGAAAAGGGGAAAAGAAAACTCATACATAAATCGTACCAACAGATACTGTTGTGCACCACAATGCATTCTATTATTTTCGCCCCTTATATAATTACTTGAATTCATAGCTTAGAGCGAATTAGGAATGCATTTACTTTCAATGTTGGCTATTCATTGTGAGCCATAAAAGAAAGCTGTCCCCTACCAAATGTGTACTTTTATAAAAATAATGTAAAGTACGTCGCCCCCTCAGGCAATTCGCATCAGCCAAGAACATTAATCTTGCATTTATAGGTGTATAAAAACTGTGTGTTAGCAGTCAATGCTTGTTATTGACTTTGTGTGTTTTCAGCAGGTCTGTTTGTATAGTCAACTGTGAAAACTATTTTGTTGTTTTTCTTTGTAGTTTCGTTGTTTGTTTTTTCGGTGTTGTTCTTTTTATAACTTAAATTTGCACCTTTGGAAAGTCTCCTAGGAATAGGTATGTATAGTTACAGTACTGAGTTATACAATTCTGATGGGTATGGTGGCTAGTATTGCTGTCCTTGGTGTAGTGGTCATCAACTCTTTGTCCCTAGCTTCCCCTCCCACCCCTCCCCCCCACCCCCATTCTCCTACTCTAGTTATTTCATATATGAACACATCTCTACAGTGTTTTACCAGAAATACAGTAACATCAGCAGTCTTATAATTATAGTCTTGTAAGCAGTGGACTGTTCAGTGCTATATTCGAATGATCTTTATCCCTGCACCCCCCCCCCCTCATTCTCACCCCCCCCCCCCCCCACTTCATAGCTATTTTAACAATGATGTATGCAAACATATCTTTATGTGTTTAAAAACCAGAAAGACAGTGTATCAGAATTGTAATTCCATTGGTGAATGCATGCAGAACAAAATGTACTGAAAGATTTGAATGGGTAGAGAAAAAAGTGCCAGTGTTGGTAACTTTTCCCTAGAGGGTCTACTACATCACGCCTTGTGAAGTGTTAAAACCTTGTTAGGTTTTTGTTGTATGTGTCTATGAGAGTCTGGATAATAGAAGAGGCCATGAAAAGGCCACATTTCCTGGCCTTTCTCACTACAACAATGCAGTCTAGTTTGGGACCCAACACACATGTATACAGACAAATAAAACCCACTCTTCACTAGATGGACACTCAATTATTGAAGAAAAAACAACTCATTCACAATTGTTGTTAGCATGAAGAGAAAAAAAAAGACAAAGAACATGTTCGCACACACAAAAATTATTTGCATTTTGGATATTCGAATAGAAGTAATAACTGTTGGCCTAGAAGTACAGAAACAAACTATTAAAAAGGGGGAACAAATAAGAAGACAGCACAGCAGGAGAGTGTCCCTATACTGTACTAAATTGCAGATTTTATATAGACTTTACTTTGTAAAAAAAAAAAAAAAAAAAAAAAAAAAACCCTCTTGTTGAGTGACACTCATGATCATTATTGTTATGCATGAAGTAGTTCTTCAGCACCTATACATGTCAATACATGAATTCCACCTAGATGTGTTACTAAAAGAGGACAATAAAATTTAGGGGAAAATGCTCTCCCCATGGAAGCCAAATTCCAAATTCCATTACAATACTCTTGTATTCTCTATTCCCTGGTTTTACTATGGAATATGCAGAACTCCTAACAGGAGAATCACATTTAATGTATTAGAATATAAAGGCTGCTAAAAGACCTCCACAAGACAGGACTAAACTTGTATGGGGTCTTTCTATAGTATATATATATATGTATGTACCAAATTAATTAGTTCAAGTTACTTTCCTTGCATCAAAACTGTTTTAAAAAACACTTAATTCCCATACTATAATACTGTATTGAACACCTTGCCTGCATCAAAATTTATTCCAACATTCAAACATTGCTTTTTTTTTCAAATCTGGTTCAAACTATCCGGTATATTTTCAAATGGAAATTCATCTGTGTTGGTAAACCATAATATTCAATTTAACTTTTGTTTCAAATCACAACTAGTCTGAAGTGTGGAGTCGAAAATTTCAGGTAAAATTTTCAAGTTGTGTTTGGAACAAAATTAAATTGAATACTATGTGGTATATCAATATTTCAAAATTTAAACTAACTTTTAGAGCTTTTTTAACATGTGGAAGACTTATCTTCTAGAAAGTCTATGTAAGTGGTACACCCTTTAATATGCAGTGTCAGTCTTAATTAATTGATATAACTTATAAGATCTAAGTTTCATGACTCACACACCCACCACCACCTCACCCCCAATCCTACCCCTACCCCTACCCCTACCCACACCAGTCTTAATACTATTCCAACACAATATACATTTAATAGGTGAAATACAAGAATATGGTGTTTGATTTACCCAATTACTATATATACTGTAAAAATGAAAAAAAATTCTAAAGACTTAATTTTACTTATTTCACTAGAAAATAAAAACGTAAAACTAAATATCGGTAGTGACTAAAAATGCTTCCGTGTACATGAACACAAGGTATCATTCTGATAATTAGTCTTTGAGAACTATCTGAAGACTGTAAATTACAAAATTTTATAGCGGTGAAAATATCTAGGTTTACCGTACATATTTTTTTACACTTTTTCATTATTTGAGAAAATATGAAAGGTGTGAAAAAAAATCAGAAATTTAAACAACCAAAGAAAATAAATTTATCATAGTGCCCAAAAATAAATATGACAAACATTTCAAGATAATATTTGTTTTGTTATTGGAAACACAACATATTTTGTTTGTTTGTTTGTTTGTTTGTTTGTTTGTTTGTTTGTTTGTTGGTTGGTTGGTTGGTTGGTTGGTTGGTTGGTTGGTTGGTGTATTTTGGTCAGAGGGGCATGGTACTGGAAATTGTTCTGGTAAACAGGAATTCTACTTTTTAAATTGTTACTACAGTTCACTAATGGACTGAGATGGATTACTAAAATAGAAAGTAAAAATAGACAAGGAATTTTACATTTTTATTAAAATATTTTAATATTACTGTAATATCAGAAGTTATCAGTCAATCCCACCACTGCCAGCGTTGTACTGTAATATCAGAATATATCAATCCTTTGGCGGCAAAAGGAATGAAACATTCTTTCATTGCCAGCCAGGAATAGATGTTTATACCATTGTAGGAAAAAAATGAATCAATTCAATTCTACTCAGCCCCTGGGTTATTGTTACCGAATGTACTATAAACGTGAATAAAAAACCATGAATGCAAAATATCCTTGGAGAAAGTGACTTGATCATAATGTTCCAAGTTGTCAGAAATAAACGGCTCTGTGTTAAAAAAAGTACAATGTACAAGACTTAGATGTCTAGAAGGGTTTCTATAGAATGTAACAGGTTGTGACAATCACTACAGTCATGTCATGTTATATACTAGTATTCTTCATTGTACCAAACTGATGTAGACTGGGCTGTACTATCCATGCATGGCTCAAAGCACTGTTACTGACTAGTAGGCCAACACAAATGAATGTGTAGTTTCTCAATTAAACAAATTTCAATTCAAGCTCATAGACACACCTGCCCTTTTGGATAATGGGAAAGGACATACATGTACCACACCCATGTATTACCATGTGGTCATGCAAAATTTGCCTTCTGTTTTTACATTGTTTTGTACATGGTCCATGCATATTACTTGTTTGCTATTTTTTCAGTATGATTGTTAATACCATGGTAACGACAACCCAAGGGATGCATTAGTAGAATTCAATTGAATTGAATTGAAATTTTGTCCACCAGAAAAGAAATATATATATATATATATACAATCTTTGAAAGGAACAGAAAGAACATTTCTAGTGAGGGCCATGGAAATAGATCCCTAGAAACTAATCAAGGTCCATGGACCAGACATGCATATCAATTAAGACAGATTTTTTGGGGTACAATTAAGTTTCACAATAACAACAGAAAATATCATGTAATGTAAATAAAGAGATAAAGATATGTTGGTGGTAAAAATAAATAAATACATGGAAGCTCATTGGATCTAGCGACAAAAAAAATACTATTAACAAATAAAAAATTGGTTCATATTTTCTATAATGATAACATGTATTCCTAGCTATGTTATGTATATAGTGCCAGAATTCTTCACTTGCAGCTGTCAGTGTATGTACATCTTGAACATGTTAATACAATCAACCCACATTTTGCTTGTCTGAGGAACCTGGAATAGTAGCTCATATTGGGGATTATAGAAATTATACACATGCACAAGCCAAAAATATGAAATTTGTACCCTGGTTGTTCTACATCATGACAACACATGTCTATGTCACGACAGCACGTGTCTACGTCACTGGTTCTGATGTGTTTGAAATATGAGTCAAAACATTCAAAATTATCATTACTTTCCTCGATTTTTCTTTGATATTATTGGTGCTGGTATAATTATGTTATTCTCCAGTATTTTTCTTCATTCTGCCAGAAAATACTCCTGACCTATAAAGGTTTTTGTCACTACTCGTCTATCAACTCGTAATGACAAATCCCCCTAGGTCACTCTTAATTTCCTCAGCTGAACGAGGAAAACTATTGGGGATATTAAACATTTAAAGATGCTATAAATAGAAAATTATCAAGAAAATGGACATCAAAGAATTTCATTTGTTTGGCCAAACAAACACTTACAGCACAGTTTTCGTTCAGTCTGATCGACATTTTATGAGTACAACCGTTAGCACACAAAGAATATGTGTCAGTCACGATGCAGCCATTTTTATATTGTGTCTGCTGAATATATATGTGCGTTCAAGTGCATTAAATGTGCTTGGCTTTGTACATCATCTTCACAATCCCAGTTTTATGAGAATACTGTATTTTCAAGTGATTAATTTTCATTGAAAAGAGAAATTGGACCAAATGTTCAGCAATTTAGGAAGGTATGCATGGTAACTCAAGTAAAAAAAGTCACTTCATGTTGATTGTAATTTTTGGCGGGAAAAGGTACTAGCGAAAATAAAATGAACACAAATTTCAAGTGAAAATTTTCGTATTTGACAGTACTGTTAGTAATTTGAAGTCTATTTGATATAACTGTGACCCAAAATGAAATGCAAGGTTTCACTTCAAAGTGTCATTTCAACATAATAATCATGTCACAGTCCTAAAATGTTGAGTGTAAAAAGCCATTGATAAGCTAGTATATGGGTTGTTCTGAAGTAGACCCATGCACACTATTAGTGTAGGACATTACAATACATTCACATTTCCATTGACTGCTTAGTCCTATCTGTAGTACCAAGAGACCTTAATGCTGGCCAATAAAAAAAAACCTTTTGTTGTGCTAATAGGGTTTTCATATGCAAATGAGATGACTCTGGGCACACATGTAATATAACTGATGTTATTTGATTGCCTGTTCTGTTAAAAAGAAGCTGGATTGTACCTCTTCAAAGCTCTCTTTGGGTTTTATAAGATAAAAGGTGATAGAAGGGGTCACAAAAACTCCTAAAACTTTCCATGTGTGCACATTTCACAATCAATCCTTTCATATTAAAGCCATATATCTTACAATTTTAGTTTCACTGTTGAGGTACGTGTATAAAACAGAAAATAATTTTATGAAATGTTTGCTCTACCTTATAATACGTATGTAGGTGTGTTTTTTGGCATATTTTTCAAAATAAATTTTTTTTAAAGATATTTTCTTGTGATTATATTCCAAGAATTTTTAACTGAAAGTAATAACACAAACGACACTAATTTTAAATGAAACATATTTTGGCCTTTTTTCCTTCTTAATTCATTTTCATGTTTTATTTTCTCATTTCATCTTATTTTTGGTTTTCATGCCCCACAAATTTGTTTTGAATGTGTCACTTTACCTTTCATAATAAAAACTTTTGAAAAGTTTTCTACCAACAGAGCAAAAATGAATATTATCGAAACCAGTGAAATTTTTTTGAGAAAAAGTTTTAATAGGGTCCCAAATTTTTCGTTTGTGTGAGAAAAAGTCAGACACACCCACTTTTATTTATTTATTTTTTATCCTTTCTTCTGAATTTGACCCTTTTTAGGAAATGATTTTAAGAGAAAGTTTATATTTTCTAAATTTTTCTCAGCTGCTATTAAATATTGATGGAAAATTTTTGAAAGACTAGAATTGTATTTAAGATTTTGTCAAGGTCATAATTTTGAAAAATACAATACTCAATACCAAATATTCACAAACTCAGTTTTAAAAAAAAAAAATCTATGTGTGATCTAGCCAAAATATACTAGATAAATTATTTACACTCTGAGTTTGGAACTAAATGCATAATTTGATTCCAGAGCAAGGAAAAGACATTTTTTGTTCATTATTTATTGTTTTATTACTTCACTCACTCAGAATGAAAACATCAATGAGATGGCATTGTTTTAGTTTCTTGGGCATTGTTTATTTTTCATGTAAATTGTATTTTACCCATCACAAATCAGAAATTCATCACCCACACATTGGAATGTATTCATATGCTAATCAGTACAAGATGAACTGAATTAATTTACATACTAAATACTTAATTAGCATACTATTTTTATAACTTGGTTTGGATGTATAATATTAATTGTGGTACAGCTAGGCTATTGAACCACATGGTGAGAGGTACCAGTATTATATGCAAGCACTACTGAACATACTGTCAGACTTGGTTCATCGTTTCCGATCAGTGAACTCAGTTATCTTATTTCAATCACAGTCTATGTTCATGAACAGCTGTTGCCAGGGTGTTTTGATTTGCCAGGTTCCATTTCAAGGTCAAAATACATTGAATATATTTTCATGTAAATTCCTTAAAAACATCCATGCAACACTGAATAGTTATCAGACACCACAATTCTATACTTTTCATCAATTTGTTGATTTGATATTTAATCTGCTGTAAGCTCCTAGATATTTGAACAATTTCTGTAAATATCATTTCTTTTCCTTTATTTCTGTTCCCCCTTTTTTTCAGTGTATGTGAATACCTACTTATGTTGTTGCTATGTACTACTTTCATATTTTGTATTCTTTCCCTTATGTATCAATATAGACCCAAACACTCTAGAACCACTTTGGCAAGTTCTGACAAGCAGTTCTTTTCAGGACAGTGTATGTAAACAAGATTCTTTTTCAGTGTGGCTTACATGAAAGCCCAAGTCGTTGCTAAGATAGCAGTAGAACGATTGGCAGCTGGCCAAAAGTGAGGGGGATTTATTTTTTTATGTTTGGACATCAGATGTAAAGCTATGTAATAAAATCAACACACAGATTTGTTGAAACACTGATGATTCATACGAACTAGAACTATGGTGTGATTTCTTTTCTCTGGTGGCATTAAAATTCAGACTTGTCTCTTCCTATACATGTATATTTTATAGTGGATCAAAATATTATATCACTGAAACTTATTTCTTTTTCTTTAAATCTGTATTTTATAATAATTATCATTTATAATTTGCAAACATATTTCTGAAAATTATGATAACTGAATAAATAAATGGACAAATAAACAAATTAATAAATAAAATATATTAATTTAATTGACAGTATTTCTTTAATTATTGCAAAGCAAAATGAAAAACATCTAATTTGTAATCTGGAAAAAAACACTTTTCAATGTAGGAAAATCTTTCTGTGTATTTGTGTTGATATTTGGTTTAGGTAATAATATTTATGCTTTACTCTAGTCTTTGAAATCAAACATTTATGTATTTGTTAATTTTTTAGTCACTTTTTCAAATGCAATGGAGTTTGTAGTTTGGTCATGTTCCACTCCCCCCCCCCACACACACACACATACGCACACCAATTCACCTCTTTATGGATATCTATAAACATGGGTATGTAAATTAAATTAGATTAAATCAAATTTAGAGAAATTTAGCGAACAAGTTTATCCCAAACTTAATTTTGTGTCGTTTTTTTTTTTAATTTTTGCCCGGCTGGAATTTATATCTCGATGCTTTGCAACATGTAAGATGCCCCATTAACATTGAGAAAAAAACGGTTTACTGAATATGTGAAAAACAGTTGTACATACATTTACATTTTATCATTTATATCCTTTTGATAGGCTGTTAAAAATAACTGAACAATTGCAAGAATGCTGCATTAAAGATTTTTTTCAAAAGTAAAAAATATTTGTATTACATAAGCATTTCCTCGTAAACATGAAATGGTATTTGCGTATTTCTCATATTGTCTGTTTTACAATTGAAATCACCAAACCTGAAACAAAATATCTGGCCATGGCCAGCTTGACAAAATACTATTAAGTCACTGTTATTGCTACATTTTTTCATTATGCTTGACAAAAATCTTACTAAGACTGCAACATTGTATCATCCGGATTAACAAAAATCTTGCTAACATTGCTACATTGTATCACCTTGCTGGGACAAATATCTTTGTGGGTAAGATTTTAATGAAATATAAACACCCTTGGTCATGTTTTTTGAGGCAGATGATAAAATGTAGCAGTGTTAGTGAGATTTTTTCAAGCCAAAGTTTTGTTCTTCAAGTTAAGTGATTTTAATTGTATCAAATACTAAAGACTGCCAAATGTATTTAAAAATAACTTCAAATATATGTAATATTGTATCACAGTTATGCCTAGAAGTGGGTGTGGTTATCATATAACCAGTGTATTACATAATCTGTAGTTTAATTTTTTGCAAATAATGTTTTTTTTATTTGCTTTTTTTTCTTAGGAGACTTTTAAACTTAAAATCATGTTGATGTTTGATGATGATGATAATAACAATATTAATAACAATTATGTTGATTATGTTGTGGAATAATTTTATTGATAATACTGTAAAAAGGTTTCTGTGTTCCAGAAAAAAAAATCTGCAAACGTGTATGCTTTGTCCTTCAATTTAGTGGGTTTCCTTTGAATTGAATTTTGCCTGCTAGCAAACTGCCACAACAAATAATTGATGGGAGTCCTCATACTTGTGATTTTGACTGTATAACTCATTTTTGCGGAGTGCTTTCAAGTCTAAAAAGAAAAAAAAATATTGCCTAGCAACGAGTCCATTTCCATTACAATGCTTTCCCTGTATTTTCGGTTATATGTTATACATATATCACATGATTTTTTATTCCATATTACACCAAAAAACACAAAATTATTCAACTTGCAGAATTGTAACAGTATCCATGGATGTTACTCAAATTATACGGTTAGCAGATTCATCGAAAAATGACATTCAATATTTTCATCAAAATTTTACTACTACAGTACTAGTACTTCGTAACCAATTCATCATATGAAACACAGGGGTTGCAAGAGACGCGTCCACACGAGCCTGGAATTTAGAAATCGAATATTATATGCTTACTCCTGTTTTATCTATAGAATATAGTGCACTTTGCAACATCGATAACGCATCCGACTTCATAGTTACCTGGCGGCTCAGTGTTTCGACGTATCAATATTATGCTTATTAGAGCGATCAAAACTTATCGTTTTTTTGTGAGTATAATCCACCACTCTCCCTCCCCTAAAGATCGGCGAAGTGGTTATTCTGTAAATTTACAATAAGTACAGAAGAAAATCGTCCGAAACCGGGTGTCACTCGTGATCGTGTATCAGTATTACACTGTACATTATTTCATAAAGGTGTCACACATTCCCGTATACACGTAATACGGGAGAGCACGTCAAAGCCTTCGTCGTGTTTGCTGCGTCTCTGTGTACTGCCTTCTACGTGTGATCGTTCATGACAGCTGATACGACTCGACTGTACTGTAGTATAACCATGGTGACCTTGGGTCACCGCCGCCTTGGTTGTTCAAATGTTGGCGCAATTACAATATAATACTATCGCAGACACAGTGACCCACATCCAGTATTCTGCGTTCGCGACCGCGTGCATTGGATATTGACAATGTTAATATCAAAAACACCATGTAGAGTTCCTGAATGCATTATCAGAAATATGCAACGGTGGATATTACACCAGCTACTAATATGTCATGACGTGGGACTTCACAGTCCGCAAAGTATAATGTAAATGCATTGTAATGTATGGATCTATTCTGAGATATGACAAAATCTGAGGCCTATTTATAGCAACAATAACTATTAAAACAATTTCAAGTGACGTTATAATATGCGACATTTTTTTTGGTAAAAATAAAAACCCATAAATATTGTTCGGAACATATATTTCATGGAAAACATCGTACTCCAGTTGCGGTGCTGTGTACAGTGTCGTAATTTAACGTAATCAGTCCATAGGTACAAGGTGTGGCATGGCCCATGTAAACACTTTGAAAAGATACGGCGCAAAGAATGCATGTTGCGTAAACGAGTTCGACTAAATTGTGACTAAACGCTGAACATTTCGAACAAAACCGAATTTCGGTTTAATACACTAGCCTCGCAAATTTGGGATTTTTCACTCCCTTTTTTAGACGACCATCCGTGTTTGCGGCCTAGGAGCATGTGGAAAATTCTACATTATAATTTCAGATTTGTCATGCCAGTCTGCCCCGCCAAAATTAGCCACTCCTTGGGGACGACATTGTCCAATCACTTTTTTGAATCCCCGTCATGTGATAGAATATTGACAGCTGGGTTCCCGACGTTCTTTCACTAAACCAAGTTTCTCTTCTTGTTTACGATTGGCTATTATACTTCAACATTTTTCAGTCAGCTGGCCACATTTTTAATGTCTTCGGTAAATTGCCTGATTTTGTCAGTTCAGAATGGCAACGATACCAATACAGACGTGTGGCAACATTGCTCTTTGGTCATGGCTACCTCAAATTACAAGGTAAAAGAACCTCCTATAAACTTTTTTGAGTTTACACACTGGCCAATCAGATATACGGTTTTATGACAGTTTGGCACGGTTCATTTAATGTGACGTCATGAGCACATTTTGTCTGTAGCACAGTTCGTCTCAAGTTAGTGAGGCAGTGAGCGGTTTTGCCGCGCACTACATAGCACGGCCAGATCCTCGCCAGTATCTCACATAAACCTCTAGAATTTACCTTTATTTTTATATATTTACCCCGTTTTGTACTCCTGTCCCTTATCCCAATCATGCCTAGTTCACTTTTCCCTGAAATGGAGCGAGATGGGCCAGGGCTAGAAGAACAGCAAGCATTACAACTTGCTCTCGATCTGAACTCGGTGTTGGGGCTGAATAATGGAAACGACGACGACAGGCCCGGTTTTAACGACGAGAGGTTGAAGAGGAGTGTTAATATGACTGAATGTGTGCCAGTTCCAAGCTCGGAACATGTAGCTGAAATAGTGGGGAGGCAAGGTAAGCTTGTTTTCATTGAAGTTTGTGGAATTGTCGGGCGAGTTTGGGTGTTGGTTTTTGTTCGGCCATGTTCACTTCGCTGTGTCGTCATGTTGTTATAATGGCTACCTCGTAATGCAGGTTTGTACAACGAGTATTATAGTGAGTCATTTCGTTACTTGTTTTGTGCATTGCTAAAACAACCGTCGCGCAACTTGAACGCAAG
Organism: Glandiceps talaboti; assembly: GCF_964340395.1. Classification (NCBI taxonomy): domain Eukaryota; kingdom Metazoa; phylum Hemichordata; class Enteropneusta; family Spengelidae; genus Glandiceps; species Glandiceps talaboti. Next base: position 6,303,584 of record NC_135560.1, on the reverse strand, counting down.
GCCGACTGACTAGGTCTACATTTCTCCTTTCCTCTCTCTTCCACTTTAGGTTGCAAAATCAAAGCTTTGCGGGCGAAAACCAACACTTACATCAAGACTCCAGTACGTGGTGAGGAGCCAGTGTTTGTGGTGACAGGCCGGAAAGAAGATGTTGCAATGGCCCGGCGGGAAATTCTCTCTGCCGCTGAACACTTCAGTCAAATTCGTGCAAGTCGTAAAAACAACCCGAGCAGCACTCTTGCTCCTGGTCCGCCAGGTCCGAATACTCCAGGTATGACGACCATTCAGGTTCGCGTACCGTATCGTGTAGTTGGACTAGTCGTCGGCCCTAAGGGCGCTACCATCAAACGAATCCAGCAGCAGACGCACACTTACATCGTAACTCCAAGCAGAGAGAAAGAGCCCGTCTTCGAGGTTACAGGCCTCCCTGAAAATGTCGAAAGAGCTCGTGAAGAAATTGAAAGTCATATCGCCATGCGTACAGGCGGCTTAATCGATTCCACTGCCGATGACAACGATTTCGCCAGCAATGGTACAGACTCTGGTGGTGGAAGTGCTCTCAACGGCGGCGATATGGTAGGTACGACGAATTCATTGTACCAACAGCAAGGTAACTCTGCCTTCAACTCCTATGGAAATAGCAATAACTTTTTGCAACAACAACAACAACAACAACAGCAGCAGCAGCAACAACAACAACAGCAGCAGCAGCAACAACAACAACAACACCCGTCTACAAATGGTGTTCCTACAGCAAATGATATCTTCAGTTTTGCCAATTCTAATGGTACTACTAAAATTGGAGAATTTAATCCCAAACTCCGTGAATTCAATCCAAATGCAGATGTATTCAATCCTAATGCAGACCCCTTCACTACCGCCACCAAGAGAAATGGATATTCACTATTCAACTCAGCTCATTCTCAAGTCTCGCCGGATTTAGGCATAGATGTTAGCAGCTATGATGTTTCTTCGTCTAATAATGTGTGGGGAGATCTTTCTCGCAATTCGATGTTCACAATGCCAGAAACCACTGCCGCATCCACTGTACCACGCCGTAGCAGCAGCATCTCTTCAGCCTCTACACTTGAGGGGCCATCAGTGGGCAATCCAGATCATCCACCAGCTCGCCGTATCCATAGTGACCCCCTCAGTGGAGGGTTGTCTACCATGACATCTTCATTTTCACCGATCATCAATAGTTTCCCGACAACTACCTCTTCTGGGTCAAGCAGCACTTCTGCGTCAACTAGCCCTACCAACTCCACTGGTTCTATGCAGCGTCCTAGGAAGGGAAAGGAGTGCTTGATGTGCTATGACAGTGAAATTGTAGCCGCTCTTGTTCCTTGTGGTCACAACCTATTCTGTATGGAGTGTGCCAATCGTTTGATGGAGAAGTCTGCTCCTGTGTGCCCCGTCTGCCACCAAACTATCACTCAGGCAATTCGTATATTTTCTTAGTAAAAACTTTGCATTTGCATATAAAAACTATACATCCAAAAACCCATAAAAATATTCGAGTTTAAAATGGATCATGAGAATTTTGACTTAAGAATGGATATGCCTATAACTTACACAAGAATATTATAACTTTAACTACAAAAATATTTTATTCTTTGAACATAAGAAATCTATTTCATACTAAGATGTTTACATGAATAAGAGTCTAATTTAATTTGGATTTGAATATCGCTGGGTTCAGAGCTTTATTTAGAAAGGCTTGCAATCTGCATCAGATCATTAGATTTGCATTTATGAATTATTAATTATCACAAATTATGACAATTTTTTCATTTTGGGATATGGATATAAAGTATTGAAATATAATTCAGATTTGGTTTTAAAAAGTATATTTTACCCAGCAAAAATATTTTATAGTCCAAAAATATAAATAGACTTATTTTATTCTATATTGTTGAATTAAAATGATGTTGCCCAAAATGGGTGTTTAATTAAAATAATTGAAAAAGGAAAAAAAAAAAGAATTTTTTGAAATAAATGATGCATTTTCTTGTTCTAACATATATATTATTTGTATAAATAGCAACTGACTATATGGTAATTCCATTGCAGTATAGTTAGAAATTACTTATTTTTAATATATTATTTACAAACAGTTTTATGTATATGTAGGTGTGAAACATGACCAAAAATATACAGTTGAACAAAGTTTAATACAAATGCAAATATTTTTTATTTTTTTGGCCTGGTTACCAGATTGGCCAGATATACTAATATTATTATATTTGCTGAGACTTGAATTATGGAATTGTTATTAAAAGTTTTATTTTTCTGTCATTAAAGTAAAAAGTTCTACATTCAGTTTTAAAAGTGTAGTGTTTTACATTTTAGGTGCCATGTCCTGTGATGTCTTGTTTATACGTATTACGTTTATTTTGTACCAAATATATTTTGATGATATGTCTGCCACAGAACCACAAGATGTGTGCGTGTTCAGAACTGTAGGAAAACAAAATAGTTGTGGAAAAAAAAAAATTTGCAAAATGTCTGAGGCTGAAATTTCTGGAGTTCATCAAGACTGCACAGCTTGCATACTGTGGTATGACATATCACCTTACTTTGCATTACATTGCAATGCTATTTCGCCTGCCTTATTGAATTTGTACAGGCTTGTGTTAGCAGTATTGATGAAACTATTCATAATGGTGGACTCTGGATATCTATTCCTCGTCTAATAAGCAGTTGACGTAGTGTGGCTGCATTCCAAGCCAAATCAGTACCATATAATAACCAAATACTCAGTATTTACAGCTTTTTTGGATTTGTTTTTGTTTAGAGTAACTATGTACTTTATATAAAGACTATCCATATACTATTTCACCACAGTGTTTATATCAGACGGATAAACTTCACTAATAATACAGTTTTCAAAATATTCAAAGTATTACTAATATCTGCTGGCAGAACTTTTTCCATCCTTGTATGTGTAATGCACCTGCTTGATATTCTCGTATAACAAGCATTAAAGATTATTCCTGAACTACAGAGAGTGGACAGTTGGAATTTTTAATAATTGTGTTTTGATTTTTGTTTGATTTATTTATTTAAATTATCTGATTTTTTTGATTTTTTTTTTGGCTGAGAGGAATGTTTGAACAGTGGTATTGACTGCGTGGGCTAGCTTGACTCAAATCTGATAGAAACTGGGGGAAATGCCTTTACAGTAAATCAGTCATTTTGAAATGGGCATGAGGGTATGTGGTAGACACGCTAGTCTAGAGAACAAGGAAGAAAAGATAAATAAGTGCCCGCAACATTGTTATCAAGATATCAGCTGTGAGTCATGCTCCTTATGAACCAAACATGTCAAAAAACACAGGGCAGAGAGCATGTTATTGACTGGTTCATAAAAGCTAAGTGTCCTTTGGCATGACAAGGGAGTGCCCACATCAACAAACAGAAAGGTGGTCGATTGAGTTTGTACATGCAGGCAGACAGATATGGACAAAATTGAATCAGGTTGCCCTGTACTGAAATGTAAACCATTGTAATGATTGGGACAGATGGTGTATTGATTAATTATTAATAGTTCTAAGCTTGATCCTGGCCTGAGAGGGCTACGGCCATAACTAAGTATTTACATATATCACTGCTATGCTTGTACTATGTTCAATAATTTGTACTACTGTTGTTAGATCAGGGGTATTTCTATGGTTTTGAGTGGAAAAAAATATTCACTACACTACCCTCCCCTCGCTCTTAGCTTTGTACTTTTTGTGACTGCTAATTGATTTGAAAATTATGCCAATTAGTAAATAATTATGGGATGGTCAGAAAATACATTTTGTGTGGTTGAAATCCACGCTGTATAGTTCTAATAAGAAACTGAAATTTATTTTAACTAGTGTTCCAGGCTAACGAGTATTATCATAAAATTTTAATTAAATCCTCATTCAAAATGTTGTGTCCTTTTGAAAATAGTCTTGTCTAAAGTTAAAAACTGTTTTCTGTTTTTCACATGAGTGACATTGAATTGGTTTGATAATACGCTCAACCCCAGGCTGTACATGTATAGTTCAGGTAACAATACATGGAACAGAATTAAGCATCTTTTCTCCAACATGTTTTTGCAGGGCAAATGTCTCACATGGCATAGAAGGATGAGTATGCAAATGAGTAGTGTTGACAATGGTGGTTACATAACTTAAAAAGCGTATTTGTTCATGCCATTCATTTGCAAATGTCAAATCCCCAAGTACAGGTGTGGTTTTGTTCTCAGATTTATAATAATCCTCACAAAATCATGCGTTCAGTGATCTCTTTGCATATTCTATGCCATTAAATTATTTCCATGGTAGGAAAGATTCAAATTTAGATATGAATGCTTATGGTGGTGGTGGTCAGCCATAGATATGTATTACAGTGCAGCAGTTGCCAAAGGTGTTCAGTTCTAGTCTGGGGGAAATTCAATTCCACTCTACAACAACTCAATTCATTAGTCCACATGACATAAACAAGTCAAAACCTGTGATCTGCCAGCCTTACATAATTTCTTTGGCAAGATTCTTTTCTGAAAAGAAAGGGCTAAAGAAAAAGCTGGACACGATTTCATTTGCGCAGCATGGAATAATGTTGCATGTTCAGTTAGAAACAAAGATATTTCCTTGATCTTGATTTTCGCGTTAAAATAAGTTAATCAAATATATTTCTTATTGATTGGGGGGGGGGGGGGGGATCACGCTATGATATCCCAAACACAAAACTAATATTTTCAAATTACGTGATTAAAAAATAAATTCTTTAAAATTTTCTCGAGTATCCTATTATAAAGTGGAATCTTAAAATAGTGAAGAAGGAAGTGTGTGTGTTGGTCATTTTTGGCTTGTTAAAATTGGTAACTAACAAGAGTTTGATGTGACAATACAGTGAGGGAAGTGAACTAATGTTTATAGTGTTACTGTGCATTGTTTTCAAAGAGAATAATAGTCTTCCTCCAGGTGATAGATGACTCAGACAGGCAGTGTAAACTGTTGTTCCACGGACAAAGTAGTGATTTATACTGGGGGAAAAAAACTATGACAAGGACAAACTCTGAAGAGCAAACATTTTACTGTACTCTGTGTAGGCAAATCAATGGCTTTGAATTTAACTGATTGTGAGGTACTATCATCAAATTTTATTGTTTGTTTCTTTTTGAAGGTTATTGGCCAAAATTCCATCCTGTTCTTCTGTTACCTTGGTAACATCCCCCCCTGACTACATTTCCTTATATCAATTGTCATTCACCTCAGCACGGTATACAGCCAAAGTAGGAAGTTGCTACCTGTTTATTGAAGAAAAACATTGACCCTGGAGGGCAGGCAGTTTAAAATGCTGATTTTAAACATTTTACAAGCTTCAATGTGCACGTTTATAACTGTAGTCCATGCACAGTAATCAAATCAACGATGCTATACCAAACAATGACAGGTCACTGCAATCATTGTACCTCCATAAAAGTTCTACTAGTTTTTAATGTGCTTTTCAGTCTCACTGACCAAATCGTTGGGACAGCTTTTGTCCTCGCTATTCAGTTTATTAGTATGGAAAGTACAATTGCAAACACACTTTAGAGTGGACCTCTGACTGGCTTTTGTTTATCCTCTGTAGTGTAGTTATTTTTTGATCTGTGTATACTATATACTGTCTGGAGTATGGGGGTGAGAATGGACTTTCTTTCTGTTGCCATGACACTTTCTCCAGCTCAGGAACTATTTGAATATTGGCAAAGACAATAGCAAACAAACATAGTGAGGCAGTTTTGTTTGAATTGTTCTGTCTTTGAGCACACTGGCCTGAGACGGGATGTGATGTGAATAATGACAAACCTGAAGTGTTTCCTAAGATAGTGATTGCATTGTTTGTCTTGTTGTTGATTGTTTCTCTGTCGGCTATCAACCGCTTTATCTGCTGTTGAAACTCAAGTATTCCACCGTTCACACTTTCTATTTATAATCTCAAATTAATCAGGAAGGAGGAAAGAGAAAGACTTATAATGATGAACCATTATTCATTACGGGGAAGAGACTCGCTGTTCTAGTCATCACAGCTCACCATAATAAGTATGCAAGTACTGTCTGTTGGTGCCAAGGTCTGTTCACAGCTGATTGCGTATTCACAGCAGGTAGAATCCATGTCCTCAAAAGCAAGAGTAATCAAACAAGACTGGCCTTCAACTGTCTGCAGTCATAAATTTTACATAGAAATACAACATTTCGGTTTGCGTAGCACTAATGCTGATGATTTTGGTATAGAAGTGTCATGTAAACCTGACTTGGCTTCATACACTTCGTAAGTGGGTTTTAGTTCTGTAACCGTTCACTTCAATACAATCATCTGTATTTGTTCATATGTACTCTTTCTAGTGATTTAGCATACATATGCATTACAATTTACAACACAATTTTTTTTCTGGTCTGGTTTTGGGAAATGGCTTGACATTATGTGATTCAAATATTGCAGACATAAGCAGGATCCTGACTTTGCTGAAATGACTATAAATACATGATCATGCCAAAATTGGACCACTATTATCCTGGCAATGCTGGTACCAGATATGACCTAAGGGCGTTTAAAACATTCTAAGCCCGTCTACATGTAGATTTAAATGGCTGATTGCTTGCATATCAATAGGGCATTGTTATGTAGATGAGTTAGCCGTTCTTCTGTCTTGCAAATTAGCAGCTTTCAGGAGATGGGGTTTTTTATATAATAACAACAGTGTAATGGCACTCCTCCAGTTACCACAGGGATTTACCAATGTGTAAATTAACATGTAATGGATTTATTGAGGACTTATCTCTAGCTGTCCATCATTCTACGGTTGACACACTTTCCACCTGAATAACAAATCCAATTTCAGAATTTTTAGAATGTACTTTTGATGGGGGCGGTATTGAAACCAGGAGATGCGTTTGTTCGTTGATGAACATGAAACCAGACAGGTTAAATCAATAGTTAAGTAATAAAATAGGAAAGATTGCTACGGGCTAAAGCTTTGGATTTCATCCCATTATTATTGCAATTAATGCGATTAAAATCCATTACTCAGTGTCCAAACAAATGTATGTATCCTCGTTGGATCCCCGGCAAATAACTCAACAGCTATGGGTAAATTAACGACGCAAGGCTCAAAAATAGAAACATTTATCACTTTTTGGGGAAAATTTTATTCAAATGGACAAATGTGTATGAGTTATTCTGTTCAGAGATACAATGCAGCAGTGAAACCTTTTTTTGTTGCCATGGAAATTGATATAAACTCGGAGAATGTGAAGTTATAAACATTCTGTTGGTACACTTGTTCTAATAGCATATGAACAGAGTGAACTCCTAGGTTGATTCAATATTTGTTTTTCGGGATAACTGACAGGACTTTATATAAGTCGTTGAGAAAATACACCCTTTCATTTCACGCAAGTCTTTTAAATGGACAACGGGATTACTTTGTATGTCCCTTCAAATTATACTGTGGACAGGGATAGATTTATCAGACTACTAACTTGTTATAACTCAGTCAAAATATTTTGTCTTATACTGATTAATAATATAATTTAATACCTTTGTACAATAGTCATGAATAACTTTTAACAAAATCAATGTTGATATAAAGTTTTTGTTAAAAACTTACCCACAAATGAAACAACAGATTCAATTACATTACACTATGATATCATGTTTTAACACATTTTCAGGGATTTTCCAGAATCTAACTTTTTATTACATTTTCATATGTAACGTAGCCATGGCTTTGTACCACATGTACGGTGATTCATTGCTATAATTACACAGAGCAAAGTCTCTTTTGTTATGACACAGATATTTGAACACACCAATGAATAATTGAAAAAAAAAAATCTGCAATGGAAGTGTTGTCCGTTGAAAGGCATCGACCTTTAAGTCTCACTTGGGTTTCTTAAATTTGATTTCGATTACATGATGATATCATGAGAATACTGTCCTAGGTCAAAGGTCACTAAACCAACAAACTATAGAGTACTCACCCCAAACTCTAATCTTCTAAACATTGGCTCTCAAATACCTCGTTGTTTCTGTTTCTGTTATACAAATACTTTTCCATTGATTAAAAACAATGGCTGCTTTTTTTTTTGTCCCAATAAATGGTTGTATCTATGAAAAGAGTACTAAGACGGTAATAAAGCCAAACAAAGGGTAATTTGGTGACATGTTATAAGACCGGATCAACATTAACTATTTCCTAGCCAGAAGGAAGCTAAGTACCAGAGAGGGTGAAATCATTCAGCATACTTGAGTCAGAAATCCAGGCTGTGGTGCAGTCGTTGGCCAACAAGACGTCACATGCCTACAACTAAGCTTACATAGAGTGCCTGACAAAAACAGGTGAAAGCCTAAAACAGTTGATAAGTCTTTTTTAGCTTTTGAAAATTTATGACGGTCTTTAAATGTCGTTTATGACCACAAGAGAAAAGGCTTATGAAGGTGATTTCTTGGAGAATTCACAAAAGAAACGTGCAGTCAGGTGAATTAGATTAGATATTGTCAAGGTTTGGTAAGTTTTCAGTATCACAGGCCAACATCCACCAAGGTTATAGAGTTATAAAGCTGTAAGCTATTTATTTTGGTGCTTCTAGTACCCTGGACTTTTTAATTTGAAAGATAGCATGTGTTCAACACGAGCTAGCTTGGTACACCTGTTACTTGTTGATGCTTGTGGTATCCATGTCATATTATGTCGGGAGAGAGTAATGAACCAAGTTTCACTGCAAAAGGGTATCATATCATATTAATTATATATGAATTGATAATACTGTTGTGCAAGAATACACATATATGGTGAACAAGGTGTCGGGTGACAACAACTTGGCTCAGTATATTTTAGCTATTGTGTGAACAGAAATATGATTTGAGAGGTTTGTAAAATAATACTGATAAATATTACAAAGTTACAACTGCCTGTAACTACATCTTCCATGGCACCATCTACCCACAAAAAAAGTTGAGTTTTACAAATATAACATTGATTCTTATCTTCTAGGTTAAGTTTAAAAATAAATTACTTGTTAGCACAACTGAACTGATAAGGTTCAGTAGTGCTATAGGCATAGCAAAGTGTCTGTCTGTCTGTGTGGATGTGTGTGTGTAAACAACTTAAAGTCAAAAACAACTGGACCAATTACCATGATATTTAGTGGGTATATTACCTTTGGTGTCTAGTTGGGAAACTGTTCACATCAAAATGATCTTACCACCAGTGTGTTATTTGGGTAAAAAATATATGATTTTTGGTCAAAAAATTTAAATGCCAACACTACTTGGCAGATTGGTGTGAAATTTGGTTGTAACGTTAATAAGGGTGTTTAAATTAAGAGTTGTTCATGATGGTGATCCCATCAGTGATATGCAAATTAAGTCTGAAAATGTGTCTTTTTGGTCAAAAAACTTTCCAAAATTACTGAGCACATTGGGTTGAAATTTGGTTGGAACATTCTTCAGGGTTTTTAAATTTAAGAATTGTTCATGACATGATCAGATGATCCCATCAATGATGTACAAATTAGGGCTAAAAATGTTTCTTTTTGGTCAAAAATCTATAATTCCAAAATTATTGAGCAGATTGGGTTGGAATTTTATGGGAATGTTCTTAGTGGTGTTTAGGTTAAGAATTGTTCATAATATGATGATCCCATCTGTGATATGCAAATTAGGTCTAAAATATATCGTTTTGATCAAAAATCTGTAATTCCAAAACTACCAAGCAGATTAGGCAGGAATTTAATGGGGATGTGTAGATGAAACTATATTCACAACGGAATGATCCCTTCAGCGATATGCAAATTAGGTCTAAAAATCTCAATTTTGGTGAAAAACATATCTTGAAACTGCATGGTGAATGGGGTTGAAACTTGGTGGGAATCTGTGTACCCTCTAAGCCAATTTGATGTGCCACTGACACACAATGTCGAGTGACACCAAAATTTGGTGTTCCCCTATCTCTTACTATGCGGTGACTCACAAGAAATGCCAGTTTTTATCATTTTGACTCAACAAAATTTGGCTTTCATTAGAGGGCACACTGGTGGGAATGTTTCTGGAGGTATTATTCTGCAGTTATTGGTGAAACATTTCGACCCTAAAAAAAATTGCTGTGTAGCTGCTCTTGAAAAAGAAAATTTGCTGTCAATAATGGTTGAAAAGAAAAATTGCCGTTGGCTCCAAATCCCACACCCACCCAACCACACCCCCAGAAAGCAAATGGTATACCCGTTAGAATCTCACCAAACTTTGCCAAATGGAGGCTTGCTTCTGGTCATTTCAAAATAATAAAAGGAATCTGGGGTCCATGTTGGTTTCAAGGAAATAGACGATCTTTAATTTCGCATAGAGTTAATTTGGGGGCCATATTGGATTCTAACATGGTTTAATTTTGAAAACATTTTGACCTCTGTTTCAAATATTTGTATGGTGACCCCTGATTTTTTTGCTGGATTTTAACTGAGAATGGGTTGGAGTATTCGTGAAGAAAGTAACAGCAAAAATTTGACGAGTTTATTTCAGAGATGTATTTCGCTTTAAGCAGAATCATAGAACAAAAATCCACTTCACATGATCTATGTCTTCCATGTTGTTATGTACAACTTATCCCTCTGATCATAGTGTCATGATTATTTAGAGCATTTCATAACCCAGACACATTTTAGACTGTACCCTAATTGCTAGATAATCTGGTCTGTATTTGCATTCCTAACAAAGCACCTCCACATAACCAAATGACTATATATTACTGCTGGGTTTGAAATAAATAACTTATTGACACAACGTTTATTGCAAAGTAAGCTAATGTTTACACAATCTTAACACTTATTAAATGTGAAACTCACAGCATGATATCACATTCAAAAACTGAGCAGGGATTTATTCAAAGGCTCAATGGATCAATAAAGATATTTTACTGCAGTATCCAGCCAATATTGTTGTTTAAATATTAACATTTGATTTCTCTCTATGAATAATATTTTTGCTATTATAAATTAACAGAAAGGGATAAAAAGTAGCTTAGTTTCTCATTGGGTGTTTCCCATAGTGTCAGCCACAATTTTGTTTTGAAACCCTGGTAAAATTACTGGGGACCCTGGTAGATTTTTACCTACTGTCTGCCTTTAGCTCAAACACCGATGAATCAAACCCAAATCGAGTTTGCCCTATTTTCATCTCATCAGATCTGGTAAGTTATACATGTACTTGTCGGTTAATAATAAATGCTACAAAGTGACATGGGTAAGTACATAGAAGGTTAGCAGGACTTTGATTGCAATTTTGAAATCAAACCTTTCCATGGTCAATTGCATACACTTCAGATATTGGATTTCAATTTCAACCATCGACTAGATTCGCATGTACCATTTCTTTCATTTTCACACTGCTCATTTCTATTCAAACATTTTTTTGATATTTTTCTTAAAATTACCTGAACCAGCTTATAAATATGAACTTGATATTACACAAACAATTTCTAAAAGAAGACCAAGTGAGAATAACATTCTCTGTTTTATTAACAAAACTGTGAATTTACAAACGTGTATATTCTGTTTTTGTTTGGATGACTGTGCCAGATTTAGGGACATAACTCATCGATGACTCAATTCACAGAGCCCAAGGATATACCACGGAGATACATGATTTTAAGAAATCAATTTGCATCGGATCTATGAAGTCTTCTATTTCCACAGATTTACACAGGACACATTATTACTTATGATGTCATATTTTATTGATAATATGCATACACAGATGTTGCCAAATGATGTCATTGATCCAAACAAAAAACATATTTTTTTGAAATACACTATTTGGACTAAGGATATGTATTTGATTTTTTACTTTCTCCCGTTTTTAATAGCAAACTGTTTACATATATTTTATAAAGTGTACACATGTCACTATTAAATACAGTTGAAGACAAAAAAAGTAATTCTATATATTTGCGTGTGAAGGGATCAAAATTAGCTGCTATGGTTGGAAGTAGATTTATCCAAATCAACTGTCTCGGCTACAGTTTCATTTGATTTCCATTGGTCTAACATACTACCTACACTTGGTATTCAGATTTGACCAAGTGAACTGTTTCAGCTATAGTTTTCTACTGATTTCCATTTATCTTAAAAATTACCACTTTATAAATTTGGTAGTCTAGATATAATGTTTGGTAGTCTGTGTCTTAGACTTATTACTAATTTCCAGCCCTTGACTTGCTATAGGTAAACAATAGATCTTCGGGTAAACAGTCTTACATTAAACAATTTTTTGGTGGTTATTGAAATATGAAAAATACAATAATCAGTTATTCATAGCTTAGTTTTCAAATTATCAATTGTAATACCCGACTTGCATTTCTAAAGGAATTTCCTTTCAGTCTCATTAAAATGAATTATCTCACCCAATATTCTGATTTATGACACCATTAATGATGTCAAAGTTTAAAAGAGAACGACAAATATTGTGTCTGATCAGTGCTTTTACGAGGAGAAGGAAAAGAAATACGTTGTTTTACCTCAATTCAAATTCTAAGTTAATAATGGAATCAGGAGTGATTGCAGTCCTGTTTGCAGACAGTGTACGGGATGCAGTACTGACATGTCTAGAGGGATAATGTCAGAATCGAGTCCTGACTTTAAAATACTCCATCTGCAAGCAGAACTAGGGTGATTTGTGGTACTAGAATGCATTCAGCTCTAATGTCAGTGTTTTTGTCTAAAGTGATAAATATTCAAAATCTACCTGGCCTCCACAAATATTTTACTTGAGTTCCTCATCATACATGTATAAAAGTTTTATCATGTTATTGAAAATGAAAATGTGTACTCAAAACATCTCTTGGAAATGAATCCCAAAGTTGAAGAAATTTTTTTGGTTCTGTGAGTAGAAATTTTTAGGTTTTTTTAAAGATGTTTTGTTTGTCCATGGATGAATAATTCAACATTACAAATTCACATCCTGATTTGAATTTTGTGGTTATATTTATTCAAACGTTTGGTTTGTCATCAAACAGACTGCCTGTAAGTTCAGTATCCATTCCTTAACAGAATTTTTATCATATTATCGTCATCTTCATTCCCAAGATAATACAATTCAAGCCGAAAACAAACTGCAAATGATGGAAGCACCTGCAGATCTTCACTAAGTGCCAAATCCATTGCCATATTTGCCCTCATGGGGGCTCACTACTGACAGTTGTTACCACGACCACTGGGGATAGCTGTAGATGAAGGTCAAGATCAAAATATGTAACTTATGACAATGGTGATAGTTCTTTATATACCAAGGTGAAAGTTTATGTTAATTTAATATCAAAAGTTTTATTTTCTATATTTTTTTTATAATTCATATATTTTATACATTTAATTTCATGATTAAAACCACTGTGTATGATAGATATTAGCCCAGAGACTTGTCGCGGTCTTTACTAGTATTAGCTATCCAAACCACATAACTAGCTGATACTGGTGAGATAGTTAATTCTAGTGAGACCACGATATGTGTCTGGCGGTGGACTATGATGGACAAAGTTTTGGCCCTATTCTGTGTGATGACATTAACCTCGCTACTGTAAAAGAATACAAACACGACTTGAATTTGTCAAAAAATGACTACAATTCAATCATATACATGTAGTTAGTTGAGTCAAAGTTATGATAGACACAATGGTAGGTCTTTCTTTTTTTTCTGTATTTCTAACATTTCTCTTTTCATTCCTTCAAAACCTGATATTTATAGAAATACAAAATTATTTCATTTGATAGAATACACAACCAGTTTTAACAAAGATTACTAAACAGGGTAAGAAAGAAAATGTCTGCTGAAAGTATCATGCAAAGTACTCAAAAATTATTGTATCAATTTTGACTGTAGGAATGTTGACCAGCTTGATAAAAATAAACCCTCTCTGACTGGAATTCATGTTGTGGTGTTATACAGTAGTATACCTGTGAAATGTCTGTGGTTCCCTGCTACTCTTGGTTCAATATTTCTGTTTTGACTACAGCACACTGCACATTACTGTTCACTCTGTTTGATACAACTGCACAGAAACTAATAAAAAACTGCATATGCTACATTTTAGATAGCAAGATTGAATGAATACAGTTTCTTGCTACATTTTGTCTAAATGATATGAACCGACGTCACCATGTAGACATCAAAATATTGGCGTCTGCGTCTAGTTACAGTAGGTTGGTTTAAATAGTTTATTTCATTCAGACAAAATGTAGCAAGAAATGGTGATCTAGAATGTGCAGTCTCTTGTTAGTTTCTGTGATTATAGCATACAGAGAGAGAGTGAACATTAACCTTGAATGTGCTGTAACACAGTCCTAAAGGTATAATATGTAGTTTGTTACATTGCCTGCCTTCAACACTGAAGTCTACAACTTTGTTTACATGAAGGGATATTACCTCAGGACATGATTTTACAGTATATGTCGTACAGAACTAGATCAGGGTGGATGGTTTTAGGGCATATCCCTATTGTTATCATGTCTGTTTACAGACAAGGCCCAGTCTCCACAAAACCAGTTCTACTGAGCTTGTCCTCGTTAGTAAACAAAGTAATTGCTGTCCTTTGTTAGGACAATTTCAGGTGAATTTCAGGACACGTTCACATTTACCTGGACATTCAAACTCTCCAAAAAACTACCTACAATTAAAAAAAAACTTTCCCAACTCAAAAAAACGAAACTATAACAATCCGAACACATCCCAAGACTCTAAAAGGAAAAGAATATTCCAACTCAAAATACAAAACAGGAAGTTGTGAGAAGCCATCGAAAATACCTTCCATTTCACGTGTCCCTCATATTTACCCATCGTCCCCTAAAGTTAGCTACATCATGGTACATTCCTTTATCTACTATAGGAAACTTAGACTAATGAAAACAGTAACGTGGATGACAACATGATGAAATGACAGTAATACCTTATCTGCCATAAATCTAAATCAGACAGTACTTCTGTTTAATAAAGTCTTCCTTTTGTATCGTCAAGTCAATGGAAATGAGAGTCTGAATGCACCAGCAGTCGGCTGTGAAACTGTAAAATTTCATGAAGCCACAGAACAATGAATCACTGGTACAAAATAATTTCTATCGTATAGCACTTCATATAGAGCCTATATTTTACTGCTACCATTATCATTTGTCTGTCTGTGTGTGTGTGCGTGTGTGTGAATTTATTGCATTGTGTGCTACTGGCAAGAAAGAACTCGGTTTTGTAGGATATCCAAAAGGAGTCCAACAGCGGTAAACCTGTGTATGAAATGTTGAAAGAAAATGTATCGAACACGTACGACAGGCTATAAAAGTAGTCATGTAATTGCCTGTATTGGAGTTTTTGACTTGATTCCACAACATACAACATATTCAAATCTTGTCTAAATATCATTTACCAAGGTGTGCAAGGAGATGAAATCAGAGTGAGTTAGTTCAGTTTCATTAGCATATGATATATACAATGTTTTGCTTGGTTTACACTTTCCAGAATTTGTGATAGATAGATGTATTTAATTTTAAAGTTAGACCCCAAAAGGGGAGGGGAGGGGGATATTGCAGCGGCTCTATCCATATGTCTGTCCTACCATGCGTCTGTTCATTTAGTCACATGGAATTAAAGGATTTGAGGCTGGACTGTTTTTCATTTCTTGGTGCCCTTCACAGTGGTTTGTACGAAATGTTTTTATCTAAGAAATTACATCACTTTGTATGAATGTTTAGAGGTACAAAATCATGGAGACAACTACTTTAATGAAAGTTTAGTCAGAATAATAACTACAGAATACAAAAAAAATGAGAAAAAGGATTAGGATTCAGTGTTGCAGCCAGAGGGGGTTTTTGGGTCATTTGACACACATATTTTGGACCTGACCCACAATTTTGGAAGTGACGGGTCATAGATGACCCACACTAAAATTGTATGCAAATATGTTTAGCAACATGACCACGCCTATAGCAACAGTCAAATGATTGCGTATATTGCATAGATAACAACAGGGTTGGATAGGCAACTGCATAATCATTCAGCAAATATCTAGCATGGGTCAGCATGTGGGTAAATAATTTCTTTAAAACTGTACAGTTGTGCTACAATGCCTTGTCGCTTTTTTATAATGTCCCAAAAAAATTATGATGACACAGAGAAATGAAAGTCTTGGGACACAATGTCCCACTCTTTCAAAAGGCTGGCTGCAACACTGAGGATTTATTAAATGATGAATTAAATTATGTTTGAATTTTGATGATTTGAAAATATGGTAATATAGGAATCTTTTCAGTGAAAAAACCACATAGACAATGACTTTGTTGAAGGTTTCGCCAAACTACAAATAAATAAAAATATTAAATGAAAATTTATACTCAGAGTTAAAAAAAAATCCTAAATTTTCATTAACATGTCTCGTCAGCATCATCAGGGGTGTACTATGATTGGCTGTTATCACATTTACATCCATATGATTGGCTGTTATCACATTTACATCCCTGACGATACCAACAAGATGTCAGTTATTAAAGATTTGGGATTCGCTTACAAAACATTTTTTGACTTGTGAGAAGGAATTTTCTTTATGAACATTCAATCTCGTGATGAAATAGAAGATCGTGGTTGGATTTTCATGATCATGAAAATTAAGATATATTACGGAAAAGCTGCTGGGATTATAAAATTCATCTATAAGCTGTTATTCGGAATGACAGCCTTGGTAAGTGAAGAGATAAGTGGTGATGAGATACAATAGATAATACTACATCCTGCTTGGCTTGACACTTGTACACTCGTTATAAATTACACCTTTAGATCCCAACAACTGGATCAATCTGATAGAGCCCGCACTGAAAGTGTCAAAGTCTATCACGTTGGACATAACTTTGAACTTTGATTAATCACAGTTTTAGATGCTGACATTGTGTGTATCATGGTCATTGCTGTATTTTTACCCTTTTAGTATGCTACAGAACATCGCTGTCAACTCAAAAAATAGATGTCGTGGTTTAGACTCATCTGTGCAGGTGAATAGTTGTGAATGAATTTAAACTTAGTACTGCACCAAAATGCTTGGATTTTATCCTTAGCTTTCAACCCAAATCCTCAAGACTTTTTCAGGGATGTGAAAGTCACGTTATTTATGCATGCGTGACTTCAGAATTCTCCATGTCAAAGGAGATATATACATCCGAACATTGCAACCATCTCTTAACAGAGACAGGGGCCGGTACACTTCCCGGGTACACTTTACTGTCTGGGACAATATTTTGAAATCACACAAGAATATACAGACCTGAGGACATAGGTTGAAAGCTGGGATTATCCAAACATTTTGGCGTAGTACTGAGTTTAGATTTATTTGTTAAAAGTAGATACTAAGGGGGTACATCTCAAGTAATGATGTGAGCAGTAGGGGATAATAACTCGCAAGCTTGCAGACACTAGGCGTTGCCAGACCTGGATACGATGGACTGGCTGGGAAAGCCCAATTGGCAGTTCCACAATGACATGATTTTAGCAAGCCTGCAACATAACTCTGTCATGTTATCTTATAACTGGTTGAAAACGGAATGGAATATGCTATAGAATTGTGTTTGCAGGTCTTTATAACAAAAAGTAATTACTGCCAATTACCTGCAAAACAATTTTAAATATAAAAAAATATTCATTTGGCCTTACTTTCGCCTGTATGTTATTTATACAGATATTAATGTCATTAAACAAGATAATAGAACTATTTCTATAACCACATTTCAGAATCAGATGACCATGACAAAGTAATTACATTCTCAAAATAGAAAACATACAAAAAACGAGAGCATTTTAATTTCATATAATTAGCATATCATACACGCTATCACTACACATTGTTGTGTTGTCAATTAATTCATTTGTATTTAAGAATTCCTTGGAGCTGAATTCATTCAGCGAATAACAACATTTCTGGCATACAATCAGATTTTTATTGGCATGATAATGGTGACCGAGTCACACTTTGGAATAGCCTTGTTTAGGGTTATGCAAACAGTCGTGTACATTACTGCCTTTGTTGTACAGAGTACACGTTTGGCAGTGATGTAATGACGTTATGCTACTATTCGGGGCTTAAAGCCAGATTAGGATTGGAATTTAGATGTGAAAACAGTTATGTGACAGAGTTACAGAAAAACAGTTATGTGACAGAGTTACAGAAAAAATTATGTGACAGAGTTACAGAAAAACAGTTATGTGACAGAGTTACAGAAAAACAGTTATGTGAGAGTTACAGAAAAACAGTTATGTGACAGAGTTACAGAAAAACAGTTATGTGAGAGTTACAGAAAAACAGTTATGTGACAACGTTACAGAAAAACAGTTCTGTGGCAGAGTTACAGAAAAACAGTTATATGGTGGAGTTACAGAAAAAATTGTGACAGAGTTACAGAAAAATAGTTGTGTGACAGAGTTACAGAAAAACAGTTATGTGGCAGAATTACAGAAAAACAGTGATGTGACAGTTACAGAAAAACAGTTATGTGGTAGAGTTACAGAAAAAATTATGTGACAGAGTTACAGAAAAAGTTATGTGACAGAGTTACAGAAAAACAGTTATGTGGTAGAGTTACAGAAAAACAGTTCTGTGGCAGAGTTACAGAAAATCAGTTATGTGACAGCGTTACAGAAAAACAGTTATGTGGTAGAGTTACAGAAATAAAGTTATGTGGTAGAGTTGCAGAAAAACAGTTCTGTGGCAGAGTTACAGAAAAACAGTTATGTGACAGAGTTACAGAAAAACAGTTATGTGACAGAGTTACAGAAAAACAGTTATATGACAGTTACAGAAAAACAGTTATGTGACAGAATTACAGAAAATGTTGGTCCAGAACAAAAGAGTGATATCCTATGTAATCCTTACAGTTCCACTGATAAAGATAACAGAAATGTAAGAACTTGGGATTGAATCCTTGGCCTTTAAATGTTAGGGCTGTCGTTTGGTGAGCGGTTAGCTTGTACGCCTCTTACCTCTGCAGCCTGGGTTCAAGCCCGCAAGGTGTCAGCTGGGTTTGATTAAATTTACCACACTGTAAGTAAGAAGAGTGTTGTTCAGTTTGACTCTACCGTACAACGCAGGTTTTCAACGGGTACTCCGATTTCCTCCTGCACTAACACTGAACCAAAGGAGCCTATAAATGGGACTAGCTCCCGTTGGTTATCCAATAAATACATAAAAGTAAATCAATGTTAAGTAGTTAGCATAACTAGATCTATGTTGGTATCATGTTCAATCTGATTAAAATCTGATGTAGTGAACATGGATTGTTTTCTACATTTATCTCAATGGAACAAAATTGACAAGAAAATTTTAATCTACCATAGCAACAACCAAATGATCACATATATTGTGAAGATAACAATGGAGATTAATAGACAATTGAATAAACATTCAAAAAATGTATGTAAATATGCCTAGCAACAAGACCACGTCCATAGCAACAGCCAAATGATAGCGTATATCGCAAAGATAGCAACATGGTTGGATAGGCAACTGGATTCAGCAAATGAACACCTATTGTTAGCATAGACTAGCATATGGATAAACATTTTTTTAAACTGGTACAGTTGTGCTACAACACCATTGGCAGTATTTTTAATAGAACACACTTTAAAATTTGAAAAAGTTTATAAAGTTAGTGCAAAGTTAGCGAGAATAAATAATACTTTACATACACTTGCAAGAAAGCACTGGTAGTGAATCAAAATTTGTAACTGGGGTACAACCTTCCACAACCACCTGTTGGATTGTTTGAAGTCTGCATTTCCAGCATGATGATGAATGACAACAAGTTTTCTGGATGAATGAAAGCTGGCTAGTCATTGGTTGATGACAGAACTGACTGATCCAGTTTCACTTGTATATAGATTTTTTGACCAATCAGAATGATGATATACCAGTATTTGGAAGTGGATGCAAGCTGGCAATTCATTGGTTGATTACAGTCTGATTGATCCATCTCGATTTTTTCGGCCAATCTCAATGATAGATATACCAGTATTTGATACTCAAATGTAAGGAAGTGTTGAAAATGTACAAAACATGACAATTTAACAAATAAGATTATCCCTTTTTCTATTCTCTCAACTGTTCTTATAAAACACCCTCTGTAAACCAAACTCCTCTATATCATTGTAAAGAAATGCAACCCATGTAAATATCTTTCATAATATTGTACAGAATATGTGTTGTCGGACAAGCCAAAATTACAATTTCATATAAACTCTGAAAACTGCAGAATACAATTATCCAAACCTACCACTGTACAAACCCTTGATGATAATCTGAACTTTTCTAAACCATTGTACAAACCCTTGATAATCTGAACTTTTCTAAACCATTGTACAAAACCCTTGATAATCTGAACTTTTCTAAACCATTGTACAAACCCCTTGATAATCTGAACTTTTCTAAACCATTGTACAAAACCCTTGATAATCTGAACTTTTCTAAACCATTGTACAAACCCTTGATAATCTGAACTTTTCTAAACCATTGTACAAAACCCTTGATAATCTGAACTTTTCTAAACCATTGTACAAACCCCTTGATAATCTGAACTTTTCTAAACCATTGTACAAAACCCTTGATAATCTGAACTTTTCTAAACCACTGTACAAACCCTTGATAATCTGAACTTTTCTAAACCATTGTACAAAACCCTTGATAATCTGAACTTTTCTAAACCATTGTACAAACCCTTGATGATAATCTGAACTTTTCTAAACCATTGGACAAAACTCTTGATAATCCGAACTTTTCTAAACCATTGTACAAAACACAATTATCCAAACTTTTCTCCTTGTACAAAACACTCAATATTAACTGAACTCAATATTGACCAAATGTTTATATTCATTTCAAGGTTATCAGTGTAGTTGTGTATTTACAGTTCATAACATTTGATAGTGTTCACCAAGCTAGACACTCTGCAAACACCCGTACATTTTATGTAATACATTGTATATACTAGCATGAAACATACCAAACACATGTGTTTAGCTTTCACTCCGAGTGACAGCGATCAACATCAAGAATGTTGAAACAAAATGAGGTATGTCATTTTCAATAATTAATGA
Source organism: Glandiceps talaboti (assembly GCF_964340395.1). Taxonomy (NCBI): domain Eukaryota; kingdom Metazoa; phylum Hemichordata; class Enteropneusta; family Spengelidae; genus Glandiceps; species Glandiceps talaboti. Next base: position 6,282,464 of record NC_135560.1, on the reverse strand, counting down.
TATTTTTTAATTTCATCCTAATTAAGGAAACTAATAACTAATTTTATCACTACTATATAATATTGATGAATGACACCTGGTATATGATGGTATGTTTCCAGAAATACATTAGAGTTGAGATAACCATCTGATGTGAATACTAAGTATGAGAGCAGACTATGGTATATAATTGATCACCAATCAATTGCAAATTGCAAACCAAATTAAACCCAACATAATTCCCATGAGGGTTTCATTTTTATCTTTTTTCTATTTATATCCTTGCTAGATGGATTTACAAACAGTTCTTGCATACAAAGGTACATAGTGTGACAATTGACAACATTTTTTTTCAGCAAGTTCATGAAGATCAGAGTTGTCTGGTCACTTTTGTCCTAAATTTGTGTCACACATTCAAAACTGACAATTTGGGATATATTTATCTTTTTTTTAATCAAAATGTCAACACATTTTTTCAAAATATCAAAAAATTTATAAATACATAAACAGCATATCAAAATATGCACTCCGTTGTATTAGTGTATCATAGTTTTCATTTACAACTAAAATGAACCCAGAGTGCCTGAATATTCATTTTTCCAAGTCTACTGGATTACTGAACAAAAATCAATATGCAATATTTTTGTCCATTTTTTGTCACGTATAAAGTTTAAATGAACATTCAAGCAGTAAAATCGAAAAAGCATTGCTACAGCAGTAAGTAGCAGTAGCAACATTACTGCAGCAGTACATAGCAACATTACTGCAACAGTACATAGCGACATCATTACTGCAACAGTAAGTAGCAGTAGCAACGTTGCTACAGCAGTAAGTAGCAGTAGCAACATTACTGCAGCAGTAAGTAACAGCAACTGCATTGCTGCAACAGTAAGTAGCAACATCATTACTGCAGCAGTGAGCAGTAGCAACATCATTACTGCAGTATTAATTTAGCCAGATCATTACAGCAGTGGTAAATAGCATGACAGCAGCACTAAGTAGCAGCAATAGCATAGATGTATTCCATTTCTCAGATTCAGGATAAATAAGGCTCATTTTTCAACACCTAGTAGAAATAAGACTCCCTGAAATATGGATTATAATTATGAATTATGATATGAATCTGAAATAATACATTTATTTAATACGCAGAATATAAATATGAATATGAATATAACTTTGTCAATTTTGTTGGAAACACAATGTAATGATTTTATAACGACTAATGATTTCATATCTAGGATATCTAGGCCCCATTAACATTTTGCTTGTATCGTACAGATGATATTAGTGACAGATGTTGCCATTTTGATCTATAGTATATCATTCCCCTGAGATCGGATTCAAGAATTTCATCTGTGCAAAATACCGATTTCAGAGGGCCTGGAGGAATAACATGCAATGTATGATGGGAAAATATTAGTGGGGCATTTTGTTAATTTCAAAGTTTCTTCAGCGTCAAACTTACAAATTAATGTATACTAAATTGTTTATGTAGAAAGCAAAAATATAGTGCCAAATGAAGGGAACAAAAATAATTTGTATTTTTTGAGGACTTATTCTAATACCTGCAGTGCACACCCATTGTAATTAGGCCTAAAAAAATAATTGCTTGGTTTCGGTTACCCGACCCCACCTAGTTTTTAACTGCCCACCCTAAACATTTTTTAAAAATGTATTTGACAAAAAAAATTATAAAATCACAAAAATTCTGAAGTCTAATGAGAAATAGTGGATGCAGAAACTAACATCAACTTAAAAAGACACTCTAAAACTATTCTTCCAATCTGTAATGGCTGTACATCTGATAGGAAGAAATAAACAACACAGAGACCATTTGGAAAAGAATGGAAAACCTGAACTAGACACTCGCACAGAATAAAATAAAATAAAAAATCTACCTACTCCACCTATTCTAAAATTGAGTATAATCGGAATTACACAATTTTTTTATCAGACCTTATAGGCACACCGATTGACAAATTCTCAAAATGTGTTTCATAAACAAAATTTTTTCCTTATTTCACAGAGAGTAAAAATTACAAATTTGCAGCCATTAATTTTTCCAAAACAAAAAATATGAAAATATTAAAGTACAATGTACCAAATGTAATTATCTGTCAAATTTAGTCTCAGGGGAATCAATAACTGACTAATTTTTTATTTACAAATTTTTTTAGTAGAGAAACCATCGATATATATAGAAATATGTCTTCTTAATAAGTCTCAATTTATTGCATCTTTTGAATAATGCAGTTTGTACTATTGAATTATTCAAGAAATGTCGACTTGCAAATGTTGATGATTTTAGTAGAGAGAGATTTTTCTTTATGTTACTTTACTTACAACAGTGGAAACCAGGCTTTCGGCTAACTAAAGTCAAAAAAAAAAATTGTTTCTAGTCAAGCACGCACATCACTTAAATACCCCTGCAATGATTTTATTTTTTTTTTGTGTTTGTCTAGCCCATGCAGTCTGCAGGTAAACACAAAAATAACCCTACCTACATTAATTGCTACTTCAGTGAAGACAACTGTAGAGCCAATCATGAACAAGCAAATGACATCTGCCGACATACACACTTGCTCTAAAGTACTAAATAAAAAGAACAGTAACTGCTATAAATAGTAGATTGAGCGACAGGTTTGTTGAGATTAAAAAAAAAAAAAAAAAAAAAAAAAATTCACATCATTGCACCACTTTAGACAACATATCCTGGCCAGAAACGTTTTTTTTTTTTTCGCCAAGATAGATACCAACTAAAACTACTTTTGTGATATGTTGATATTGAATGGATGTTGGTTTAATTATCCTCACAGAAGGGTGGCGTTTCTGATGACTTCCATGATCTTGTAGTGTACATTATGGAGGACTTCAAGTGTTTACATTATCTTGAATACAGGCACCACTATCACCTACTTATGTGTAATCTACCACATTGAACAACAATAATTTTTTGTTTGTGTCTATCTTAGAAGCTGTAAGCTTGGTTTCTGCAGTAGTAATAACATTTCTTTTTACATTTATAGAGGTCTTACTTTGAAACTATACCCACAGCTGATTATGTTGTACATTTTTTTTCCAAAATTTCAAAATTTATATAACTTATTATTAAATCAGAACATTCTCTCTTTTTAACGTGTACTCTTATTAATATAAATCAAAAATTGTTTTCTGTGGACTTTCCATTCTCCCCCACCAATATATCATCATTTTAAAGTCATTTCCTCCCCTTACTCTTGTACGATAAGAATGAGAAGAATACAAAATGAAGAAAACTGTTAACAAAAATGCTTGCACTGTTATATTTTGCACTCTTCAGCCATTTTTGAGTGAATTGTGCAGGTGTGATTCCAACAAATGGGGGTAAGGTCAAGATAAAGTGGATTACAGCAAATAGAAGATGCTAATCTCTCTCCACGGAGCAATAGATCTTTCCTCAATCTTCCATTTATCAGTTTTAATAGGATTTTTATCAATACATGCATCTTTTTTATCACGGCTAAAGATGCAGTAAAGTAAACAGTCTTTCCCACAGAGGTTTCAGACTCTACAATCTCAGAATTTGGATCATTCGGTCATGAATACATGGTTTCATTGTGACAATGAATAATTCCTGTGCTCGCCAAGATTTCCCATGTATCTCCAAAATTCTATCTCCATAAATTTTCACTTGTGACTTAGTGAATTATTTCTATCAAAATCCAAGATCTTCAAAATTATGTTTTTCAGAATACATTTATTCATGTGTGAATATTTGATCAAATTTTTTTACCACAAAATTTTTCTTTTTTTGACTTTGCATACAAATTATAATTTCTTTGTACAATGTGCAAACTGAGTTAACCAATGGATGGTTTTTGTAAGACATCACGTCATTTGCAACAATTTGCCGTTCCTATGGCGATCTCATGTTTTTAATTATTGATATCTGTTATTTATCGTCTGTGAAGATATGTAATCACTTATGAAGTTCAAAATATTGAAGTTTCATATTAAGTAACAATTATTTAATGTTTTTTTTACAATAATGTACAAATGGTTGCAATATTTCCAGATGATAGTAGGCATCATGATCAATGGTCCAATAGTGAACGTGGTTGGCTCGGAATCTGCAAGTTGTCTGTTTGAGCCTTTGCTGCTGCTATTTGTTTCTGAATGGACAAGTCCGTATGGGTAAGATTTGAACCATGATTGTTCCCAGTAAACCCATATCTGTATAATTGGGGACCTAATAGGATATAGGTTGCTATGTGAAGGATTTAATCCATTGCCTTTACAGATGATGCATTGGAATTTAGGTCTAACATGACATGACATCTTAATGGTCGTTGGGCAGGTTCACTGTGTCACTGTGACACATGACATCTCTACTGTCATTGGTTTAAATGTATCACATGATGTGATATCACTCAGGTCATTGGTTAAACTTGTAATCACATATCTCTAAGGTCTTTGGTTAAATTATATCACATGATCAATTTGCATATGTAGTCAGAACTAGTGTACTATTAGGTCAGGTCATATCATGTTTGATGGCTCCTTTGAGGAACTAGATGAGGGTAAAAAGCACATACTTTGGAGTGGAGTGGATCAGAAGATGAAATGTAGCCGTGCAAGACGTACTTTATGCTGTAGTTGTCAGAAGCAAAGAATTATGGCCTATCTGTGGAGAGTTTTGGAGAGACTAGTAGAATGTGACAGATCTATCCTACTAAATAAACATCCAATAAAAACGAATGACTGCTATCTCTATCCAGAGTCTAATTCAATGCAAATAAATGATGGTAGCGTATACATGAATGAAATCAAAATTATCCAGCATGACCACGCCACTGGATATTGAAATTCCAGGAGGATTGGCAAGCTAACTATATAATATCTTTCTTTCCACTTGCATGACGATGAAAAAAAAAGTTATCGGATGAAATTGCTTAGAAATTAACTTTCACGATATTGATCAAGAGAGTTGGTGGAAATTAAATGTTCGATATTATGTTTGTTTTTCTTTCAGTGACAATGAAAAAAGTAAATATTTTTCATTTATTTGATTGATTACTTTTGGATAAAATCTAGGCAGATTGGGAGACATGTAATAATGTTTTATATTTTTTTTTACACATCTCTCTTTCCACTCGAGTTGGAAAGTTGGCTGGTGAAATATCAAATATCTTATTTATTAACTTGAAAATTTCAAGATATTGATTATTTGGGATAAATTCCAAGACAATTTTGGGAGGTTATTTGATAGGAAATGTTCCACAAAATTTCTTTTCTTGTCTATGACAACGAAAAAAGTTGTCAGATGAAATATCTGGCGTTTATTATTACTTGCACAATTTCAAAGATCACTTTTGGACAAATTCCAAGAGAAATAGGGGAGTATGTTTGACATTCAAATGACGTTACCTATTGCTCTTTCCACTTGCATGACAATGGAAAATGTTGTCGTACGACATATCCATCATTTCCAGTTATTACCCTCAAAATGTCCAGATATGATGTGATCAAATTGTTTCATAAGATATGTATATAAAAGATTTCAGTCATACCTACCGATTGTAAGCGTCATTTTTCATATCTCAAATCACAAATATCTCATTTCCTAATATTGATGTTGACAGTCGACCCAGAATCCAATTACATCAGCTACTTTTATTGAGCTCTACCATTTGTTGGCAATTTTCTGATGATTTTACGTCAATCCAGTCCCACTTTGAAGTCATAAAATGTCTCCAATTTATTAAAATATTGATGATTTGGGGTAAAACTAATATTGGGTGAACTGATATTAAACCAATTTCCTATCTGATGAAAGCCATTGAGCAATTGTATAATTTTCATGTAGCTTATCGATAATTTGAAAAAATCCTTTTATTTCACAGTCTCTTTTATATACACTCATACTGACAACCAAACAATGAAAAAATTATTTGTCTTTCTTGTGCACAGGCAACATGAAATGCCAAAATCCAAGTCCAGTTCAAGAACCAAGAAGGCTGTATTTGTTATTTCATGTATGAGTTAATTTACCAGTGAATCCTTTGAGTTCAGCTCTTTTCTACAACTGCTGACATCAGACCATGGACGAACAGAATCTGTTACAAACAGGGAAAGTAAACAAATGAATTGAATAAATAACACTTGGAACAGCATGTAGGAAGTATTACTTGTATTACATTCCAGCATTTGATAAGAACAGTTTTATGGCCTCTTTACATAATAGTTCACGTTAACAAACAAATTTCCAGTTCCCCTGGCATTTCATGTACACATAAAGAGGCCATAAAAATGTTCTTATCAAACCATGGTGTGTAATACACTTAAGTCTCTGCTGTTCCACCATGCTGTGCCAAGTGTTATTAATCCAATTCAGTTGTTTACTTTCCCTGTTGTAACAGGTTTAGTTCATCCATGGTCTGATGTCAGTAGTTGTATAATATATCTTCTCCAAGGTACTTTACCTGTCTACTTCAGTGCTGGGTCTACTCCAGCCACCACACTTGTTCAAAGTCTACCTTCTCACTACTCATGTGACTGCTATTACGTACACTTGTTCATAGCCTATCTACCTGCAATTCTGTTATACTTATATTCAAAGTCACTAAATATGTGACTGCTACACTTGTTCATAGCCTGTACATTATCAATGTAACCCACTTGGGCAGCCGGATCCACTGTACTTGTTCATCATATAGCCTGCCCACTTGCTGGAACAGCAATTCTACAACACTTGTTCACAAGTAAACAGTCAGTGTAATTATTGATATCAAACAAGTGTATAGATTCACAGATCAGATGTGACAATATACCTCCAAGGCGAATTTGGATACACAAATTACAAAGGAGAATTATGACGTCTGCATGCAGATCCTGGCACTGACATGAAATGTTAAATAAAACAAAATCTCTTCACTGGGGCTGACTTGTATCAGATTGTCCTGACCAGAAATCTTTTCCTTTTGATGATATATGTATATATTCACATTTATTGAACTCACCATGTCTTTGGTAAAGCTACCGATTTTAGCATTGGGAATAAGATCTTGCCACACATGGGAGATCAGGTGATAAAGATACAATTTCTGTCAACCTCAACCTCACCTTTCAAGATAAGAGCTGAACGAATAATTTGTAGAACTATAAAATATCAACATAAAGTGTCACTGACTGAAAAATATGTGTGTGTGTGTGTGTGTGTGTGTGTGTGCATGTGTGTGATCTGTGTGGATGTGCGAAAAATCAGTTGAATTCTCTCTCTCTCTCTCTCTCTCTCTCTCTCTCTCTCTCTCTCTCTCTCTCTCTCTCTCTCAAATTCTGAGACTCATGTATACTCTCTCTCAAACTCTCAAACTCACTCTGATTAAATTTGACAATAAATAGATATTATCAAGCAACATCACCTTTGTGCAAGGTTTGAATGAAAGGTGTACCTGATGATGAGTAAGCTGGTTTCAATACCACCATGCATTGCATATACCACACAGCTTTTTTATACCAAGAGTGGACAATCTTAACAACACACACAATTTCAAGTTGAAGAGGACCTTACAAAGATGCAAAGTTAAAAAATGAAATAGCATTTAACAGAAAAATTACCAAACTATACATGAAAATCTCCAAGTACAAGAAGTGGCACGACGCACTATAGCCATGTTCACTGCAGAGTCCACACATAGACTAGAGATATATTATTCACCTGATGTAGCAGTTGTTGTTGATTTTATTAATTATATACATTATGGCTTATATGGAGGAGAAGACACAGACTACATCACTGATTTGGCGACATACCGAGAAGAGTGTAAAGAAAGTCAATTGAACACAGCTGTGATTCATATTAAAACAGCGTGTGTCTGCCTCATTTTGACTTCAAATCAAGGTTAAACTACTTTACAAAATAGGGGTGAAGGTTATAAAATCTTGAGGGATGGAAGCATAGTTGATACCAGGTGAATTAAGGATCAGCCATAGAATTCTAAATTTTAAACTTTTATGCATAAATGTTAATAATTTATAAGGAGAGAAACCAAATGTCTTATAATGAAATATTGTATTTTATGAAATCTCATCAAAATACATCAACCACCGTAATTAAAGTAGACAAAACTGTTATAATCATGTCTGATATCAATTTCACTTGCAGCAAAGTTCCTCTATGCATTGCCATGGTAACATCAATAAATTAAAAATATCAACAAATTATTAAATATCTAAACAAGTATGATTACCATGGTTACCTTGCTGTTATTCATTTTCATAGATGTGAATGAATATATAAACAAAATATGGAAATTATTATTGCCAAATATTGAATCTTTGAGATTGGTTTCTGAATACGAATTTAGAATTCATCTCCTACAGTTTGTATCCCTGTCAGCATCCAATATAACTGATACTGCCAAAAATTTAAATATTTAACCAGCTTTCACTAACTTATTCATATTTTTTGGCCATTTTTTTTTCAACGGAAGGGCAATGTTACAGTTTGAAGTTAAAGGTATCATGTTAGATAGTGGATAAACCCTACTGTAATTCAGTATGCAAACTGTATCTGTCAAAGTTATCTACAGAAAGTGCAACTGTTGGTTTTTCTAATATATTATATAAGAGATATTGGTTACATTATAATAAAGTTTATATGATATGAAGTGCAGCATTGATTGATTAGTATTACCTAATATAGTGTTGTAAATTATTTAAAATATCTGAATATTCATATCGTTAATTTAGATATCTGAATATTCATGTTGATAATTTAAATATCTGAATATTCATGTTGATAATTTATATATTCATATTGAATTGATAATCTAAATATATGAATATTCATGTTTGTGTTGGTAATCTAAATATATGAATATTCAAGTTTGTGTTGGTAATCTAAATATATGAATATTCATGTTTGTGTTGGTAATCTAAATATATGAATATTCATGTTTGTGTTGGTAATCTAATTATATGAATATTCATGTTTGTGTTGGTAATCTAAATATATGAATATTCATACAAAGTTTTGCAATTTTTTCAATCATTTGGGTAATGAAATGCACAGCAGGAACATATGTTACCTAGTCAGTTGTTGTATCTATACATTGAACATATCACCTGTATCCTGAAAATGAGGAACATCTAATTGGAATAATATGAATATTCATGACTAATTTTTCTTTACATTGTAATGACTTGCTGCAAGGTCTGTTTGATTGTCTAGGAAGATATACATTCGTGGAGGAAATTACCAAATAATGCATCAATGTATTTTAATAAATGAATAGTCATGATCCTTAGTCTATCATATAGAACAATGAAGTTGTGTAAAGTAGTAGAAATTAGTAAGCAGATGCAGCTACACAAGGAGGAAGTCATTGAATATGACATTGACTTATTTGAATAAATGAATATTCATTATTTACCATATATGGAAATGAGTTTTGTAAGGTTAGCAGGTGCATAAACTTGGAGGAAATCTAACCATTTATAAAAGGGTGTCAAATATTTGAATAAATGAATATTCATAGTTTTTCCTTTTCACACAATTAATTTTGCATGGTTAATTATTTGGCAGGTGCATTCACCTGGAGGAAGTCGTACTAAATCATGAATATAAGGATTCAAGTATTTGCATATATGAATATTCATGAGTATTTTCTTTATATGGCAATGAAACAAGGTTAATTAGTCTGCAGGTGTTTGTACTTGGCAGAAATTGCTAAATAAGGCAATAGTAAATTTGAATAAATGAATATTCATGAATATATTTCTCTGTATGGTAATTAGGGAAGGTTTTATAATTTCCACTGGGCATGGTATATGAGGCAAGGCTACTTATCTGCTATGTGTTGTGTTTGCTAATAATATCTTACACAAAGAGATATAGGCTAGTTAAATTTTACAAGTATGACTTTTCATCAAACAAAGAATAATTCCAATAGTGATGAAAAGAAGTGAAGTCGTAACTATGATTTATTATTGACTTTTGATGGTATAAAACTTGTCAATGTCAAAGTCATATACAACATGCAGTATATTTTATCTGTACTCAGTACCAAAAATATTTTATTGTTTGTCAAAAATTTATTTTTAATTTCAATTTTTTTTAACAATTTGGAAACAAAATATTTGGTCATGAAGCTTATTAAAATATAAGATTATTAAAAATCATAATACTGAAAATTTGTGAAAAATATAAAATTCTGATATACATATAGTTTAGGGAACTAGCACATGGGGTTTGGCTTGAGGAGCAAACATTTTGGTCAGAAGAATTTTCACAGCCCCTTTATAATTAACACCCGAAAAAATTTGAAGGCTTCACTATTAAAATAGACTCAAGAATTTTAGTAGCCATACTCCCCTCCTCCAGCCCCTCCCAAGGTAAACATATATACAAGAATAAGACCAAATGTAGTACACATTGCTGATAAGTTGTCAGCAAACATTTGAGATTCCTTTTCTAAAAAAATGTTGACTCTGTTAGTAACATTTTTTTTATTCAAAATTAACAAATATCTAGTAGTAGTGATCAATAATTTGTTTTGGACAAAATGAACCAAAAAGAAAGAATACTATGTAATTAGATCATTGGTTATGAAATTTGAAACTTCGAAGTTCAGAAAGTGCAAAATATGGCTGCATACACATACATACTAGTAATAATATATGTAAAAACTTGTTGACGCTTTGACTGGCATATCATGTTTTTGATCAGACAACCAACAAAATATTCACTGAAAATTGTTAAAATACCAATAATTAGACTTGTACATGTCAATTAGAGGTCATTTTATCTGTTAGTAGTATTGTAATATGTTGAAATCGTGATTCAATGGGGGGGGGGGGGGGCTGATTTTTGGATGCGGACCCAAAAATCAATTTCGTTGGATACAATACACCACATGTGTACAGCTAAACAAATATGTTTACTAACAGGTGATTCAATACTGTTCACGGTGTACAATATTATGATTAAAATTATTATATCTCTCAAGACAGTTTCGACAAATATTCCAGCTGCAGCTAAGAGCAGCTTTACGATAAAATGTTCATGGTCCAACAAACTTATAAATATCTGATGTTAATTATATGTAGTAGTAGTTGTTGTGATCCAAGTTACCAGACACAATAGTTAACAAATATTTCCTGGTAAAAAAAAAGAATAACCAATTTTCTGCAAAATGACATCCCTCTCCCCAGAAAAGTAAAAAAACAAACAATGACGTCTCTGTGTAATGTCAACAATATCAATCATCTTGAATGTGAACTGTGTGGAGAGGATGCCACGCCAATCCTGACAAACCCCAAATGTCACCATGTACAGGAAATTAAAAATTTTTGTGTGTCAAAATTGTCAAAAATGGGAATAAATAAAATGAGAAGGGACATTTTGACCGAATCAATCATTCATGTTTGACAGATGTCATAATTGATAAATTACCTACATGCTAAATATGTCACTACTTGTCACTATAGCATATTTACATCTAAATGAGCTGAGCACTTTAACAGTTTTTGCCAATTTCTTTCCTCTTGAACTTGAATTTGAACTTGAGGTTTTGCCTTGAACTGAAATATTGTCATTATAATCGTCATTAGTAACTTAATACGATAATGGTTCCAAATTTATAACTGTTGTACATTGTCTAAAAAGTTGACCGTACTTTCTGCTCTCAAAAGACTATGATCGCTTTTTGACAAAATGTATAACTGACATATTTTTGACACATTTAATGTCACATACGGTATCCAACCCAAATATGGCCAAATTTCACACACACAAAAAAGGAAGATAAAAAAAATGACCAAATTTTCAAGCTGTGTAATTTTGAAATGGTGTTATGACATTCCTTTGTCAAACTAAATAACAGAAATGTCATTATTCTCTAAAAATATTTGGTATCCAATAACATTTTTGACCAAATTTCACCTCAAAAGAATGTTTTCATTGCCAAATTCTTCTATCTGCTGTCATTATTGTACAGTGTATTTGTTTGTCATATCAAACTATAAAAATTTGATTCATTATCTAAAACATTTGATACCCAAACTAAGTTACCATGACAATAAAGAATATTTGGCCAAAGTTCAACACCCCACCCACCCATCCATCCACCCCCTTTAACTAAAGAATTATGTACACTTTGTTTCTGTCCTTTGTAAAAATTCTAAATGGTAATTTCTTTGTCACATCACAGAAATGTCATACATTTAAACTATTTGACACAAACAAACATTTCAGCGACTACAGCGTTTCCTGGCACTGTGCTTAGGAAATTAACTGTCATTACAGTGGAGAATACCTACAGCATGACTAGTAATTACTATTCAGGTGACAAGATCCATCATTCAACCAAGGACTGCTAACTACATGACTGGTGTCCTTCAGTTGACTTTGTATATTGACTATGTACTAGAGTGTCACTAATAACCTTATTGCCAACATTTGTCCAGCTAATAAAACCCAGACCTTGACCTTGACATTGACTCAAAGTTTGAAGAAATGCACTTGTTTATCTTTAGGCTGGGAATATCTTGTTTTGTTCTGTTTTGTTTTCGTCTTTCCTTTTTTGTTTTTTTTGTTTTATTTCAAATTATTCTTTAAACGTAATCTTCTTTTCCTTTCTTTGTTTTCAGTTTATTTGAAATACTTTTTGGTTTGATTAAAAATATAATTTGTCATGATTTTCATTTCCTATATCTGTTTAAAAAAATTTGAATTTTAAGTTTTACATTTACTGTTTTATGTTTGATGTCTTCCTTTGATTGACTGTTAGTTACCATGACAACAGACGACTAAACCCAAACTTTTTTTTTCAATTTAGTGCAAATTAACACCACAGACAAATTAAGTTTTCTATTTGTTGGTCAAAGTACAGAGCATTATTTGCTTCTGGTGTTTGAAACTCAGTGTATCTCACATTTCAAAGAAGCATCACAGATAAATTAACTTTGCTATTTGTTGGTCGAAGTACAGAGCATTGAAACTTGGTATATCTTACTTTTCAAATAAGTATCGCAGACAAACTTTTCTGTTTGTCGGTCGTCAATATATGGAGCATCATTTTTTGCGTTTGATTTCATAGTACTTGTCACATTTCAAGGAAGTACGTCACGTACAAACTGTTCTGTTTGTCAGTGGATATACTCTGCGTCACAGTTATATTGATCAATAACTACTTCCCGGCCTTGTGAATGTTTTGACCCAACATACCTCAACAGGTGAGTCAAAGGTCGAAGATCACGGTCTGATAACTTTGTTTTGAAATCTACCAGCCATCCACATACCTGTTGTACATTTCAAAACAAACCCTCTCATTAGTTTTCTATTGTCATTTAAATCCTGAAACCAGTTAAGTGTTAATTATAACGCAATTATTTATCCTGATGTTAGTGTTTGAATTGTTGATTCAACTATTATAAATATAATATCGTCATTGTTTACATTTCATTTAAAAATAAGGTGACACTCATAAATAAAAATTTATTTCACCTTGGCCTTGGTGACCTTAGAATAGGATAAATAATTGTGTAGACAGGGGAAACAAAAGGACACAATTAATATACAACAGGTAGGTGAAAAACACATCAAACAAGGAAGACTACCAAAACACTATTATAAACAGGTGGGGAAAAAAATGTAATTTTTTATTGATACAAAAAGGTAATCTGCAGGGCTCAGTAAGAGAAGACTTGTTATGGCTGAATGACATGACGTACTGTAATAATAAGTCTATTACAAAACAGGGAAAGATGAAGAAAAAAAAGTTTCAGACTTAAAAATACAAACCATAAAAGAGAAAAAAATGGACAAGGTAACATTTACTTTTTATACTATATAATAGGTACAGGATGGACAGTATGGTGTAGTGTAGTCTATTGCAAAAAAATACAAAGATGAAAAAGAAGTTCCAGAACATATTAAAGGATATAAACAAAAAGAGAAAAGAGAAAAAAACTGACAATTTACTGTTAATACTATTTAGATACAGAATGGTTAGTATGCCCTCTATATTTACAGCTAAATTGACACTCAGGTGACGCACAGCAACTTTTTTGTGACTCACCAAATTTAGTATTCCTACAACCTAATTAAACTCTGATGTTGGAATTAATACTGCTTGATTGCTTTATTTATCTCTAGTTCCATTGAATGTTGTTGTTTTTCAATTATTTGTTGGGGGGTCTCACTCCCAGAAAGAAAATCATCACAGTATCTTGTGGCCTCGCCTAGTAAATGAGGAACGATGGTGCTTACATAACTGAATTTAACTTCCTATAATTTACCATATAATTTTGAATTTAAGACTATAATGTTTTGAAAGGAGTATGGTCAATATTACAGCTAAAATGATGTAGGCTTGGTGTTTCACTCATGTGACATGACATTTATTACACACCCTCAGACAACTTCTAATGCAAAAGAAACAATTATATAGGTGCTGTGCACAGTGGGGATGTAGAAGTAGTCAAGTTGAAATGTTGATTATCAGTTAGAAAATAAACAATTGAAGCCATTAAAATCATCAAGTCCATGTGTAATGTTTTCATTAGAAGCCTGTTTTTACTGCACTGTGAAAGAATATAAATGCTTATCAGTGTTCAATGTGATTGGGCCGCAAAGGATCCTGCTGTGTTTACATTGTGTCTCTGTTATTGTTAGTCTAGAGTTGAAATATATCTTGCTCTGTGTCAAAAACTTAATGTCCGATGAGTGAAACACCAAGCCTACATCATTTTAGCTGTAAAATCACACATACAACTGTGTTACAGCATGGAGTTCACTTCAGGGTCTATATATAGCCTAGCTTTAATATCATTAAGTCATTTGGGAATTTTGACTATTCTGAGGGGAGACAAAATCTGCACACGACTTGACTGCAGCCTAGAGTCTGTGGTCCTAGACAATTTCACAACTTAGGTTAATCTATGTATAAGTTTTACACAGTAGATAATCACTGTTTGCGATTACACGTCAAATTGTGCTGGTCAATGAACCATAGTTCCAGTCATAAAATGTACTTTAAAGATAAGCTTGGAAAGTGAATTTGTTGATTTACCGGTAGTTACATCTTTCAATTCCATTTTTATCTTGCCTTGCAGTGTAAATATGTCTATATGTATGTAATATAGTATTCTAAGTTTTCCATCAGTTTGAATGGGATCAAATAATTCTGACTTCATAGTTATTATGTACATTTACCAGCGTTCTCCCCACTATAGAGAAAGCATGGTGCAAATACCACATCCTTGCCATCTAGGCTGCCATGCTTGCTAAGTTTTAGTAAACTATGAATGACAAAATCAAGAAAAGAGAATGAGCTGATTCTCAATGTACATGTGCTTATGTGTTAAAATAAACATGTCAGAGTTTGTTCCAGTGTTGAAGACATGCATATCATATGCTGATCAATATGCAAATCAATATGCAAATTACCATATTATTTATATGTAAATTAATATGCAAATCAGCCACCATCTTTGCAATCAATCCTTGGGAGAACACTGTTTACATTATAGAATGTCAGATTAGTTCATTTCATTATCATCATTAAAAATTTCAATCTTCTTTTTAACAAAAAAAATTTGTATGTGTCTTGCCTTCCCACATTTTGAGAAATACTGTAGGAAACAACAACAACAAAATATATAAGTAATATGAAATGTATCTCAATTTGACAAAAAATCAGTTGTAATAGTCCGACTTCAATATTGACCTAATACCACAGGACTATAATGTAGTGAGGTGGAAATCTTCAAACTATGTAGATAAAAAAAAGAAAGTAACTAATAATGTTAAGGCAGAAGATTAAGTAGGAACTGGGTTTCAAAATGGGTTTTTATTAATTCAAAACTTCCAACGTTTCGACACAGAGGATCTGCATCAGGGAAATTAGATGTAGCAGAAAAAACCAGCTCTATCAAACACTTTTGTTTTTGATTCGCTCGTGTATACATCACCTAGAGCTGGGTTTTTTTCTGCTACATCCAATTTCCTTGATGCTGATCCTCTGTGAAGGATCGAAACATTGGAAGTTTTGAATTAATAAAACCCGTTTTGAAACCCAGTTCTTGTTTAATCATCTGACTTAATTGTTCACATGGTTCTGTGATTCCACTGGCGCCTGTGCACTGTAGTTGGACTGATTCTATAGTTTTATCAATGAACTCATGTTAACTCACAGGGCTGCCAGCCTTCAGTGGTTATATATACAAACAAACAAACAAACAAACAAACAAACAAATACAAGAACATTGGAAACTATTACAGATAATGAATGCGATTGCATGACTGAATATCAATGCTATTATCTGTGCAAACAGGAAAAGACAAAATAACTTTTTGATAATGTGATAATTGTCAAGATTATGTGAGAAAGATATTTTGTATGGTCAAACCACGCATCAGATATTATAACTTGTACAAAAATAGCTGTATGTAATATTGGAATGATGCGTACTAGCATGGACGACAGTGAGAGATGACGTACAGCATGGTGATATCATTACAGAACATATGGCGATTATGCTCCCAAATGCCTGCATATTGTATAAGGTAAATGTTTTCATGAAAATGATTGATGTTTATTGATGGGTAATGCACACATTGAATTATATTAACCTAGCTGACAAAGAGAGAGAGAGAGAAAGAGAGAGTTCATCTACTTAGAACTCAGAACAGATGTTCTAAGCACTGAAAAACATGTATGCACATGAAAATGGCAGTTAACTTATATTTACATACTAGTTGAAGGTGTCAGGACTACATATACATAATATGAGACATACCCTGAGAGTTGATGTTTCGTACCTGTACAGAGAAAAGAAAATTTTTTACCAAAAATAATTTATGTACTTTAAATTACCTTGGAAAATGATGTTTATGAAAACAACATTGTAGTAAGACTCTCTATATTTTACATATGTAAGTCACTTATCAGCACTTTTTTTCTTCAAATTTTCATTCATGACTAAAGAAGTATTTTGCATATTTTGGCATAAGGTGATAAACTTCCTCTTGGAAAATGTCTTGAGATGGAAAGTCTAGCAGTCGGTTAAAGGATTGTATTGTATTCACTTTATTTCTGTATGTTATTTTTGTATGCTTTACCATGCTTACTATTGGTATGTTATTATGCAATATAAGATTGATTGATTGATTGACTGATTGATTGATTGATTGATTGGTTGATTTGTTGATTGATTGATTGATTTGTTGATTGATTGATTGACTGATTGATTGGTTGGTTGAATTGTTGATTTATTGATTGATTGATTGATTGATTGATTTGTTGATTGATTGATTGATTTATTGGTTGATTGATTTAAAGAAAATGAATGGGGCATTTTCGAAAATGTACCCTTTACAAAAGGTCGCTTTGGCTATTTGGTCATCAGGGCTCATGGGGGTGTGAGTTTGAGAAAGCCCATTTTTCAAATCCAAAACACTGAAATCTTCTGTCAGTTGTATTAAAGAATAGAAAATAACTAGCACTTGGATGGATTGTTTATGCACCTCTTTTCAATATTACAAATTAATTTTGCTTGTTGACAACTGAACTGGTTCAGTTGCACTATAATCATGCCAAATGTGTGTGTGTGTGTGTGTGTGCGTGTGTGTGTGTGTGTGTGTGTGTGTGTGTGTGTGTGTGTGTGTGTGTGTGTGTGTGTGTGTAAACAACTTTAAAGTCAAAATCTGCCAGACCAATGGCCTTGATTTTGGTGGAGACATATCGTTGACATGGGGCATGTAAATGAAAATGAAAATGACTTCCAGCTCCATAATACTAAACATACTATCAACAATGACTACTTTCAACATAAAATGGAACTATACTTGTTGTACTAACATTTGCTAAAAATGCATATATTGATATTACTGATAAATATTCAGCAATGTGCTACTGATAAAATAATGTTTTTAATACAGAATAGAAATTAATAAGTTGCCATTTCATTATTAGACATGTTTTGAAAGAAACTAATCTAATTGCATGAAAGTGACAAAGCAATGAAAAACTATCTGTATGAAACCATAAAAGGATTTGGTGCAAGCTGTTTCGACAGACAAATTAAAGTATTAAAGCCACATAGGTTGTTTGAATTTTGCACTCAGTGTGCTCACATGGGATGTAGTTTATTGCCAAGAAACTGAACATGGGTTCAGAAAAATTATCATAGTTTTTATGAAATTTTACTCAGTGATTTAAACTCTTGTACAAAATATTATACAGTAATACATTGATTGCAGTGCAGTGTTATTGCTACAGGCAGATAGTAAGGAAAATCTACCAGGATTCCTGTGTCATTTTACCATGTTCCCACCAAGAATTACCTTAGATGTTATGGGTAACCATCTCACTTTTACCGCTCCATCTCTTTTTAATTCCCAGGATTCCCAACCTTAGCAAAAAAAGCTGCAGTTACTGGAATAATTTTTAGACTCACGGTAATATTCTATTTGTGGTTACTTCGGCAACATTAAAGATAACAGATTCTCAACCTTAGCGAAAAAAATTGCAATTGCTGTCATAATTTTTAGACTCACGGTAATATTCTATTTGTGGTGACTTCGGCAACACTACAGATAATAGATTCTCAACCTTATCAAAAAAATTGGAGTTGCTGGAATAATTTTTTAGACTCACGGTAATATTCTATTCGTGGTTATACTTCTGCAACACTACAGATAACAGAACAGTGTTTGTTGCCGTCAGTGTTTTTAGATTTCTGCATTTATCTACAACTTGATTTATATGTCATTTACCTCATCACATTATATTTTATGCATTTGTTTTTCTTTATCAATAATTTATTAATTCAGCTCTTTCTCTATTAATCTACTCGGTAATTCATCTATCGGCCTATCATTTATTCATCAAGAATGCCGCAGTTTCTTGGAAAGTAAGAAAAAATCTCCCTCTATCTATAACATATATCACATTTACCTGTGTAAATCCAATATCAGGGTAATGTAATATTAATAAATTGGCCCCGAGCTGTTATTTGATGACAACTGTCTTGTCATTTTCTGCCAAATATGAGTTTTAATTTTTGTAAAATTGCAGAATATATAAAAGATGACATTGTGGAAAATTTTCCTTGATTTGATGAAAACATGAAGTACATGAAAATGAGTTGCCCTATCACAAATGTTTTGTGTAATAATTGTGTGTCTCTGATAACATGGCCTCAGAAAATAGGGTAGGTAGGTTTTGATTTTATTTGGTTTGATTGTTATCTTTTTAATTGTTTCGAAAAATATTGCTTCAACCCAAAAACAAACAAAATGTCGGTCAGAATCCTCCCCAGCTGTGATAGTTTGATAAAATATGTAGAGACATCGCTAGGGAAAGAAAACAGAGATGCATGAAAGTCAAGAAGAAAGAGAATTTCTTATCATTTTGTTTTAAATGTTTTAAAAAATATTTGGGATTGGAGGCTTAAATTAGGGTCAGTGGTATTATTGGAAACACATTTTTTTTATTTTGTCTTAAAATGAAAGAGGCATCTTCATCAACACTGACTATGAATATTAAATTAGAAACACTGAATATTCATGACTCCTAAGTGCTTATTACTTACAGATAAATAGTCATGAATATGTATTGTTCATCTGATACATATTCATGTCTGCTACGACTCATGAGGCAAGACTGTACCATTGCTAAAACAACATAGGTGAAAAACAGTTTCAATTTAGTATTTCTTGGCAACCATTAGCAACGTTTATCTGATGTTATATCATGAAATGACTCCCAGAACCTAAAGTTTATGATTTACAATATCTTCATTTTTCTGGCATAGCATTCCCTTTGAAATAACACTTGTATTTATCAGATACTTTTCTCTGTGGTTTGCAGATAAAATGACTGTGAATCAATTAATTGGTACAATTGTTAGCTTCATGGAAACAGAAACTATACACATATCACAACGACTATGATGAGACCAGTATACAGAGTACATCTGTCGACATCAGAGTGTGGATGAACAGAACCTGTTACAAACAGGGAAAGTAAACAATTCAATTTCATTAATAACACTTGACACAGCATGTTGAAACAGCAGAGACATGTATTACAAACCATGGTTTGATATTAAAAGAACAGTTTTGTGGTCTTTTTATGTGTACAAGAAATGCCAGGGGAACTGGAAATTTGTTTGTGAACGTGAACTATTATGTAAAGTGGCCATAAAACTGTTCTTATCAAATGATGAAATGTAATACAAGTCTCTGTACTTCCAACATGCTGTGTCAAGTGTTATTAATGAAATTGGGGTTGTGTACTTTCCGTGATTGTAACAGGTTCTTTTCGTCTGCGCTCTGATGTCGGCAGTTGTATTTGTACAGTGGAAGATGAAGACTACAAGTAAGACAGAACTATTTAAAGTCAAGATTGGAATTCACTACTGGACTATGTTGTTCCATATTAGACCATTATTGGATGGACAGTAGCCTATGTAGACCCCAAGGAATAGCACTACCACCATATTTGCTATCCTAACTGTCATTTTGATTTTGAAGTGAATTCATCGTAAATAGAGTGTTAGCGCCAGTCCTTGGGGTCTACATGTAGGCTAGATGGACAGATATGAAGTTTATCAAACGTAGAGTATACCAACCCATTATTTTCAAATTCAAAATTCAAATAAAAAATGGTACAAACACCAAACCCGCTTACAGTGTTTCCTGCCAACTTTTAATTAATTATTTTTTTTAATTTTGTTTTTTGTTATGTTTTTGACCTTAGCGCTGTGCCACCTAGTGATGGTCAAGTGTGATTGAATGGTGTAACTTGTCAATATAAACATAATTTTTGTGGTTTTTCCAAAAAATAAAGTGAACATAACAAAAAAGTCAGGTCAAGAAATTTTGACATGAAAATTAAAGATGTCAAGACCCTCAAAAAGTTGTCGATATGGACTCAAAATTTTGAAAGTAATGTAATTGGAACTGTGATTTTTTTTTATTTGGCATGACAAAGAAGCATGCAGGTCACGAACTATTTAAAATTTATGTAACAAAATTGAACCCTCATAAATCTATTTAAAAATGTTGGCCATATGAAAATTTGGTTAAACACTATCACAATGAAAGAAAAATCAGACCAATTGTTTTTTTATTTTTAACAAACTTAGGCAAATTTTCTGCAAAAGTAATTTTTCTCACACATAATTTTTGAGTCCATTTGACGTCAAATGCATACGAGTTTGAACTAAGGTGTTAATTAATGAAACAATTTATTTCATGATCCTAAAGTTTCTTCCCTTCTACCTGTACAACTTGGGCTACATCTTTAGCTTGACTCCGTTTGGAATCTTCAAAAACCGATGTATTGTTGTTGTTTCATCTGAAATATTAACAATTTATGTTTTGCGTTTTTAATCCATTATGTATATGATAGATAAAAGGACACTTCAGTAAAATATTTAATCAAATCTCCTAGGTTCTAAGACTACTGGGAAATGAAAAAAAAAAAAAAAATACAAAAATAATGGATGTCTTCAGGTAATAAGTTTTGCTAGAAAGTGCAGACACATCTAGATAGACGACTCTTAAGACTTGGCTTGTCTGGAAACCTATCTCTTGGGATTTTCCAAATTATTTTGAATTTTAATTCATACATGAACAGCCAGAGATGACTAGATGGTTGTTTCTTATCAAACTAGCACACCTGAGTCATGGAGACTTTTAAACGAGACACAATACTATAAAACAGGGAATGAATCACCTTTGAACAATTTCCCTGTCACCTGTACATGCAAGATACAAATAACCTACGACAATGAGTGAGTGTACTATTGGGTGAATGAATCTTCATGGCTGTTTTTCCTCAATCGCATTGTTAGAGATTATGCTGTGAATGTTAAACGCCGGCTGGAGTAGCAGATTGCCTTCATGAGTGGAATATATATAAAGTGTTTGACCGCTCCTTCTTAATCTCATTTTAACCGGGCATGTTTTTTTTTTTTGGAATGTAGACATCTTTTTGCTGCTGTGAATGCCAATGACTAGAACAGAATTACAATGGTAACATCAACTGATGACAGAGACACTATTACAGCAGGTGTGCGAACAAAAATAGACTACTAGAACAAACAGCAATGCACTTTTTAAAATTACTGAAATTACAACGTACGTATCATAATATTCTAAACTGTATTTAAAATGCATAACCATTTTTAATATTAAATAAAATATTTATTAAATAAAGGATTGAATACAGACGCTACAAACACATAGTTCTCCTAAAATTTTAATTATACCCAAAAAGTTCAACTTGGTATTTAGTGTAATTTGAACCTTGTCACCCCATTCCTCACATAATGGAATAACCCACTGTGCAGAACATAGCATGGTGATACCATTAGGATGTTGAAAATGGGTATATAAACCCAAACAGAAAGTTGAACAAGGACTAAACTTTCAAATCCACAAATTTCACATCCAAACATTCTGAATTTTCAACATTAATTTTAGAGCTGCCTCCCCTTGTTTCATTTTAAAGTGATTTACATAAATTTGCATATTTCTATATCAACATAATTGCAGATAAATCAGTATGACTATGAGATTCAAATTTTGTATGACAAGCTAGTACACAAATTTTTTTCAAAAAATACTCTAGTAAAACTTTGTCATCCTGTAAAGTTCATTGTGGAATGCTACCAATTTGGACTGGATAGGGATTGTTTGCAGCTGAGTGATCTAACACAATAAAACACAAGTACTTGCGTTCTGGCTGACCAGTTATTCAGATGCTTCAGATATCACCACTTGTATGATGGATGGGGCTTACAACATTGTGAAAAGACATTCCTTAATACAAAACTACAGTATTTTTTACAAGCCTGGCCGAGTGTGAATACAAACACAGACTAAGTTTGACTTTCATCTAGTGGTACAATTGTCTATGTTTACACGATTGCCGCCAATAGGTGAACTGGTTTACTTATTAAAACATTAGATTAGGTGCTTATGAACACTGAAAAACACCAGAAAGTAACTTTTTACTTGTTGCTGTGAAAGACAAGTTGTACATATTAGCTTGTCTGTATAGGCGTTTGTAAGTTAAACCCTGGCGACAGCAACCATGGGAGGAATTACAGAAAGGTCTAAAAATTCCCTCACTGCATAAACACAATAGAAGACGAACAACGTTATTTGTATACATTGTAAACTATATACAAAGCACTAAATTATTCAGTGTAATTTATACTATTAATTCAGAATTCAATAGTATAGAAAAGAAAGACCAATTTAAATTTATAATGCAATGAAAACAAAGAGATGATAATTGCTTTCTGTATGTGTCTAAACTCTCTGATAAGTTGATTGATTGATTGATTGATTGATTGATTGATTGATTGATTGATTAAATGAGTGAGTGAGCGATTGAGTGATGCTAGAGAATGAGATACTTCACTAATTGGTAGATTGATTGGCTGATTGATCAATTCTGTAGTTAGCTTTAATATGTATTGATTATCTAGTTTATATTTGGTAGACTGCATATCTGACCATCTGGTTGGTTTGTTGGTTGGTTGGTTGGTTTTGGGTTGGCTGCCTCCTCAGTTGAGTCAGTGAGAGAGTAAGTAGTACATGGTTACATGGACAGCAGTCACACATTTGTGTTTATCATAGAAGCAATGTATCTGAAACCACAGAATAACACATAAAGGAGACACATAGTATTCATTTTATACACATTACATGCCAAACTGCATGACTCTTCCTCAAACTCACTTCCTTGCAAATTGCAATGAATACATATCCTTTCGCCACCATTACGGTAGTAATCTACATGATTAAGTTGTACCTCTGTAATTGTTGCAAGCAGCTGCACATCCCATACACATCTACCTCTGTACCAGTTCATCCTGTGAAAACATCATAACTCACTCTATATGTAGCTAACTGTCAGGCATTAGACAGTAAAGTGGCGGATAAATGCTGGTACAATTACCAAATTGGCCTTATTTTCACACCTATTAAAGCTAGTAACACAAAATAAGGGGCAATTTTTCGAATCTACGCTCCACACAACATTTGCAAACAACAACAGCAGGTGTTCAAGTACATACTGTGTTTATACGCCTTCGTATTTGTATACATGCAGGTCTGACAGGTGGAAGTCAAATAGATTGCATAAAGTTTATAAATTTGACATGAACAGACAAGATACTATGAATCTGTCATTAACTCATGAAAGGCTAATGTATATTGTACTCTATAAACATGAAATTAAATGCAGTCATATATATATATACTTATATACACACATACAAATATACATATGATATATACATACATATATATGTGTATAAATGTGTATAGATGGGTTGGTAGGTAGGTAAGTAGGCACGCAGACAGACAGACAGACAGACAGACAGACAGACAGATAGATAGGCAGGCAGGCAGATAGACAGACAGAAAGACAGACAGACAGACAGACAGACAGATAGAGATAGATAGATAGATAGATAGATAGATAGATAGATAGATAGATAGGGAGATAGATAGAGATAGATAGATAGATAGATCGACCGATAGACAGAAAGACAGACCGACAGACAGATAGATAGATAGATAGATAGATAGATAGATAGATAGATAGATAGATAGATAGATAGATAGATATGGACTAACTATATGAAATGTGTAATGCAGACAAAAACTTTCTATTTATAACAACAGCTCTAAAAAATTACAAGTCTGAAATCAACCATAGGAAGTATGAGCTATGTAACAATTCCAAAAATCAAATGAAGGTCTTTGACCTTTATACATCAATCCATCTCAAGCCACTGATGGGGTAGTTCAGTTTTTAGATGACCAAAGGTGACCTTAGAATGCCCGAGGATGTGACCTTTGATGGGTGTCTAGGTAAGCTGATTGCGCTTTAAGATTCAGTTCTGACTATTAAATACTAGTACCAGTTTACTCTCACCAAATTCAGATTTCGTAAGTTAATTCAGATTCCCTCAGTTTCACCTGGTCCAAATTCCTTTCACCAAGTTCAGATTCATTAGGCCTAATAAAAAAAATTGTGTGGTTACGATTACACTCAATTTTAGAATAGGCGGGGTAGGTAGATTTTTTATTTTATTTTGTTATATTTTCTTTTCATGTGTGAGTGTTTAGTTCAGGTTTTCCATTGTTTTCCAAATGGTCTCTGTGTTGTTTATTTCTTCCTATCAGATGTACAGCCATTACAGATTGGAAGAACAGTTTTAGAGTGTCTTTTTACGTTGATGACAGTTTCTGCATTCACTATTTCTCGTGAGACTTCACAATTTTTGCGACTTTACTATTTTTTTTTCCAATACATAAAAACTAAGTCATTGAGAATGACATAGTCCCCGCTATGATTGGGTTTTAAGGAACTGGCAGTTTATGTTGTCATTTTCTTGATATCACTACTCTGATCAGGCAACAACACGTACTTGTGAACCTAAATCAAACAGACTTTAATAGATGTGTTGTGTCTGCTTGCTGGACATGGAACATGCCTACTCATGTTGTGTCTCCTCGTTGGACATGGGACATGCCTACTCTTCAAGATGACGTGATGGAATAAACCATTCAACATTAAAGGATGGGAGGGGGGGGGGGACCTGTTTCAGCATGTCTGAGTTATGGCTTTGGATATGGAAATTTCGCAATCAGAATGGATCGTATAACGACGAAAATGGATATGCACATGTATGTCATAGAACACTGTCCTAATACCAACTTTGAATGAGATCTGTTCAAGCATGTCTGAGTTATGGCTTTAGACAGGGAAAATTTGCAAACAAAATGGCTGCTAGGCGGCCATATTGGATCGTATCATGAAACAAATTGACGTGCATATGTATGCCACTGTATGTTGCCCCTGTGCCAAGTTTGAAAAAAATCGGTCCAGGCATCTCCAAGAAACGGCTCTGGACGGACGGACGGACACACGGATGCACGGACAGACGGAACCCAATCCATAAGTCCCTGTCCCGGACTTCACCTGGCGGGGACTAAAAAAGTTTAGGGTCAGCAGTGAAAAGCTAGAATCCAGTAAAGAGATCATATAAATTGTAATATTCAAAATAAGCCTACACAAATACAAATTTTTTTTTAAAAAAACCAAACATTTTAAGTAATTCTCAGAAAAAAAATTAAAATCAAGGTTGGTTTCAAAGAAACCAATTATTGAATATATATATTTCTTAAGATATCAAATTCTCCAATGGCCTTTGAAATTATGATTGAACAGCAATGATCGGAGTAAAAGTTCACCATGAATCGTGCCATTTGTGAAGGTTATAACATAGAAAATCGAACTTTCTATAGTTACCCGGTTACCTGGAATATAACAATTGAACTAGACACTCAAATATGAAAAAAAAAAATAAAAAAATAAAATATAAAATCTACCTACCACACCTATTCTAAAATTGAATGTAATCTGAACCACACAATTTTTTTTATGCCTTAGGCAAAATAGAAGAAAAAAAATGTTTTGCTTTGTGATAACACACAACTTCAGAAAATTTTATTTTATTTTACTGTAAATCTTTCAAATTACTTTGACTTCAAGATAAGATACTCGTTGGTCGCAATACTTCCAAGAGTTTGATGCGGAAGTAAATGAAGACAATTATAAGAATATGTAGACGAATACGATATGCAGACTGTACTGTTGTAGTCTAAAAAGACCTTGTTTCTCTCTGGAATACAATTGTTTTTAAGTGACCATAGATGAGGCAAAGGCATGAAGGTGTACATGGAAATAGAAGTGAATTATTACCATTTTACCTTTGTGCATGCAAAAAATAATGTTTAGGGTCGGAGGCTTAAGCTAGGGTTGGCTGGGAAATGCCCTATTTTTTTTATTTGGCTTATGTATGTAATCTTTTTTCAACAAAGAGTAAAAGAGTAGGAAGAATTGAAAAGCAGGAAATATCTACCATACTTATCCTTGAAGTATTTCCTGAATAAAGTGTTAATTAACAAAGTGGGTGAGTGTTACTTTATAGGGTAACAGTTACTATTAGTAACAGAAAATAAAACACATAATAGTCTTTATATCTATTCATTTTTTTCTTCTAAAAATCAGCACAATACTCGTCACTGTATACTTTCTGTCTAAGTTTCATCTCACTTCTCACATACTTCAAATACTATAAGTCTACCTTCCTTTAATGAGCGAAATTTAAAAAATCAAAATTGCAGTTATGATATCTGACATTGTAGTAGTAGTGTCAGTCCTTCAAGGTTACAGGTAGGCTATTTAAATATTAATAACTTGTGAGGATTAGTGGAACCTCTTCGATGTCAATGCTAACCATCTGTTATTGATAAACATACAAATCAGTTTACTGACCACTGAGTCACTTTTGATCTGATTGCTATATTCTTCTAAAACCTTTTCTTTTTTCATAGTCATGATGAATTTTAGTATTATCACCATTGACTCTCAGAAGCCAATATTTCTAAGGACTTTCAGTTTGTATGTTATTATGAGTATTATTTGAATCTGAAAGCCAGCTGTTTGATCTAGAATGAATTACAGTATACTGATTGGAAAGTCTATAACAGGGACTTTTCTTTAATGATACACAATCAAAAATATTGTTTAAACCAGGCATTAATTTCACCTTTGCTACCCCTACACCTGGCCCTCCCCTCCATTACTCTACCCCACAGACAAACTTCTACCCCTCTGCTCCACTATCACAAATCTCCCCCCCCCCCCCACACACACACACACACACATCTCTGTTCCAATGTCCATATTACTAGCAAAGAGACTTGACTCACTGCCACAAAAACAGAAATCAGAAATCAAGTCACTGCTTAAACTCGACACATCTAAGGAATCTATGCGGATGGGGCTTTTGAAGTCGATAAATTCGATAATTTCCCCATCCCAGGGGGAAATCAAAATTAAAAAAAATCCCCAATCAGCTGGATTCTAGGCTACACTTGACACTTAGCACACACATATATATCAGTGTAACATCCAAAATACTTAAGGTTTTCAAGGTCTACAAAGTCTCCAATGATATCAGTCAAAGTCAGGATCACACTTCAAGGATAGTCTATCTGACCGTCAACTCTATAAAACTACACCTTTGGGGGACAAGTATTCTTAGACCTGTTACCACAATATTTACATTTATATTTAGTGTTCACCATCTCTATAGACTTAGTAAACCTAACAAATATTTCAACATGTGTATGTCATGTTTATTAGGCCATTTAGATTTGACAAATTAGACAGCAATTCTGTGTGAACTAACTACTGGACATTTAGATAAAGCCGAAATTTACTTCCTCATTTTAATGTTGTATTTCATATATAGAGTAGAGTAGAGTAGAGTATATTTTATTTGACACGAAATTACGTCATACAAGAACATAATTTATAGTCAATGATATACAGATACAATGTAACAACAATAAAATAACATTAAGCTACTAATAATTTCAAAAAAGTTAAAAACCAATTTATAAATTTGAGTAATAGTGTTATATATTTGACACCAATGTGGCATATATACATGTAAAACAAACAGATAAACAAACATACTTCATGAACCTTTAGTAATCATCTTCAAAGCGTAAACTTTCAAATTTCAATTTGTTGGTAATGACTGACAAGAATAAACGATTATGCTTTCATGAATGTAACTTAAAAACATAAATCTCAGCTTTCATTTTGTTGTTGATCATTTGCATTTTGTTGCTATGGAGACAACTGACTAGACAAGGAAAAGGAAAACAATTATGGTTTTTTGAAAAAAAAATATGTTGATCGTTCTTCTTCTTGTTGACGATAGACAGGCTTCATTTTGTAGTTCATCATTTGTATTTTGTTGCTATGGAGATGATTGACCAGACGAATAAAACAATTCTGGTTTTGTGAAAAAATATTTTGTAAGTTCTTTTCCCTGTTGACGATAAACAGGTTTCATTTTGTTGTTCATCACTTGCATTTTGTTGTTATGGAGATGACTAATTATATGCTTTCATGAAAAAAGAAAGAAAATGTAAGTTCTTTTCCTTGTTGACAATGGGTAGGCTAAAACTACACCCTTTTTTACAGACAAGTACAGGTCAAGAATTGCTATTATTCTGAATGTGCTGAGTGGGTCGTATGATTAATCCTATCTTGTGTTGAGTTTAACACTCTCCTACCTTTCACGACACTTTCATCTTTTGTTATCTCAACAATGAGTGGGCTGATCGGTGGAAATAAAAAAGTAACATTCACACGTTTGAACAACGCAGAGGAAACGTTCTAGTTTTTCCTTACACATAAATGTGTTACATGAATATTTCAAAGTCCTACTACATCAGACTAGAAGTACTAAACTAACTATTGATTTTGTTTTTTCTACTAATGAGTCCAGAGTCGTACACAGTCCACGTACAGACAGATGACACATGCCCATATTTAGTATCAGTCAGCTGAACTTTTCAGACTGTGACCACTTAATTTTTTTTTTTTTCAATCAACATTATTTATATATTAATGGTTGTGCTGCTTCGTTGGGATAGCTATGGATCATGTGAGGGTACACACTTGATGAAATATTTAACTAGTCAGAGAGCAGGGTTAATTTGTTATCTATCTAAGGACTGTGAATTATTCTGATGACTACACCTGTACGTGCATACAGAACTACAAGCTCAAGGCCAGAGTGACAATTAAATGTACACATACTGAATAAGAGAAGCAATGGAGAACCATCCATCACTTTAGACTAAATGAGGCTTTGTATTTCATTTCATGCTTACCTTATCTTACTCAAGTACCAAGCTGTACAAGGCAAGACCAGCTACAAACTGAATTTCATAGTAAACATGTAGATACTAGCTGTACAAGTCTACCAACTGAATTTCTATGTTATGTTGTAGATTTAGCACAGCTCTATAAACACCTGCTACACACTGAACTCATACACCTAGTTCTAGTAATATTATACACTTTATAGCACAGCCCTATACACAGAAACCAGCTACAAACTGACACCTAGTATATTGTACTTTTATATAGGCCTATAAACCGAGACTATAGCAAATTAATATATCAAACTGAATTGACAAATTGATAACACATCAGGTCTGATGTGCCTCTACTATACAATCTATATCTAGAAAACTGATATATACTGGAGTCAATTTTTGTTATACAGACACATACACATATATACACAACCACATATTTCTACAGAAACCCATTCAGGTTTGGGGCTACATGTACATGACAGGGCTATGTTGTATGCTTCATGTCACCCTCACTCTGCAACTGTCAAGGCTTTCCTAGTGAGTCTAGTCTATCCTGGAGTCATCCAGGCCTAGCAACACATAGCACCAGCTGGCCCCATGTGAGTAATTGCCCCCCCCCCACCCCAACTGTTTGAGTCTCTACTCCATGAGTCCCCCCCCCCAAAAAAAAATAAATAAATAAATAAAAATTATCAAAAAAATTAGCAAGCATTTAATGAGTGAGACATGGCTGACTGGTATAGCCTACCAATTGAGTGTGTAGAACACTCGAACTGGGTTTGGGTCGGGCACAGATAATCTCCCTGTTTCTAGTGGGATTTGAACCCATGAACTCCTGACTGCTAGTTCTGAGCTCTAACCACTATGCCACAGGAGATGATATGAACTGTCATTCAATCTATGTATCTTGAATTTATTTTCAATGTTTAAGTTATTGAAGTATGCATGATTATTGAGCTAGGCCTAATAAAAAAAATTGTGTGGTTCCGGTTACACTCAATTTTAGAACAGGTGGGGTAGGTAGATTTTTTATCCACATCCACTATTTTTCGTGAGACTTCACACAATTTTTGTAATATTAAGCTCGGTGGGTCAGGTAACCAGAACCAAACAATTATTTTCTTTAGGCCTTATCATAGACCCTCCACAAATTTGCTGATGAACAAGTAATCACATCAGTACCCCGATTCAAAACTGTTTACACAAGGGACATCAAGTCAGTGTACACAGTACCATCAATGACCAGCAAAGAAGTATAAATTCCACTAATCAGATTAGCAGGATTGACATTTTTCCAGATGAAGAGAGCTTTAGTATGCTTAAAACAGGCAAACAATAATGAAAATTAGGGAAACATCACGTCAGCTACTGCAGCAATTAACGTCAGTTTGATATCACCTGGAGGTGTACAAGACTTACAAGTTACAAATTCAGCTCTGCTACCTAGCTGCCATGGTTCAATTATTGGAAAAAACGTACTTTTTAATGTTCCTGTTTTGACATCAAAAAAGACAAAGAATTGACATTCTCATCCACATCATCATCTGTAGTAAAAGGTGTTTTGACACACGGTACAGACTCACTGGTTATTAGCGTACCTACAGTGACATTAGTAATAGTACTCTAGAGAATGTTTTAATTTTCTAAATGCACTCCTTATAGTTAAACAAACCTCTAGGGGGTTACTCACAGTTGACAATGAATCTATCAAAGATATTGGGATCAAAACACAGTCGTACAGTTATAGACAGCTAGAGTTATGTTTCAAGGGTGTCCTCACAGCTGACAATGAATCTATCAAAGATGTAGGGATCAAAACACAGTCATAGTGCTAGAGTTTTGTTACTAGGGTTTCCTCACAGTTGACAATGAATCTATCAAAGATATTGGGATCAAAACAGAGTCGTACAGTCATAGAGAGCTAGAGTTATGTTTCAAGGGTGTCCTCACAGCTGACAATGAATCTATCAACGTTATGGGGATCAAAACACAGTCATAGTGCTAGAGTTTTGTTACTAGGGTTTCCTCACAGTTGACAATGAATCTATCAAAGATATTGGGATCAAAACAGAGTCGTACAGTCATAGAGAGCTAGAGTTATGTTTCAAGGGTATCCTCACAGCTGACAATGAATCTATCAAAGATGTAGGGATCAAAACAGTCATAGTGCTAGAGTTTTGTTACTAGGGTTTCCTCACAGTTGACAATGAATCTATCACAGATATTATAATCAAAACAGAGTCGTACAGTTATGTTTCAAGGGTATCCTCACAATTGACAATGAATCTATCAACGTTATGGGGATCAAAACACAGTCATAGAGCTAGAGTTATATTACAAGGGTTTCCTCACAGTTGACATTGAATCTATCACAGATTTTGGGATCAAAACAGAGTCGTACTGTCATAGTGCTAGAGTTATGTTACAAGGGTTTCCTCACAGTTGACATTGAATCTATCAAAGATATTATAATCAAAACACAGTCGTACAGTTACGAAAACACACATATTTCACCAAAAAAAATACATGAAATATGAAACCCCCCACAAAATGTGTATGTTTTGATATTTCAATAAATGACAGTTTATATGTTATCCAACAAACCTTCAATATCTCAGTGTGTACATATATTTTAGGGTACCATCAAACTAAAAGCAACGTCTGAAAGTTTACACTTGATAAAGAATACTGGTACTATTATCAAGGGTTTTAAACATGCACAATCCAGCTACACATCATCGATATTATGGTTATGAACACCACATGTAACTATAACAGACAAGTCATGGTCCTGAGTACTGTAAAAGTCTGGTAAAATGGTTAACAATACACCAAACAGATGGAAATACTGCACATGTCATCATCATCATACACCATCAACTTGACAACTCTACTGCCTAGTCAGTCTCAAGGTGGAAGTACAGATTCAATTTTTTACACTTTGCAGCTGTCAAAACAATTTTTGAATGCTTGAAATTTCATGCTTTTTGCAAAGGAAATCATTTAGTGTGCATTCAATAATGACATGCTATTGAGTTGCCAGGAATAGCTCTACCAAGAGACTTGTAAACGGAAGATACACATGTCCAGGAAACTGTCAAAAAGGCTGCAGGAAGGTGTACAGTTTCATTACCCTCTTATTTGGAGCAGGTTGTCTCTTCATTTATTCTCAGCTGACACTGTATTATTCAAAGTGATGTATAAAGTAGGCCAGTAGGTGCAACTTACTACTTGGGTTACCATTTCTAAACTATGGGAAACTATAAATTCATGATGTGTGACCTGACAGGTGATGTGGACCTTTTTATGATGTGTGTGTGTGTGGGGGGGGGGGGGGGGGACACGCCGATGACAATGTGTTTTATTATCAGATTGCAAACTTCCTAATAAGGATATCACCTTTAATACTGTATAATGGTAGAAACACAGCCAGACACACATACACACAGCCAGGCACATATGTCAACCCATATACACAATCATTCGGTTTGCATACTGCACACACCACAGAGACAGACAGACAGACAGACAGACAGACAGACAAACAGACAGGCACATGTCAACCCACATATGCAAGCATTTGGTTTGTATACTACACACACACACACACACATACAGACAGACACACACACACACACACACACACACACACACACACACACACACACACATACTGATACAGGCAAATGATTCAGTCTCCTAAGTGCACACACCACATGCACATATACAGTGAGTATAGATGTTTGGGATCACTATACCCTCTAAACCAATTTGATACACCACTGATACACAGCAATTTCTTATGATGTACACAAATTTAATGTTCTCCTATTCCTTACTGTGTGGTGACTCACAATAAAATCTAGATTTTTATCATTTCAACTCAAGACATCTTTCATCAGGGGGGGACTGACAGGGCACAACAGTGAATTCGATGGTTGATGATCAAAACGAACACTTCACATTGAAGTATTTTCTGCTCAAAACAACAAAAAAGCTGAAACTTGATATTTTGGACATCATAAGAACTTTTAATGACAGTAAAGTTTGATATTCTAATAAACAAAATACATAAGTATACTTGTAATTTCATTTTCTTTCAAAAAATAACTCTTTGGAAGTCACAGTATCAATATTTGTTGGAAATATTAAAACTTTTACATTATTACAATGAGATTATTAATAATATCTATGGAATAAATTACCAATAACTTGACAATGACATGACTTTGAATGATTCTGGTAATGATATTGAAATCCCACACTTTGAAAAAAAAAAAAAAAACATTACTAGATGCCTTACACTGCCAACACTGGGCTAATTATGGTTTCTTTTGACAAAATATTGTAAATTCATTTTTCAATTATTAAGGGTGGGCTATGGCATCGTTTTAAATATTGAACACTCAAATACGGTTATACCAACAAGTATTGTCCTATTGGTTATAAACATTAAAATCATTACATCTACATGACGGGAACAAGTACAGCATACTGCATAATCAGCACACCATCTGAACATATCTCCACAATTGACCATGGAGAAATTCAAACGCTACAAATATCACAGGTGTTCTGTGATTAAATCTCTCAGATGAAAGGAAACAACACTTACTACTTGTTTTATTTCTGTGTAAATTTCACTCACCTCTCATAGATGAAAAAAATGATCTGACCTGCAATGAACTAGGGAGGATGAAAAAAATAGTTTTTCCCGGTCACATTACTGAATAATTTGAGATAAATCCCCAAGACTAAGAGTTTCTTCATTGCTCATAAAACACAGTGGTATAAGGTTTAGATTTAGACAATTCACGGATAGTACTGAGTGAGTGTAATGACTGGACTACACATCATGACTAATGGTGACTGTGTCCGTGATGATCTGTCCATATGAATCACTGGTAAATTTGAAAATAGTTGTATCCATGGCAGTTTTACAGCAATTGTGTGACATCTCTCAAGAACTCAGCACACGCAAATTACTTCCACAGCTCTGCAAGAAAACAGAAAACAACTGTTTTAGCACTGGTGGACGAAGAATTATTCTGTTTTCTTTGTTGTTCCTGATTAATATTTGAAAATATATGAGTTCCACATACATCATTTTGACCATTTCTGTGTATGAAATACTTCTCCTTATTCAAACAGTATGAAATTGAAGAACTATTTGGTTCTCTTTCTTATCACTACATAACACATACTGGTAATTGAACATTTCCTCAAACGTATAATTTCAACGTTGATAAATTTGGCAATATCTATAAATTAATAATCTTATGCAAGAAGTATGTAAAACTATTTGGTTTTCATATACTTCGATAAAACATATTGGTATTTGAAAATTTCTGCAAAGATATAAATTATAAGATTTCCACAGATAAACTTTTAGCAATTTCTATGGATGAAATATACATTACTCAACAGTACGAAGATTTATAACTATTTTTTTTTTCTCAACATAACACATACTGGGTACAGTTAAATTGAAAATCTTCTCACCGATATAATGTCAACATTGATCACTTTGACTATTTCTCTTTCAATCTATGAATGAAATATATCTTATCTTACTCAAACATGAAATACACCTTTTCAAACAGATCGAAATTGAAGAACTATTTAGATTTCTTTCTTATCACTACATAACCCATACTAATAATTGAACACTTCTTCAAAGTGTATGATCTCAACATTGATCATTTTGGCAACATTATGAATTAATAATCTTATAAATACAAGAAGTATGAAGAACTATTTGGTTTTCTTATCCTTCAATAAAACATATTGGTATTTGAAAATTCCCCTTAAAACTACTTAATATTAATTCCACAAATTCTACAGATGAAATATATAACACTCAACACTATGAAAACATATACATGTATGTATGGTAGACAGGCTGAGGCAGAATTCTTCCTAAGTTATTGACAGTTTTTTTTCTCTTTTTTTACACCTGGGTATAACATACACATCAGAATATTTCCCAATAGATATGATTTAGATGACTCAACTGAATAATATCACTTTTCACATAAAAATGGAATTATCTATCAAATTAATGAATTTTACTCCTGTGCAAAAAAAATAAGAAGTGAACTGAAATGCTCCCTTGGGTTAGTTTCTGACTTAAGGCATAACAGAGTTATTATACCAAATAAAAAGTATAGTTTTGAAAATAAGATGTTTACCAATACCTAATCAGTTCTCTATGTTGGCTTAAGTTATAAATCTCTACCAAATTTCATATCAAACAAGCCAGGGTTTTTGAGATATTGATATAGACAGCCAGCCAGATGACAGACAGAAAGACAGGCACATACACACAGATGACAGACAAATGCCAGACAGACAGATAGAGACAGATGCCAGACTGACAGACAGACACACACACACAGATACACAGACAGACAGACACACACAGACACACACACACACACAGACAGACACACACAGACAGACAGACAGACAGACACACACACAGACAGACACACACACACACACACACACACACACACACACACACACACACACACACACACACACACACACACAGAAACCAGGCATTTCCCTTCGTGAGGGAATATCAGGAAAACAATACATCCAAAAATCAACAAAATATAGAAATAAAGGCAGAGTGAGTTGCTGAACATGTTACGAGTCACCACAACTGAGTAAGTTCAGTGAAGGACAGAAGACATAAACAGGACATAGGGGCTTCATAAATAGGCTACTTACAAACTATTTTATATGGCTATAAATTGTATAAAGTGACAAAAAACAATCACCCTTGTTACTGAAAGGAAGTATTGACATTGCAGACACCTTGAAGTAGTTTTCACGAAAACACATCTTAGTTCAAAATCAAAATCTATGGTTTCCCACATCCTCACGTATACATGAATTATTCATGAAATATATCTGTACATATTACAGTGGTGTCGCTATCTCGCACACAACTCCTGGATATCAGTCTGTTCACTTCATTAATATACAGCAACACAAGTCTGTTCAATACCGTGTAATAATTCACTTCCATCAAACTTTACTTCCACCTGCTACAAATACATATTCAATTTCACTCGGCTTTCCTTTCTGTTTGTTGATGTGACAACACTTGAAATATTGATGGCATATTACAATGCAGTTACCATCAGACTAAAGGCGTAAAAGTTGAAGTCGTTTTCACGGTAAAAAAATTGAAGGAAAGGATGTTGAACTTTTACAAAACAGACTGATTGTAGACTGTCAAAACTATATTACAGTAGTGATTCTAGTGAAATTGAATGCATGTAATATGTGTATATTAAAGACCCACTGGCTGTAAGTGTATATGTAGCTTATTACCTGGAATATCTTTGACGTTTCCTTTTAATTTTAATTTTCATTGTCATAAAACCTTATACCTTGTCCCAAAATTCACCACAAGATTGACTTGTGGTGTGCTTGCTGGAACATGCCGAGTGAGTGTACTTAATCACAATCCTACAAACTATTGACAAAGCAAATAATACTATGATCTGTGCAGATTCATGACTGTTTACACATGGGCATCAAGCCAGTATTTACACTCTACCATCATAATTAATTAATGAGGTACATTTTTTTTGTAATTAGATGATTGAACTGTTTCCAATAAACAAGGCTGGTATATTTCTGAACAGGCAAAAATTAACAAAAAAACTTACAAGTTACACAGCTACTGCATAGTTGTACTATTTTTGACAGACTGTTTTAAACTATAAACCACCTGTCACAACACATTAAACATCATAAATTCACAGATTTTTCAAAGGTGTGCAACTGTTTCTCAGTAAATCATATTAAAGTCGTCACATCTTATCAAAAGACTGACTTTCAAACAATAACAAAAACGTTGAATTACGAGATCCGTCTCCCCTCCCCTAAATATAGTCAGTGACCTACTTATTTCAAACCATGCTACCTGCATGTATATACATGTACATGTATGTAGCTGTTTTGATCTTTCTCCCCAGCCATCACAAACTAACTGTGAGATCCCTTCATGCCGGTTCAAACCACTGACATCCTCATTTCTGACTATTCCTATATATCAGGTTACCACTATACCGGCCAAACATTCCAAAGAACAAATTCCAAACTGATCACTCCTCCTTCATACATGCGTGTACAAACAGCTCTTAGCAAACAAGTGACTGTCAACCGTTTACAAGACTGCGACAATCTGTACTAGTTCAGAAGGTCAACTCGCCTTGTGCCTCTCGTCTGGTGTCGCTGATGACAATAGCTAGCAACGGTACTAAAAATACAAGGACTGCTAGGACACTGAGCTATGCCGGCATGTCAGGCCAACATACTTGAAATTCTAGACACTTTATTAACAAGTCAGTTTATCAATTAGGAAGTGTTTGAAGGTAGAAGACGATGACTAGATAACCGATGACTGACATTTTGTTGATTTACTGGTTAATCAGTTCTCTGATTTGAGGAAATTGTTAATCATTATCAGAAATTCTGTAACATTTCAACCAAAGTTTTCATTAGAACTGCCACTACCACAACCACATTCTTCAATGTTATCACTACCGTCATGACAACCATGACATATACATCATCACCAACCATCACCCCCACATCATCACCACCACCACCACCACCACCACCACCACCATCAACACCACCACCACCGTCATCATCATCATCATCATCATCATCACCACCATCACCATCATCATCTATTCAAATGTAGCATTTGTTTGTATTTACACTATTTAAAATGACATGCAAATCTACTCACAAAAATGAAGAAATGTAGCAAAATATGAAACAGTTGAAGTACTAACAGTAAATGTTTCTTGATTATACAATTAAATAAAGAGCATGCGACCTTAATGCCATTGCAGTACATTTCAGTATGAAGTATGCCTGCATATTATTATTGACATTTGTGTTTATGATTTAAAAATGTGATGAGGATTAGAAAGTTTGAATTATCATCTTCACCACTGCCGTTGTCGGCACCATCATCATTATTATCATCATCATCGTCACCACCACAAACACCAGTCACAATCATGACAACCATAACCACAAACATTACGACATCCACCATCACCTTCAATATTATATTGTCATTATCATCATCATCACCACCACCACCACCACCACCACCACCACCACCACCACCACCACCATTGTCATCATCACTATCAAAACCCCCCTAATCATCAACTTCTTCAACACTATCACCACTGCAATGAAAATTATGTCAATCATACATACTATTAGCATTTTATCCTTGCAAAATATTTTCAGGAATTCAAATATTGGTGGAATTTTATTACAAACAGTGACCATTCCCCCTACAACAATATCAGATTATCCCCAAAGTATACAATCTATTAACAGAAGACGGCAAAAATTTCACTACCTTACTTGACTAGGAAGTGAACTGTAGCTGACACACAATGTCACAATGATCTGAAACTAGGCTAATAGTACATTCACTTAATACAAATATACCCCACTGCAGGCATTGTACATGTATTTGAAATTGAAGTATGGCATTGGTAATGATGAGACTGCTGGGTTCCTCACAGCTTTGAGCTGGGTAATTTCTTTCATTGCACAGGAAATAAAAACTAAAAAGAAAAAAAATGGTGTATTTCATACTTTCAATTCAATTTTTAATGCCTGCATGAGATGACAGGTGTGAATAATTCCTGTCGTATCTGTTTACATTCAGAGAAAGAAACCGTCTGAAATACTGCTTTGTCATGCGTGTTACTACCTACAGAGGGCGCTGTAACATGTCTGGGAGGAACACGTTGCTTTTCTCAGCCATGCATTATTTCAAGTACTTTGATAATAATAATATGGCCTAAAGGGTCAACTAATCCACTATCTTAGAATCATTATCAATTTTGATTGATGAATTTTCATCCATTTTCCATCCACTAATTGCTAAAAGTAACTCACTAGGGATTAGCTTCACTACATTTGACAAATTACGCTTCAATTAAAATACTCTAGATGAAGTATTGTATGATATGATAAGAAATGAATTAGGGGGTCAGCTGACTCAGACTGTACTGAATAAAAAAATACTACAAAAGTTTTAAAGGTCTGTCATAAGCTGGTTGGGGTTTTTTTTGCAATAATTTATTGTATCTGTAGAAAGTAAAGTACATATCTGTATTAAAGTTTGATAGCTTAAAATAAAATAAAATAAAAATTTGCTGAGTGATACACAACAAGTATATATAATATATATATCATATGTGTGTGTGTGTGTATGTATGTATGTATGTATCTATGGATGGATGGATGGATGTGAGTGTATATGTATGTATGTATGTATGTATGTATGTATGTATGTATGTATGTATTTATGTATGTATGTATGTATGTATGTATGTATGTATGTATGTATGTATGTATGTATGTATGTATGTATGTATGTATGTATGTATGTATGTATGTATGTATGTATGTATGTATGTATGTATGTATGTATGTATGTATGTATGTAGTAAAGTTCACATTTCATATTTCCAAAAGCTTTGTTGATAAAGTTACCAACATCCTTCATTACATTAGTTTGGGTATGACATCTATAAAGTTGACAGTTTGTCAAGTACATGTACATTTGTATAAAGTAAAACTTGCAAGAATTACACTGATTCTGAGTTGTGTGTCGCCAGTAAGCTTAGATTTAGATATCCGACCTAAAGATCATACCCAGGGGAACAGCACAAAAACAAGTTTAGTTGGGTATTACATCAATAACGTTGACAGCTTGGCAAATAAAATAAAACATGAATAACATTGATTCTGAGTTATATTTGTATCACCTTAGCTATCCCTTGCATCTTATCTTAAGATCATATCCTAGTAAACAGCACAGAATCAAGTTTATGTATAAAGTATTTCATACTTTACCATAGTAAATAAACACACCACCATAGATAAATAAATAATGTGACTGAATTATTGAATGCATAATCTTATTGAAGGTGGTTGCTTGGTGAGGTTAACACCTCAGCCTTAGTCCTAGACTGTAAGATACATTGTATTGTTGAGCTGCTAGCCCTATCAAGATGAGTGCTGGCTGAGCGTGGCAT
Organism: Glandiceps talaboti; assembly: GCF_964340395.1. Classification (NCBI taxonomy): domain Eukaryota; kingdom Metazoa; phylum Hemichordata; class Enteropneusta; family Spengelidae; genus Glandiceps; species Glandiceps talaboti. Next base: position 6,241,610 of record NC_135560.1, on the reverse strand, counting down.
GAATGTCTGTATCTTACAGACTACCTTAGTCCCTGTTTTGGGTTGAATATTAAGTTTGGTCCTTTTGAACTTTACCTTCTCTCAGCTTTGAGTTGAGATTAGTTATAGTAACTGACCTTTTAATCTACTCTGTATATCATTTGACAATACCATATCAACTACAGGCAGGGGATTGAACTTGATTTATCATTCACCCTTTAAATACTGTCTTTATCTATTTTAACACCTTTATGCATCAACTATAAAATGGCTAAATCCAAATTAACACCTGTGAACAGGTAGCCTGTCCACTGTGCTGTCGAGATATATCGTTAGTTGGTTCGTACCTCCTAGTCCTCATATTCTCATACACGAGAACTAGGAGGTATGGCCAACTTATGATGTATCGTGACAGCGCAGTGGATAAGCTGGTGAACAGGCTAAATCTGGGAATATTAATTCCTCCTTTTGGAGACGGTAATAATCAATTTTGGATTGTACATGTAAGTATTGACAACTTTAGAGTGATATCATTATCTTAAGGTATTGGTTGCAGAGACAGCCCAGACACTTGGCTAACCGGCTTGACAACGCAGTTCTCAGTATGTTGAGCCTCCGCAGATAGCCAAGTCTGTGGCCTACATGTACTAAAGTGGAGATACCTTCATGGTTGCAATGACTCATGTTCACCTTATCTGCTATCATTTACCAAACACAATTATTACATAACTAACGATCACACCACTACAAACCGTCGATAAGCAGATCAATGTCACATGTTAACTCTCTTATCTTTCTCACTAGACAACTGTACATATTAAAATTCCATTACAAAAATAGACACTTTTATAATTCATGAACACCATTCATTAAGAGCTAATCAAAATGTAATCAAGCAAAGAGGCGTTAATGGCATTTCTTTTCTGCTTCTAGGCATTCAGCACACCTCAGTGATGTCAGGGTTTTGAAAACATTATTTGATTTATGGCTATACAGTTTTTTTGTCAGCTTATGATATGATCCAGGTTATTTTTCATAATATTTATGAAAATATTTCACTTCGTAAGAATTTTAATAACATTGATCACTTTAAAGCTACATCAGCTGTACCTAGAGTGTTGTTTTGTGATTGGACAACCAACTATATATTCACTGAAAATTGTTAAAATATCAATAATTACACACTGTACATGTTAATCAGGGTTTAATTTTGTCCATATATAGTATGGTATCAGCGTGAAATTGTTATCATGTTGAGGGCGCTCTTTTTAAGGTGCAGACCCAAAAATCAATCTACATGTAACTGGATTTATTGTGCCATACTATGTGTGCAGCTGCACAGATACATTTATCCATACAGTTAGGGATTAAGTCATAACATGTAAGAAGACTGTTTTAACAAACATGCCAGTTGCTGCTAGTGCAGCTTTCATTATTGTAAAACTTGTCAACTTATTTTCATTGACATTGAAGTTCGATAGAAAGTTCAATATACCATCTACTCTGTGAACAGTTTTCCATTTCTTGAGACAGACTTAAGAAACTTACTTTTGTTCAAAAAATTCTGCCAATGGCGGTGTTGCAGAACTGTCCACCCAATTTATTTCAGTTCGTACATTTTTATCATATAAAAGGGAAGTACAAAGTTCATTTGGCAGATATTATGTCAATCATGATGATTGCTAGAGATTACAAAGATGACTACAAGGTGTTCATTTCTACGACATCAAACTATTTTTAACGTCAGCTGTGCTAAAATCGGTTTTCCTACAATACAAGCCTTAAAAATTACAAAAACAGTCTTGAAAATTTATTGAAAACTAGTGTACTGAATACTATGACATATATATCCAGCAGAGCTTGGAACTTGGCAAGTTATTGATTCTCCCTGTGAAAAATTTCACGTTTCCTGCTCACTAGACTACAAAGCTGAGATCTATCTTTTTTCCATAAATTATTACACTGTATAAAATTTTAATATGTTATTACATGTGTGAACCTCTGTTCAAAATGAATGCATCAGAGGGAAATACGTTGAAAGTGATTCATTAAAATTTCACCGTTGTCTACACTGAAAGCAGGAAGCGATAGATTTTTTTTTTAGCATTCTGGTGGGACAAGCGAGTGAAATGAAATATTAATTTGCTATGTGCAGTACTGTCAGGAGAATGAATATTTATTGGTCGTATCTCAGTATTTTATCGGCTTGAGAGAACACAGACAAAAAAAATCAATAAAGTAATGCATTGCAGTCTTGAATATATCACAAGTATTAATAACAAATCAAATCTTTAATATCTAACATAGAAATATGACAGGACCTGAATATGAATGCAAATGCAGAACAGCAAGATGAATTTTGAAAAATAAAGATAGCACTAAATAAATAAATAAATAAATAAATAAATAAATAAATAAATAAATAAATAAATAAATAAATAAATAAATAAATAAATAGATAGATAAACAACAAGAATCACTGATGATGACTGATGATTCACCTTTTACCCACCATAAAATCTGATTAACCTTTGAAGGTGATTCACTTGTCTACGTTGACATTTTTCAAACACAATTTTTTTCCTGATCTGGAATCAATGCTACTTGAAGTATTCTCTTGAACTTGAAACAGTAATCTGACAAATAGTGGTTCATTTGTATCAATGTGACAGTTTAAACTAAGAGAATTATGGGGGGAAGGGGAGGGTGCAGTACCCCCTACTGTTTGCCTATGTGTATGCCTATGTACACTTGAGTATGAAAACACAGGCTTCATTTTCTACACCGACTCTAAGCTCAATGCACCAACAAAATACAAATGTCTGCAGAGTAAATACAAACTATATGCCATGCATGGTCATTGAGGAATTCTAATTTCTAGCATATGAATTATGTCATAATTCATATGCTAGAAATTATCATAATGATATACACATTTCAATCTGCAGGTTGAAAAAAGGCTATGACAAGCGATTGAAACCAAACAAAACTATGAATTTCACTTATTCCTTGGTGAAAAAACAAAAGGAGATAGGTTTTCATCTGACATTTCATCATTTATTGTCGTACGTTAACACACCATTGCTAAGCAGATGTAATTTTACAGGTAACTTCACAAGAAGTGTGGGATTCTTAGATCCCAGTTCAGGTGTTTCCATGGTCAAAACATGCACATATTAAACAGTTAGAAATCATTAATTAATGTGTTATTTGGTTGTATAAATCATTGCAAGGTCAAAGTAAAATATTTCATTAGCAAAGTGTCGCATTTATTACATTTCACTTTCAAATACATATGTTGAATCAGTTTTTGTAGGTCAACTTGAATAAGCTTAGAAAGTTTTGAGCGATCACATTGACACACACAAATCCCTGTACAGTATTACAATGAAAGTAATAATTTCATTATGATTCCAAATCCAAATTGCAAGTATGAAGTCATGAATTAAAGGAAATTACATAATTATCATCAGTGCACCCCCCACCCCCACACTCTCTCTCTCTCTCTCTCTCTCTCTCTCTCTCTCTCTCTCTCTCTCTCTCTCTCTCTCTCTCTCTCTCTCTCTCTCTCTCTCTCTCTCTCTCTCTCTCTCTCTCTCTCTCTCTCTCTCTCTCTCTCTCTCTCTCTCTCTCTCTCTCTCTCTCTCTCTCTCTCTCTCTCTCTCTCTCTCTCTCTCTCTCTCTCTCTCTCTCTCTCTCTCTCTCTCCCTCCCTCTGAGTGCAAGAGATGTCAACCCATTGCAAAAACAAGCCAGAGATCTGTATATTGACAGGTCTCCAGATTCTAATAACCAAACACGAACAAGTATTCTACAATAGGTCTTTGGAAAATTTGCATTGGTGGAGCTCTACTTCCTGTCTGTGTGTACCTTGGGGGTATACATGGTACAGGTTACTTGAGTTAATCATAGAGCACTGCTGCTTTCCTCAATATCTGAACAATACGAAAAACATCCCTGATTTAATACACTTCTACAGAATACCAAGGGACAAAGCTCTTACGAAATGGTACAATTTGGTGATCATACCCCAAACTTGCATGAGCGCACTATATTCTCAATTTCCTGTTTGCAGTCTGGAATGCCTATTCAGCATCACCCAAGAACTGTCAAATGTCAGGGCTAGTTTCAATGGATAAAAAACCTGTACACAAACAACCCGTGGTCCATCTGCTCTAGTTTGTACATCTAAACTAATCATTATACATTCATACAGACAGCGTTTCGTAATTTATCAGAAAATTTAAAAGCATTGTTATGGGAATTCAATCACAGATTATTTTACTTGCCACAAACTGTCAACAATATTTATGGGTGAAGATAAAAACTGAATAATGGGTCCAGTTTGACTCCATAAGACATTATACTTTGTCTTTATTCAAAACTTCACTCATATCATAAATAATTTCTTTGTAGTCCATGCCTACAGAATGCATTCTAAATATTAACAGTAATACTCTCCACCAACACTGACAGTGCTTTTCTTGGATAGACACATGTACTTCATACAGCATAATCCACTTTCTAAAATTACATTTCATAAGGCATACATAGTATATTTACAAAGTAAAAATATGTAGATACCATTACAAAATAAAGAATTGCTTCAAATGACCTCCAAACACAAACATAGACACAAGCACACATACATGTAATACACATGATGCATTATATGCCAGCCATCCATCCAGCTGACTGTCCCATCTGTTCATCCATCCATCCATCCATCCATCCATCCATCCATCCATCCATCCATACATATACATGTACACACACACACACACACACACATACACACACGCATACATACATACATACATACATACACACACACATAGTCACATACACAGTCACACACAGACACACAGACAGAGACAGACACAGACACACACACACATACATACATACATACATACACAGAGACACAGACACACACACAGACACACACAGATACATACACACACAGACACAGATACACACACACACAGTGGTATATGCATATTTGGAGTACTGTCAACCTCAAAAAATTTGATGACTAATCATTAAATGAAATTACTAAGTAATAGAATTATTAATGGGAAGAAGTAATCAATAATCAATGTTTAACTATGACTCACACAATTAATCAAAACCATGAACACACACAACATTCTACATGTAGATGTTGAAGAATGCAAAAACCATGTTCTAACCTAAATTTCCACAGATCTTATAAATGGCAGCATACCTCCAATATATTAATATACATGTATTGGAATATCTGAGGTTTAAAGAAACCCAAAGTCTTCCAAAGATACATGAGTCTGGAATTACTAATGCGGCCTGTTTACCCCACATAAGTCTGGAATTACTGATGTCTTCCAAGCTGTTTAACCCTACATGTACATATTCAGTCCTCCCACGAGTCCAGAATCTTTGATGTCCTGTTTAACACCCATGGCCCACATTGAGTCCCGCGTCAACGATGCCCTGTTTAACCTCACATGAGTCCAGAATCGTTGATGTCCTGTTTAACACCCATGGCCCACATTGAGTCCCGCATCAACGATGCCCTATTTAACCTCACATATGAGTCCAGAATCCTTGATGTCCTGTTTAACACCCATGGCCCACATTGAGTCCAGCGTCAACGATACCCTGTTTAACCTCACATATGAGTCAAGAATCGTTGATGTCCTGTTTAACACCCATGGCCCACATTGAGTCCAGCGTCAACGATACCCTGTTTAACCTCACATATGAGTCAAGAATCGTTGATGTCCTGTTTAACACCCATGGCCCACATTGAGTCCAGCGTCAACGATGCCCTGTTTAACCTCACATATGAGTCAAGAATCGTTGATGTCCTGTTTAACACCCATGGCCCACATTGAGTCCCGCATCAACGATACCCTGTTTAACCTCACATATGAGTCAAGAATCGTTGATGTCCTGTTTAACACCCATGGCCCACATTGAGTCCAGCGTCAACGATGCCCTGTTTAACCTCACATATGAGTCCAGAATCATTGATGTCCTGTTTAACCTTCCTGGCCCACATATGAGTTCAGAGTCAACGATGCCCTGTTTAACCTCACATATGAGTCCAGAATCCTTGATGTCCTGTTTAACACCCATGGCCTACATTGAGTCCCGCGTCAACGATGCCCTGTTTAACCTCACATGAGTCCAGAATCGTTGATGTCCTGTTTAACACCCATACCCCACATTGAGTCCAGCGTCAATGATGCCCTATTTAACCTCACATATGAGTCCAGAATCCTTGATGTCCTGTTTAACACCCATGGCCCACATTAAGTCCAGAATCCTTGATGTCCTATTTAACCTCACATATGAGTCAAGAATTGTTGATGTCCTGTTTAACACCCATGGCCTACATTGAGTCCAGCATCAATGATGCCCTATTTAACCTCACATATGAGTCCAGAATCATTGATGTCCTGTTTAACTCTCCTGGCCCACATATGAGTTCAGAGTCAACGATGCCCTGTTTAACCCCATATATGAAGTCTTGACTTGGAATATCAATGACTTCCCAGGTTTTCCTGTTTCCATCAAAAAACTAATCTCCTGGCCAAACAAATTCATGTTTTATTGGATGCCATCAGGGTGTTGACACAACAACTAGTTACTGTTTACATTGTAATTTTCTATGGTTCATTCTGCCATAATCATCAATTTAGCTGTCACTGGTACTAATGTTTACATTCATAATAACTAAATGATAATAATAATGATCCTTATATAAAAAGACAAAGACTGAAGTGTGCAGTCGAAAATTTCAGGTACAAATTTCAAGTTCATGTTTGGAACAGAAGTTCAGTTCAGTTCAAAATAATATGTATTTATACTGGATAGTTCATAGCATTTATTAGTGCTTGTCTCCCAAGAAGTACAGTGAGGGCTGTCATTCTGTGGCTCAGATTCACAGGATATCAGAGTACCATGGGGAAAACCTATGTTGTGCGGTAGAGTCAAACTGAATGATACCCTTCTAACAGCATGCATTTTTGCGAGCCAGCGCACATATTCCTGCCTCTTGGCGGGCACGTTTCAGACAGTGCCGTAAAAGAGGCCGTGGTTTACGATGTTGATAGCATGATATATTTACAATCAAACCAAGACTTAGAGCTCAAACCCCAAATGCAATGGTTAAGAGACCCTATAACTTCACTTATCTTCAATTCATTATTACATATCTGATATGGGTAATCACATACTGTAAATTGTACATTAACAATTTCAAATCCAATATCTTGTCTCTTGACACAACTTATCAAAATGGTCAATGACACTGCCTGGAAAAGATGAGCGTGTTCTAACTCTGTAACAACTTTCTGAACTATAACTGAACTGTATACGTGCATATTTCCATTTACATAATACCAAGTATTACATTAAAACTGTGATGCATTTGATTCGTGTTTGAACAGAACTTGAATCAACCATTGTTGTACTTTCAAATTCTATATCATATCTGGCAAGAAATCAATACACTGACTAAACTAATGCCAATGTTGTATAATTTAGTGTGGTAGGGACATGCAATAGTCTAGATGCTATCCGTGGCTTTGAATCCTTCTCCACATCTCTAGAGGAATGAGAAGCCGACTTGAAATTCCAAATTCTTAAAAAGCCACCCACAGTCATTAAACATCATGTCTTTCTTGATCAATCGATTCATTCTGCCCAATGATAAGTTTGTGTTAATTGTGGGCAATTACATAATGTCCAAATATGGTAAACTGTCATATATATCATTGTTTACATCATTCACATAGTTGGGGTTCACTCATTTGCATAAGCAACTTTTGGTTTATGACTTCTCCTTCCTCGAGACATGGAGAAAGACTCAAAGTCATGGATAGCCACTAGACCAGACAAGCAACTATTTATACAGCGTAGCCATAACTATACTGGACTTTATTTCAATGTTCTTGTACAATCATCATATCAAATGAACATATATCATACTAGTTACATGTACATAAATATGATATGTTCTAACATCTGTTAATATTATCAGGTTATGAATTATGCTTATTTAATGGAAGATGAAAATTCACCAGCTTGGGAAACTGACAATGTATGATTAAATTTTAAATTTATGGACAAGTACTATTCAGTTCACATCCTCCACCAAAGAGCTGATCAAAAGATTGAAAAGGCATAAGATATTGGTCAACATGCTCAACACATCATGTACATCTGCTTATAAATCAGGAAAGATGAAGAATATGGAACATGAGCGTACATTTATGTGAAAGAACTTTTTTCTTAAAATACAAATTTCACTTTGTGTTTTATGCACTGTAGAGCCAACACAAAGATACTGAAATCATGAAATATTGACCATCTGCTAAAGTGTAAAAGCAAGATGCAATATACAAATTGAAACTGCATATCATCTTCCTGTGATCACTTTTCAATGAGGTGGATATCACCATACAATATTTTACCCACAATTCCCTCTGATTTGTTCTCTCACTCATAATCTTCAATTCAGACAAATCTACCAGTGTACCTGAGTGAGACCGTTGTGAAAACATTTTTGTCCTTTTCAAATTGTAGTTTTGTCACTGATAAGTTTTTGAATACTCCTTTCCATCAGTTCCAACATCAATGATTTTTTGTACACAGAGATAAAAATTTTTTTAATAATTTTTTCAACCGACTTTCTTGAAAAACAGGCGGGAAATCTAAGGAAAATATTTGCAACTGTTATGTCTTCACCAAAGATCTTGATTTCTCTGAATACATGATGTAGGTATAACAAACACAATTTAAATGACTACCAACGTTGGTGATTACTTGATGTTGAAAAGTATTTTATCAAACGCATGTATTTCGTTTAGTTGTTCTTACATTGATCCACAGTTTGCAATTTTCATTTTGATTCTTAATCATACTTGTTTAAATGAAATTGTTACGCATTAAAATGTTCAAATAATATTGCTTATCTCAGAAGTTATTAAATAAGGAACGTCTACGCATACAAGTAAAACTTAATTAAACGAGAGTTATGGGTAAAATATTGAACAGTGGGTAATATACAACATGTAGAAATGAACCCTCAAACTACAGTATGATCTACATGTAGATGTATGTACAAGAACTGTGTATCAACTGACCGAGGAGAGTACTGTGTCTTCATGGGCCAGCAATTCCAGAATTGGCTCCATGGTAACTACTGCATAATTTATCAAACAAAAAACTTATCAAGGCAGAGGTGTCCTCATGAGCAATTTTTTTGAAAATTGGCTCATGGTAACTAAACAAAAACACCCAGTCAGAGGTTTTTAGGTACAATAATTGTGTGTCTAGAGACTGAGGAAAGTGCTGTGTCTTCATGGGCAACCAATTCCAGAATTGGCTCCATGATAACTAAACAAAAACTAACCCGGTGAAGGTTTCTTATAAGAACTGTGTATCTGAGGAAAGTGCTGTGTCTGGGGCTGTGTCCTTGTTTGATATATCCAGCCTGGGAGTATCAGTGACCTAATTATGTCAATAAACCATTTACTATATAATGTGTACCATCACAATTGCAAATGGTTATCTCAAAGGTTAATAGCTGATGCACTGCCATAAAACTATCATAAATTGAAATAGAACAAACACAATATCAATCACAAACATACTTCATCACAAATTTCCACCACATGGACCTGACTGTCAAGACTCAAACCCTATCTACCAGCGGAAGCATTTGCTTGTGCACATTTCACTACCAGTAGAGGAAAACAGGATTAACTTCTACACTTGGTAATCAGATTTTGCCAAATGTAAAATTAACTGTGTAAAATACAATTTTTTATTGATTTCCATTGATCTAATAAGACCACCATCTTATATATTTTGCAGTTCAAATGCAATGTTTAGTAGTCGACGTGTCCTGGACTACTGCTAATTTGGTAGTCTAGATACAATGTTTGGTAGTCCGTGTCCTGGACTACTGCTAGTTTGGTAGTCTAGATACAATGTTTGGTAGTCCGTGTCCTGGACTACTGCTAATTTGGTAGTCTAGATACAATGTTTGGAAGTCGATGTGTCCTGGACTACTGCTAGTTAGGTAGTCTAGAACTTAAATGTTTAGTAGTCTATGTGTCATGGACTATTGCTAATTTTGTAGTCTACATGCAATGACTGGTAGTCGATGTGTCCTGGACTATTGCTAGTTTGGTAGTCTCGAAGCACTGTTTGGTAGTTTGTGTCCTGGACTATGGCTAAATTTGAGCCCTGACTTTATTAGCTATACTACACAAGTTGCATTCTCAAATTCAATCACCAATGTTCAAGTGTTTCTGTACAGCAAACTAAAATTCAAAAAAAAAAATATTACAAGAAATAATTTCCTGTCACATTGACTGACATACAGGCTTTTACAAAATAAGTGGTAAGCTACTTATCAAAAAATAGAGTACAGAGAAGATACTCTAATTCTACTAATAATTCATTAGTAAAAGCTTTTGTAAAGGTTTCATTTCACTACATTCCAAAATCATGTGAATATTTCATTGAAAGCTGTTGTACTTTGTTCAATAACATATCAATTTCTGAATATGAAATTCATTTTTACATCTAAATTGACCTGACATGATTCCCCGTTCCATGACCTTAATACTCATAATTGACAAGGAATTTCAAAAAAGAAATATCACCATTAATTAGTAAACTTATTAGTGGTGATAACTTTCAACTATCAACTGAAATTACTACCATATTTTTGCTACACAGCTGTTATAAATCATCAAGTCTCCATGGATCTATGTATTTTTGTTCATATCAGCCATCATCCATCTTTGTCACCAGGTAATGAGCTAGTAAAAGAGGGGTTTTTTTTGCCAATATACTGCCAAACACAGACTCACTACATAAATTCATTAAATTAATTAGCTGTTGACAGACTGTTTGATTGGACCGATCTATAATATATACCGACAGCTGCATATAAATGAGGAAAGTAAAGAAATGCTATGCACGACTACATTTCGAACTGTCATCATAGTTGTGTTATTTTTAAGTTTTTGTTGTTGTTTTTGGCAGGGGAGGGGGAGGGATGGGGATGTTTGAATCTCATAGGTTACAAACATAAATAATTGTGCAGCAGAGCTATAGTACCTGGTCTAGAATTAAACAATGAACCTATGGCTACTTGTAATAAGAAAATGCTAACTGGAAAATGTGGGACTGAATTTCTGGTCTTTAAATGATAACAGAAGACTCAGAAATTCTAAATGCTTTCAATTCCACACCAATAAAGAATTTGAAATGTCTGGGTGTGGGAGACTCAAGTGATTGTTTGCAACATTTCCAACTGTAAAATTACATGAATCGATAGTTTCACTCAATATTTCGTACTTTACAACATGATCACTATTTTGCATAACAAAATATATCATTATTTCCTGTATATCTACACTTTTATCTTCAGATTATACACACTGGAATTGTTTACTTGTAAATGTTGGATTTAGAAGACAACAAAGAAAGAGGAGAGTGTCAACAAAACTTGAGTTTCACAAAAAGCTGTTCAGCAAATGCATTCAGAATTCTCGGTACCTGTGATAACATTTTACCTCATGCTAGAGGGTCAAAATAGAACAAGAAGGTTGACTCCTTCTCAGTACCTGTAATACCATTTAATCTCATGCTAGAGGGTCAAAATAGAACAACAATGTTGACTGATTCTCATGCGCGTCAATCTGATTAAAATCCGATGTACATGTAGATGTCGGCTAGTCGTTCATTGTTATTTCACCTCGGTATTTTTGCTTGAATTAACCTTTGCGATACATATTTATGTTTTTGTCTTGATGGCCGCCTCTAAAAATGTATCCCGAAGCAGAAGGTCAATTCAAGCAAAAATACCAAGGTAAAATAACAATGAACGACAAGCCGACATCTACATCGGATTTCAATCAGATTGACGCGTGCCTATACTAGTGTATGAAAAGCATGTGGTGCAGAAGTTATGGTGTCGACCAAAAAATGAAATAGTCATTATTTTTATGACACACCTAGGTGGTAGAATTCTATTTCAGGTACTAAGAATTATACAAGATTCAAGAATTATGGCATTATGTCAATTCCTATTGTTTGTTTACCTGTCCCAGTGTCTGTGAATTTGACAGCGTTTTCAATGCATGCTGACAGGGGTGATAATACAATGAGTTATACACCAAACCTCAATTTATTAAATCTATCAATTCTTAATTTGACAGACTTCTATCAAAATAGTGATAAGAGAAATCACTACAAAATAATGACTAATTACCAATCAAGCACATTAATTTATTATTATCATCATCATTATCGTTATGAGTTCAGAATTGCCTTAATACATACTTGGGACGTTTTTTTTTACTGTCATATCAAATCATGAACTAGGTAACATTTAAATTGATAACCTATGAGACAGTACTACACCTTCAAATTTAATTATTGCTAATTGCTAATTTCAAATTGAGAAAACTGTGCCATATGATGACCTGCCAGTGATGTCGTAAAATTTAACTCTTGCTGCTAAAAAATGTTTTGTTAATTTCAAATTGGGTAAACTGTACAATACAATAACCTGTGAGCAAGTACTAGATCATCAAATTTAACTATTGCTAAATGTGTTGTTAATTTCAACTTAGGAAAATTGTACTAAATAATGCTAATATTCAGTTATGTCAATTGGGAAAATTGTACTACACGATAACCTGTGAGCGGGTACTAGATCATCAAATTTAACTATTGCTTAAAAGCTACACTAGCTGCAACTGGGATAATCTTTTCATCAAATAACCAAATATATATTCACTAATAATTGGCCAGTTACTTATTAAAAGACATTGTATCTGTTTATTAGTTGTCAATATTATCCATAGGTGTCTTGAGCAAAAACTTGAATCTGTCACCACGTTAAAACTGCACTAGTTTGTAACGATAGTATCCTTTTTCAATCAGAAAACTGCAATTTGTTCACTGAAAAGTGATAAAATACCAATAATCAGACATAATACATGTTAATCAGTGCTTGATCTCATCCATTAGTATTGCAATAACTGGTTTAAATCATGATCGCCGTTGAGGGCGCTAATTTTTGGGTATGGACTTTATTTATCATATAAACAGCTACAAAAAATATGTTCACACATAGATGATTCAATACTGTTTAGGGTGTGCAATATTATGAGTAAAAAGTTATTGTATCTAACAAAACGTTTTTTTTAAAATATGTTCATTTGCAGCTAGTGCACCTTTAAATGTTTTATTAATTCAAAATTAGGGGCTATCTAGAAAAGATAACGATAAGTTGCAAAAAAAAGTCCCTGTAGTAATGTAATGATTAATCCTTTTCTCTCTATCTTGTCACCAGTTATCTTTCCAAAACTGTAGTTACATATATAGGCAATATATTTAAAATGATTATGAAAATTGCATGACTACTAGTTGTCAAAAGAGTGATATCACACAAAACACTGTATATTCCGTTTGCCCTTTTTTTGAACACATTTAGAGATTCTGGCCTGCAGATGTTGACGATGACAACAATGATAAGGCGACTAATCAGTGTCCTTGTAGACATTTTTTGCAGCCTTCAATATTGCCTTAACATCTACTTCCAAGGAAAATTTCAATAACAGATAAGGATATAAAATTACTAGATAAGGCTACGATTTATCTTTTGCCTAATAGGGTTATAATTGTTGATATCTAGAAAGTAATTTTTGTATGATATTTGATATATCTTATTTAACTTGTCGTGACTGCTGGCTATAAAATTATGCTGTAGAAAAATGTAACAGTCAATAACAATTTCCAATATGATGTATGAACACCAGGACGTTATATGTCACATACTGATCAGTAAGTTATCCTTGCAACTATACATAATTAACACCCAAGATACAATATACTAATACAGTATAATACAATATTGCCAGTACATTTGTATATTATCAAGACCAGTCTTATTTATTATCTAAGTTTAAATAGAAAAATGATAATGCAGGAATGAATGGAAACAATTTCACATGTAACGAGAAATGTGCATGTGTTTTCAGTATTTAAGAGTTATGCCATAAATACAACTGGGTGTAAAATTGTTGTCTGCTGCTACAAATATTTGTCTGTATCATCATTCACCAACAATGGTTTTCTTTCATAAGTTAGAAAATATTTCTTAGCCTTGACAACGGAGGGCAGTAGTCAAGACTTGCTGATATTTAACATGTTCACACAAACAACAAGCAGTCTTTGGAATGGCAATGGTAGGGCGCCCTCTATAGACATCCTACAGGAGTAGCTCACCCTAAACATTACATAAGTTGACATCAAAAAAACTACACCATAAAAATTGTTTTTGACTTTCTAGGTTATAAAATGAAGCATTTGTAAATATTTCTTTTTTTAAAAGTAAGGTAAATGCTTTCAAGGGCATTTTTTGTTCACCAATCAAATTGTACAAAATATTCTACACATGCTGCCTTCAGGATCAAACTTAATTCACAGCAAAAGCATATTCTATTTGGTTATCAGGAAGGACACTCTCTCATAAACGTGTTTTACTACCAGAAACGCTATTTTGTAAGAACAATGACACACAAAATTTGCGTGATGTGAAATCATGAAATGTATCTCCAACAGGAAATATGTGAAAATATTTGTATTTCCTGGAGTGGTATTCCCCTTAATACGAAACAGACTAAGAGGTCCATGACATCGACAAGCATATTTGGGTCAATGTTTTGTTATTCAATCTTGCCTTACAGTCTAAATGTATATATGAATAGAGGGGGACTACCGATGGATGTTGACATGAAAGACTACACATTCACATTAAAATAGTCATAATAATTTACTTACTATTTGAATTCATTCTGTTGACAATTCAATATCTTCTGATAGCAACTGTTCCAGTTTCCGTCTGGCAGCTCGTACCTTGTCCTCTTGTTTTTTGATATCGGCATCAGTTACAACAAACCTTGGACAGAGTGGTTGGTCTGTGTTCAAATAAACTCCAGGGTTTTTTTCTATGGTGGCCTGTACAATAAAGAGTAAACAAGCATCACAAAAATAGCAGAATTCACTAATTGCACAGCTTAAATGAATTTGAACTATGTACTTCGAGACAAAAAGGTTGTGGTAAATGTGATGCTAGGTTTTCTTATAAACCCCAACAGAAAATCCCCAAAATGACCAAATACATCAAGTGTAGTTGGGTTGCTTTACAAGATTCAAAGGTTTAATAAGTTACAAAGGTGCTCAATTTATTACCCAAAATCACATGTACATTGATAACAGTAATCAATACAAGTGTAATAAACTAAAGGAATAAATAAGTCTGACTGGACTTTTCCTATATGTTGATCACAGTAATTAATACAACTGTACTAAAGGCAGAAAAATGTCTGACTGGACTTTTCCTATATGTTGATCGCAGTAATTAATACAAGTGTACTACAGCACAGGCAGAAATATGTCTGACTTGACTTTTCCTTAAAGTTGATAGCAGTAATCAATACAAGTGTACTAAAGGTAGAAATAAGTCTGACTGAACTTTTCCTTTAAGTTGATAGTAGTAATCAATACAAGTGTACTGAAGGTAGAAATAAGTCTGACTGGACTTTTCCTTTAAGTTGATAGTAGTAATCAATACAAGTGTACTAAAGGTAGAAATAAGTCTGACTGAACTTTTCCTTTAAGTTGATAGTAGTAATCAATACAAGTGTACTAAAGGTAGAAATAAGTCTGACTGAACTTTTCCTTTAAGTTGATAGTAGTAATCAATACAAGTGTACTAAAGGTAGAAATAAGTCTGACTGAACTTTTCCTTTAAGTTGATAGTAGTAATCAATACAAGTGTACTAAAGGTAAAAATAAGTCTGACTGAACTTTTCCTATAACTTAAGTTGATAGCAGTAATCAATACAACTGTACTAGAGGCAGAAATAAGTCTGACTCGACTTTTACTTAATACAAGTGTACTAAAGACAGAAATAAGTCTGACTGGACTTTTCCTTTATGTTGATAGCAGTAATCAATACAAGTGAACTGAAGGTTGAAATAAGTTTGACTGGACTTTTCCATTTTTTAAATCGTTACATTTAGGCCCAAAAAATAAAAGGATTTGTTTCTCGTCCTTGCACACGTCATCTAAAATCATGCACGTCACACTTTTTTATTTCATTTTCCCATTTTCGCCAATATCTACTTTCCATATTGATGGCAAAACCAAACAGTTTGAGAAGTACAGATGAGAAGCTGTAAAACAAACAGTTTACAATGCATGTAGTTTACTTGCAGAGTTCAATAAATGTTATTCTGGGCAGCTTCAGTGGTAACATCATGTATGTGATAGTGTAATGGTTGATGAGTCAGTGTGCTTCCCCAACCAACACTCCCCCCCCCCCCCCCAAAAAAAAAAAGTCACCGCATCATTTTTGAAATTTCCCTTGGACGAGAAACAAACTCTTGTTTTTTTGGCCTTACTGTGGATGTCGTTTTCACACATTAAATTCCATAACTTTCCCCTATGATTATTTGACTGATTATTGTAATACCTGAACATTTTCTTCAAAAGACAAATTTTTGAGGAAATATAAAACTAAATGTGAAAATTTGACATTTAGACCTCAATCTTGGTTTAAATAGTGAATGGCTGTACAAAGACTACTCACCTGTGCAGCACTCTGTCCTGTAACAGGTTGTGTACTAAGGTGTAGGTTAGTAGCTAAACTCTGTAATAAAGATTCTTTTGTATATCCTGGTCCTATCCCTACAAATAGAACATATCAATACATTAGGGATGATCGCACAATGTCACACAAGCTCAACAAATGAACATCGTTCATTTAGATCAAAACCCCCTCCCCCTAAATGTTCACAAGTGCAACATCAAACATTCATATATGTAAACTATGATGAAAACTGTAGCATTTACACCACTATGATTGATGTAATGTAAAAACATGATTGCAAACACATTAAAATACTACCAGAAAACCAGCACCATATCTCACATTAGAAGTACATTTGTTATCAACATCTCAGCAGTAAATACAAAAGCTGTTATCATTGAAGGGGTGAAAGTTATCCGTCACAATTTAGAAGTGTGAAAATGAAGTTCAGCAATCGCATTGACACCAGACCCCCTCCTCCCCTAAACGAAGTTCGCTTATTGAGCTAGTGTGATATTGATTGATCGTCTCTTACTATCAAACTGACTATTGTTCTGATTAAGGGTGCCTGCACTTCATTCAATGTTAAAAATTTAACACACAAGTTTTTAAAAAGGTATGTGTATGTGTACATGTTGGTGAAGCTTTCATTTCATAATCATACTTTTGAATGTTTGAATGACTTAGGTATGACAAAGTCAGTGTGAAACTCTGAACCAATAGTTTTATTAAAGTTTCAAAATTTCAGCAATAAACAATCATTTTTGCCCATATAGTCGCCATTGTACAATCATTGTACAATCATTGTACAATTCTTTTCTAATCCTGCCATAGAGGGCATAATTGTTTCATCATTTCACCAGATTAAAGAAATATAGGGTGTATTAATTAAATCATCATTTTAAAGGGTTTAGCAAATGGCTGGTTCATAAAACCATATTTATTGTCGATCTTATATCATCCAAATTGTGATACTTTCCTCCCTTTCCCTAATTTAGACACCCTTACATAATATTTCTTTAGAAAATGGCTACAAATTTATATGTAGTTCCAGTAATGTGTAAATTTAATGACAACAATATGTCATATTAATTGAAATAACTCCAGGTTACAAAATTACATTAGACCAATTATTAAGTAAATTCTCGTTTAGAGTCGTTACCTGAAATACATTTTCTTAGTCAACACTGACTTTCACTCCATACTCCACACATGCATTATACTTTATGTGTGCATGAGAATAAATCGACCTTCCTGTTCTATTTTGACCCTCTAGCATGAGGTAAAATGCTATTACAGGTACTGAGAATAAGTCGACCTTCCTGTTCTATTTTGACCCTCTAGCATTAGCTAAAATAGTATTGCAGGTACTGAGAATTCCATGCTCACTAAGTTCCTTTTCCAATATAATCATGACAATCAGTCTTTTGTACCTATTTCCATTGATCTACTTGTCTTGACCTCTCTTACCTATAAGGCCTTCTGGCAATTCTAGTGTTTTAAAAATTTCTTCTGTTATATCACAGGCCTTTGCTCCTTGAAGTCTTTTCTCCCAGAACAACTGTCAACAAATAAATGTAACAATAATTACATTAAATTTACATACCATGAAATTCTGTTTTTCTTCTAAGGTTTTATCAAATGAGGGCAAAAATCTAACAACACCTCGTTTCACATACATTTCACCAAAACATTAAAATGATTTGCAAGACAAGAGTGAACTAAGGAAAACTTCTATGGAAAAAGCACACTTCAAAGAGATGTATAACATTAACTTCATGACATTAATGACTTCTAATGACTTCTGCATTCTCCAACTCCTCTCGGTTTTTCAATATGGTTGCATAATTTTTTGAATCTGTCACAAATATTTGTATTTTTGTATTTGTATGTCATATTTTGCAATTGCATGAAAACCAATATTATGGATGCCTTGCCGTTTAAAAATAAATGAATAGATAAATAATAAATAAATTAACATTTGAACATTGTTGTTGACAAGGAAACACAAACCAATAAAAGGAAAGGACAAAAATATTTTGTTTTACCATAATATTGATAAATGAATGAGAACCTTTCAATTATCAGGTGTAGCAGTGAATATCAACCACATAGCTCAAAAATTACAACTTATTAACTTAACATAACTGTAATTAATATTTTCAAGAAATCATGTGGCAGAATGCACTACCATATAATGTCAGAGGAGGGGGGGGGGGGTACAACAAACTAGTGTATAGAACAAAGAACATACAATTAAACTCACAAAACCTGAAACAAAACATTGTCTATCTTGACAAAAATCTTACTAACAGTGCTACATTTTATCATCTGGCTCAACAAAAATCTTACTAACAGAGATATATGTTCATGATAAAATGTAGCACTTTTACTAAGATTTTTGTTGAGCTAGATGATAAAATGTAGCACTATTAGTAAGATCATTGCCTAGCCAGACACCTATTTGTTTCAGCTTTCCTGATTTAAAAGTGTAATTATAAAACTCACCTGTTTGGGTTGGTCTGTCAAATCCTGTTTTCCATCTGGTCTTACTTTACTTGCTACATGCTTAGTAACGCTGGTAACAGGTTGTTTGAATATTGAGGCAGTTTGTCTGATTGGTAAAAGTAGACTGCCGTCATGCCTTGTGCCTTTATTGTAGTCGTAATGGATATTTCGAAGTCTTTTACTTTTCCTCACACTAGCAGCTGATATTTTACCAGTCCGAAAATCAAAAGTACTGAGATCAAACGTGTCACCCAAATATCTTGCTAACTGTGGTTTACTGCGGAATTTCTTTCCACTCGGACTGTAAAATAATTCACAAAATATATTAAATTCACAAAATATAATAATGTAGTAATGTTCTTCGATACGCAACCATGTTTCTTAAGTTCGTGTCTACGTTTTGGCAACATATTGCCCAATTGCCGAAACATATACACGAACTAAAGAAACTCGGTTGTGTATCGAAGAACATTACTATATTATTGAAGTTCCAACCTTACAAGCCTGTGCGGATGATAAGAATAATGTACATAATACTTTGAGCATATCTTTACTTTAAAGCTGCACTGGCTGAAAATAGAACATTACTTGAAACTGTCTAGTTAAATATAATAACTTACTCGTAATATCGCACACCCTGAACAATATTAAATCATCTGTGGGTAAACAGATTGGTGCAGCTGTATACATTACTGTACACAGTAATATATATCAAATCAAATTGATTTTTAGGTCTGCATTGAAAATCAGTACCCTCGCTGGATCACGATTTCATCTTGTTACTACTTATAGATAACATAGACCTCTAATTGAAATGCAAAATGTCTAATTTTCGGTATTTTATTAAACAAAACTCAATGGATATATATTGTTGGTTGTGTGATCGAAACAATTACACCCTAACTACAGCTAGTACAGGTTTGACATATGGACACTGAATGGTATATTCCCAATGCTTTTTGTAAGTTTGACCTCATCAGTTGACCTTGACTTAGGCTACAATGCAGACTGGCAATCTAGGCCCCGAGGGTATTTTTGTTTTGTTTTTTTTGTTGCTTGCTTGTTTGTTGTTGTGTTTTGTTTTATTTTTGTATGGGGGGGGGGGGGCACTGTGAAAGGGTAGTTACATCCATATTTTATCAATCTGAAGAATGAAAATGAAGTGTGTGATTTTGTACTGAATTGTGAAAATGAATACTTCGGCAATGCTGAACAATAGTATGCTGTGTATCAAGAGTCCCATGAAATTTAGCACAAGACTTAGGATTTCTTTATCATGTACATTTGTAGTAATTTGCCTGCGCCAAGGAACTGTTTACTTGGCTATAGTATCCTTAAAATTTAAAAAAGAAGATCTACATCCTAAGATCCCAATTCCCCTTGCATTAAAGAATATAAAACTTGACCCTTTTACAATTAATACATACAAATTTCTCTATTATTAAATGAGCTTGATCCCAAAATAAAGATATAAATAAATGAAAAAAATCAAATAATGTATGGTAAAAAATTATTATACGCAAATGGCATGTACGGTAATCTGCAATTTCTACTTTTTTATGTCTGTGATGTCATTAATCTCATTTGCATTATAGTTTGACTTTGTACAACTTTTGTAAGGTGTCGACATCATACTTCAACTTTATAGGTATATCAAAATATCTATGGGACACCTATGTTCCTAACTTACCAATAGAAATTGATGTATAGGCAAAGTTGCATATTTTTTCTATAAATATATCCCAAATACTAACATATTGTATGAAATTGAAGAATTTAATAGATTATGTTAATCATAAACAAATATTTACTGTGTTAACAAACAAACAAAAAAAATAAAATATAACAGTGAGTTTGGGTAAGCCAAGTTGGCAATTTTGACATTTTTGGACGTTTTCAGTCCCTGACCGTTTGCTAGGATGGACGACACTTTTGGAAATCCCTAACCCTACACCTTTCTAAAGGGTTATGACTTCCTGTGTAAACCGATCGCGTCATCACTTCACATTTTTGTCTACGCGCTTCCCACTCATTTTCGGGAAGAAAGTGTTTGGTTTGACGGCGTACCACAAACTTACGGCCATAAATCAAGCCGATCGGCGCCTTTCGTCGTCTCGACAGCCCTAACTTCTCAACTTGTATCATTTCTTGTGACATTACGGTCACAAAAGACAAGAATCAAAAACATACAATTTTGGTTCACATCAGCCGTGCAACAATGAAACCACATGGAAGGCCAAGCTACAAAAATCGCCAACCTGAAATAATACACATCCGACTTCCCAGCCGAAAGACCAGATTTTCTAATAACTTCTTCTCTCTTCCATCCCTTGGGTAAAGCACCGCACTCCTCAACCTTTTTGCGTTCCATCGGTGTGTGTGAAACTTTTTGAGAAAACAGATATGGAGAACCAAAACAAATCACTTTTTTGGCGTTCCCTCGTATACTGTATGCTTCACAACCGCAATACTAATTGTGTTCATCCGCGAAAAGTAACCCTGATTTTAAGTTTTATTATTTTCGATTTTATATTATTTTCAATGTCAAAATTCTGTTATCATTCAGGAAATATTTTTTTCAGTCGTCAAATATGCTCATAATTCTGGTCCTACTGTATAATGTAACCTGTTGTATTCTTGCGCTAGGTGGTTCGGCTGTCTTAGAACAGCGCCACTGTGTTCATTTCAACATTCTTCTTTTGTTTCTCATGATCCCGCGTTAGAATTACCCCACATCAACATCGACTTGCAAAAATCTTAGTGAAAGATCTAGAAGAGAAAAGTGATAACAAAATATATAAAGTATTACCGAAGAACGTTTATACACATACAGGTGACGATGAAAACTTCTTCATCCCCGTTGATATTTATAACTCCGAAAGTTTATTTTGGGGACGACTCTCTGAGATATGATAGATACGTAATACTACAGCATTTTTCTCTCGAGATCGTTATAAAACATTACTCTAAGACATTACCTCTGAGATATATAGTAGGAGGTAATGATATATAATTCAAACCATGTGATCATCATATGCAAATATGCATGGCTGATCGAGCACGTGTGTTAAAACAACAATTTGGTAGCCTTTTATAGTCAACCCATATTAAATTATTTTGGTGACTATAGTGTACGTATAGTCGAAGATACTTGCTTTTTTTCACAATATTATTGTACATACATTTGATTTTTTTATATATCATACTCTTATTTTATTACTTGGGGTGGGTCTACTTTTATTAAAGATGTTAAGACGTCGATTTTATGATAGGTCGTGACACCGGTCGATATTTGAAAATCGAATTTATAAAATAACTGCAATCGTTGCAAATAGGATAGAGGATAGAGTGCAACTGCACCAAAAAAAGTCCAAGTTCTTGCTCTTGCTCTAAATATAGTGCCCGAGACGATACAAATTCGGTTTACTTAGGAGAATACTCTTTTCGCTGGACCACATTTGTTCGTTCTTCTCTCTCTCTCTCTCTCTCTCTCTCTCTCTCTCTCTCTCTCTCTCTCTCTCTCTCTCTCTCTCTCTCTCTCTCTCTCTCTCTCTCTCTCTCTCTCTCTCTCTCTCTCTCTCTCTCTCCTCCTTCCCTCCCCCCATTGTACATGTATTAAAATAATATCATGCAAAGAACAATCAAATAAATGTAGGTCAGTATTGAAACCCCTTGGAGATCGAAAGTGTATGACATCCTTGGAGAGGGTGTAATGACATCTTTTTTCTTTTCAAAATAATGTTTCCATGCATGTTTGTAAAAAAAAAAGGTAAACAGCAAAAAAATATTAATAAGTATAAGGTAATTCGGAACCACAAATGTTATCTGAATGGCATGTAATGTACCTTTTTAGATTTGTTTCGTTGAAACTTTTCTGTATACGCTGAAATATTGTATGTACAATGCAATGCCATGGAAATTGAGACGTATTGGAAAGGCTTTCTTGCTTGTAAGAGAGTCAAGTTCTGGCTATGAGATGAAACTGCATTATCCGGTTTTAATAATTAGCAGTTAATTAATCCTTTGAATTTGCAAGATGAACACAACGAAGTGACAGGATACTACTAGGATCAAGCTAGAAGAGAGCGCTGAAATTATGTGTGCGCCCTCTAGTGTCAGTGAACGCTCGATCTGGTGACGACCTAACATTATCGAAAAAGTTCAGTGGATTTTTCCCAGTACCGCTATCCAGTTTGTTGCGATTACATTTTTTTTCAGTGTGTAGCTACAAGAATTGATAAAGTATGATAATATCATACGGTACCTACATGTAATAAAATGAATATATATATTGAAGGGTTGGCAACATCTTATCTTAATTACTCGTGACTTAGGGAGCACTAAATGGCGGGCATTTACGAAGTAAACAGAGAAAGGGTGGTTGTCGTGCAGGAGCTGTCGTGTGATGATACTAAAAGTTGTCAAACATTTTGAAATAGCATTGGATTGGGTGATTTAGAGATTTGTGTTACCAAGAAACTCATCGAATTTGGATAGAAAAAGTACAAATTTAGTGAGCTTTCGAAGATATGCGGTGTACTGCCTACAGTAACGCTAACAGAACTTCAACTTGTGTGGTTTCGCTCAGATCACGTCCTTCTACCTCCATGCTCTGACTGATTTGCTCAAGTGTGTTGTTCTACCGTTCTAGTGACCAGTCCAGGAGTTTGTGAAGTCAGATTTAGAGGGGACATTGAACACGTTTAATTTTCATGGAAGATGCTGAACTTGTTCAAGAAGCAAAGTGCCTGGTTTTCAACCAGTGTTGAAAAAAGAAAACGAGAAATATGGGGTAAGTCGTTGACTCGTGAACAACGAAGGTACGGTTACCTTCCAGCTTGAGAAGTCTTTCCAACTTGTTTGATCGCCATGCTTTGGAAGTGTTTCTGTACAGACACGGTTGTATGTTGTTCCAAACAATGGGTTGTTTAACAGTTTATATTGTTGCTGTCTGCATCTTTGCAAAGCTCTCCTTTCTCCCAGTGTAGCGGTCTGCAAGCAGGACTAATGCCTGTAAGTTAGTGTAACGTGGAAGATAACCCTACTCAAAAGACAGTGAAAATGCATTGATTTTTCACTTTGACTTATATTATGCATGGAGGTAGCTACCTCCTCCATGTGTATTATTGAAGTAGATAACATATAACACCAAATTCTACGAATGAGCAAGTTAAATATACATTGCTTTCCATGGTTGTAACATTCCAATCATGATGCAATGACAACACTAACCACCAAAATACTAACATTTTCACATCTTTACAGTGAAGCATGGTGGAACATTGACAGACAGAGAGATAGCTCTATTTGTGTTTAGTGAAGATGCCGATGCACCAGATACAAAATGGTATGTATGCTGAAATTCTAGTCACTTGCTGAAGCTTCACACATATTGTATGTACTGTGTTAGACATGAATAGAATCCATGCAAATTGACAGAAAGTATTGAGCTGTCAATTTTAACAGAAATTCGGAAGCATGCAATCACCATCATGTACAAAATTGTAAATCACCAAATTGCCATACCACTACCAGAGTACATTCAACCAAGAATTAGAAAAACTAGAAACCAACATTGTGAATGTTACACAAGACTAAATTCAAACAGTGACTTGTGTCGATTCAGTTTCTTCCCAAGGACTTTAAAGGACTGGGATGAACTACCTGATCACATCATAGAACTTCCAAGACTATAGCAATTCAAGAATGCCATTGAAACAAAATAAATTGCTCGCATTTTACTTGTTACACAAATATATCATAGAAAATCGATGAATGTAGGTGTGTTTAGTCGGTAGCATCGTCGTCCAAACGCAATTTCTATACACATATCAGAAAATTTATGTAACCTCTACATTGTCAATATCCCTGATGCACAAATTCTCTATCTGTTTTGTAGGATATTTTCATCACCTGCATATTCCTACGATTCAGTAGCAGTTTTCCATGCCAGCTATGTGGATGCATGCTACAAAGAAGGATCCATGGCAAAGGTGGAGAAGGGAACATATTACCTACCCCCAACAGAACTACATGAAGGTAAGACTATAGAAATGACATCAGCAGCATCAATAGTATAACAGAACCCCATGATGCATGAGGGCAAGTGTGGCATACTCGACGGTACTTGCACGAGTACTTGCAGTGTTCTCTGCAGCAGTAGAAAATAACTGCAAGCCCAAATGCAAGTACCCACACTGCCACACATGCGATATGGGCTCTGTTATTATTACATAATGTTTTCCCGAAACAAATTTCCATAAAAATGACACTGTGCAATCACATGCTTTCATGTACAATGAACGATTACATCCTCATTTTCATGTAGGTATGGAATGCAGTGCATATATCACTAGTATGTGTACATCAGTGCAAGTAATCTCTGGTACATATGTAATAATAACTGGAGATGCCAGCCAGTATCAAGTATCTGTACCTGTTTCAATTCATTGAAGCAACCAATAATTGGCATACTATCGATGGAAGAGAAGGGCAAACAGTTTCTACAATTGGATGGATGACCCTCTTCAGGTCAAGTTCATGTAAAAGAATAGATAATGGCTGTGGCAGGATTACGTATTCACAAATCCTGATGTTACCAAGTTAATGCTCAGCCTTTCTGTCCAGTGTTTAAAAACAGTGGATTTTCTCTTGAATTATGTTGTGTTTTACCTTGATTAGTTTTATAATTCCAGGAATGTTATTTTGTTAAGTGCTTCTCAGTGTTTGAGATTTCAGAAACCAGAGATTTCTAACTTATCATTTTATTATATGTGTATATTTTCAGTTGTAAGACAACAAGGTGGACTACGATGGGAGAAAGAATTGGCAGCAACAAACTCAAGAAATCAGACCAATGTGACAGCTGAATCAAATCAAGGAAGAAATACAAGGTCTATGGTTGCTGGTAGTTCTACTGCAGTCAGTACTTCTAATACAGCTGGTACTGCTAGGGTCATTGGTACTTCTAATACAACCAGTACTTCAAGGGTTGATGGTACTTCTAATAGTACAGCTGGTACATCTAATACAGCTGGTACTACTAGGGTCACTGGTACATCTAATTCTGCCGTTAATCCACATACAGCTGGTACTTCTACAGTTGCTGGTACATCTAATACAGCTGGTACTACTAGGGTCAATGGTACATCTAATTCTGCCATTAATCCACATACATCTGGTACTTCTACAGTTGCTGGTACATCTAATACAGCTGATACTTCTGCTTCTTCTTCATCTAAGGCAGCTGGTACTTCTGATGCCCCAGTTACTACAAATGTTCCCGATACTTCTATGGCCACTGCAATTCCTAAACCTGCTTGTTCTTCAAATGTTCAGAGTACTTCTACAGTTGACTCAGCAAATGTTGCTGATGCATCAAATGTTATTTCTATGACTGTTGGTCCTTCGAATACTTCTGGTACTTCTAGGGATGCAGGTACTTCAGACACAGCTGGTGTTTCAAATTATGTTGATACTTCAGATGCTGCCATACAGAGTGGGAAAGACAGTCAACTAGCACCTGAAACATCTCAAAGGGATAGCACATCACTGTCAAAGAAGAGGTTGGTCTATAAGCTAATAATATTTTATTGTTTACCTTTTCTTCAAGGATAATACTGATCAGTTTTGAGCTGAGTGTTTGAATCTCACACTTTTGTCCAAATACTTTTTCACATATCTATTTTTTCAGAACAAGATATGGCAAAATTGTGAAAGTAAACCAAAATAGGTTAATAACCTGTAGCTTTACAAACATATCCTTTAAAGTTTTTTTTTTTTGATAACTTACCAGTACCATGTGATATTTGTTGTCTAACCAGATCCAGGCCTGAAGACATGGAAAGTAACTCTGTGTGCATTGGAGTCCATCAGTTTTATAGCACTTCAGCTACAGGTCAGTCTATGATCATAATAAACTAGATACATCCTAAAATATGGTGTTCTTTGTCTTTGATAATGTTGTATTCATATCTTTGGGAACATAACTATCATATCAAACTGAAGTCAAGTCGCTGGTTCTAAAATAGCTCTTGATTGACGGTGACCCCAAATGAACATATTTAAAGAAATTATGTAGAGTGGTGGATCACCGTTTTCAGAGATCCCAGTTCTTAATTGTTGTTACTGTTGTATTCATCCAAATATATGTTTCAGTAAATACTAAGAAATTTATGTAATTTGAATCGTGATCTCTTGTTTGGTCACTCCCCTCTCTTTAAACCCGTGCGAAAACACACAAAAGGCAAAATAAAAAACAATGTTTTGTTTCTGATAACATGACTTCAGAAAATAGGGTGATAGGTCTGAAATTTATTTTATTTTACTTTAAATTTTTGAAAAGTCAATCAACATCAACCCTAAGATAAGATACTTGTTGGTCACAATACTTCTGACAGAGTTTGATGAGGTGTAAAAGAAGTAAATGAAGACAATTATAAGTTAGGCAGACGAACTTATAGGGTCGGGGGCTTAAGCTGAGGTTGGTCAGGTTATTGGAAACACAGTTTAACACACTCTTCATGGATCCTTCACAACAGCACAAAATGAATATTGTGTAATTTTACTAGTATGTGTAGATATGGTTGTTGATGGAACTCCATCTATGCTGCACACATATAGCATAGATTATCAAACCACCAATAACAACGTTAGTTTAAGTGTAGTATTATGCCTTGTGGTCAGTAGAGATTGTCTAAAATTCCTAGAATTTCCTAAATTATATATTTCAGGTTTACCACATGTGAATGATTTACCAGCTGTAGATGGACCATTGGAGGATTTTACTCTTGGAGAAAAAGGATTTATAGTGAAACATTCAGTGATATAATATATACCACAGGACACTGTGGGTTGAAATGGATATTAAAGTTTAAACTGCCGTATCTTACATTGAGTAGGAAATGTATAACACTCTTGCTAACTTACAGGAGATAACGCTGTCTATGAATGAATATTAACTTATTTAGAGATGTGACTTTTCTTAGGTACATCTGTGTATCATAGCAACACTTGATACGTCAACACAAATGTGTTTGTTCAGGTTTTGGAGCACTAACATGCCTCCTAGAGTAATGAGGGGCAAGAGAGAGAGATGAGATCTGATAAAACTTGCATAAATAATTTTGTACCATAATTTGGGGGTATCCAAATTCAAATATTTGGTGAACTCAAGTAGCTTTTAGCTGTTTACTGCCTTTGAAAAAATGAAATTATTACATGTAACAGGTGTTCAATAGTCAGCTGACTCTTGTGATAATCTCTGTAGTCACTGACATACTCCAACACCAATCTGATTAAAATCCGATGTAGATGTCGGCTAATCGTGCATTGCTATCTTACCATCGTTATTTAGCTTGAATTGACCTTCGTAGTAGATGTTTACGTTTTTAGCCTGATCGCCTACTACGAAGGTCAATTCAAGCTAAATAACGATGGTAAGATAGCAATGCACGATTAGCCGACATCTACATCGGATTTTAATCAGATTGGCTCCAACACCAAAGATGTGTACAATTGCTGTGAGACAAATGAAAGATGTATGTGTTGACTTTTATGCAGAAATAGCTGAAAATGTCTGTTTGCTCACAGATACAATTTTTTAAAAAGATTAAAAAATAGCATAGTAGGGTAATGTTGGAATGACCATGGCAGCTATAGTGAGGATCCCAGCTGTTCCATTTGGTATGTCACAGGTAAAATATAGCACTTTCCAAATTTGATACATTTGTGTATCAGCCAATCTGACAATAGTACTCTGATAACTAATCATAGGACATGTGACTTCACTACAATCAAATGAATGTCCTATAGCCATAACTATTGGTTTCACTCAAGCATTCTTGCAAGCTAATGTATATTTTTCTGATGACGCAGTGAAAAAATCTGCAGCATTGCTGTGAAAAGGCCAGTGATTTTAGGATGATACCCTCAAGACAATAGCCTAGAATCCAGGTGAATGGGGATTTTGAATTTTGGTTTTCCCCCATGATGTAACGAATTCAAAACCCCTTTGCCTGGATTCCAGGCTATCAAGGCAAGGGTCTGTGTCATAGCCATACTCAACTGTTGGGTTGTTGGTGGCCGAGTGGTTTTACCACTTTCCTCTTACTACTGTGGTTGGGGTTAAAACCCATGCAGGGTTTGATGAAATTTACCATGCTGTAAGTAAGAAGAGTGTCCTTCAGTTTGACTCTTTCATACCACGCAGGTTTTCCTTGGGTACTCTGGTTTCCTCCTGCATTAACACTGAACCAAAGGAGCCTGTAAATGGGACTAGCTCCCGTTGGTTATCCGGGAAATAAATAAAGTTATGTATTTGAAATATATAGATATATCATTTACACTCTGCATTGCATTGTTGAGCAGAAATTTTACCAAATGTTGCTTTGTCATGTTTTAAATTTGAAAGATTATTGTTCAATTTTGAAGTTTCTTGTTGAAATAAATTAACAGATTTTAATCACTTTGATGTTATAATCTTGTTATTTTTTGTAAGTGGGTACTATTATGATTGGTAATTGTTATTTACATTGACATCATTGTAAACATTGTAAACCACACCCTCTTTTACGACATGGTCCAAGATGAACTCTCAAGAGGCCCGTAGTTTGTTTTGTTCTGGGTGATTGCAGGAAGGCAGCGATCACCCGGAACAAAACAAATGACACAAAGTGATCAAAATAGAAGTAAATAAATACATCTATCCGCTTTCACCACCTCAGATTTGAATCAGATTGGCTTAGCATGACTTATGTAATGTCTGAAGATTTAAATAAGAAAGAAAGTGAGGTCATTCTCTCTTGTTTATTAAAAAGATTAAATACTTCATTGATTCTTCTGATTTAGAGATTGTGTATGTGTTTCATTGCTGTATTGCTGTCAAACCTTACCAGCTGTTGAGCATAGCTGAATCACAGATTTAGCCCGGAGATTCACAGATAGAAGTCACATTCACCCGGGAGATTCACCCATAAGGTCACAGTTCAATGGGAGATTCCAACATTGAGGTCGTGACGTCACAGTAGACTGTTCTCAAACTTCCAAAGGAAAGATTTGATGAGAGATGATGATTTTAGACGTCAGATATACAGTCATTGTTACGTTTTTGACGTTTCAAATGTGAAAAATAACAAAAATGACGATTTTAAATTGACTGACAAGGATATACGTTTATGTACATTTCGTAAAGGCAGCCATAGTAATCCCCGACCAACTACGAAATCGAGACCATCCAGGGAAATGGCGGCGAGCTTGAAATGACACTTCTCTCTACCAATAACGAATAAACGCCGATTTTAGAGCAGTCGGATGGTGTAAAATGACAAATTTGTCACCAACATGTTCCTGTATATAGAATAGTGAAGTAGCCGATGATTCGCAATGGACGCTTTCTATCGTAAAGCAAAGCAAGATGGGGTTGGGAAAACTCCGGCGGTAAGTTCTCAGCTTTACATTTTTTGTAGTGAGATGTATGCATTAGTCCTGCTTGCAGACGGTGAATGGTCGAGGCCCCGGGTTGAGGCACATAGTCAGAATCGTGTCCCGCGTACGCCGTCTGCAAGCAGGACTACAGATACATGTGTATACATTTTCAAAGGATTTTCAAAGTGTAAAATGGCGCATTCCTATGGCCATAGTCTGGAATAATGTATGTATTTTATTTCATCTGAGATTATATGATTTCGAAGCAAGTGCTACTAAAGCACAAGTTTGTATGGAACTATACAGGTTCCAGCTTTTTTCTTATTAACATGTATTTTGAAAACTATTCACAAACACACACACACACACACACACACAACAATGCCATTTTCAAACTAAAGGTGGAAATAATGAAAACAAATATGACTTGGAAAATAATACCTTCTGGTTGTTCAGTGATCAGTGTTGAAGAAGGAAAGCACCACACCACCCCCATCACCACCCCTGGTGACCTGCTGCTAATCCATCCATCCATCCATTCGATCTTTCAGGAAAAGCAGTGGTTGGGTAACATTTACAAAAGCCTGCAAGAATGTCTGTATTTTGAAGACAGGACAGAAGAAGAGTTCTGTAACCTTGCAGTGTTAGTTATAAAACATATTATCTCAGGTACAGTATATTAAAAGTTGTTGTTTGCTATTTGTACACATAATAATCCCCAGAGGAATAATGACTGAAAGTTACAAAGCTCAGACGAAATAAGTAAAATGTTAGTAATTATAATTTTGATGAAAGTAAGTTTGAAAATGACTTTCAGAAGTGAATTAAAGTATATGCGATACCATTATAGTCCCTCTGTTATGATAAGAGGAATTGTGGTGGTACAAATACCTTATACTACAGTTAGAGCTTGCCAACGTTATGTGTATTTTATGTACAAGAATTGACAGAATAATTTCAAATCTCATTTCCAACCCATAAAAGGCAAGCATTTACAAGGGGAACTTCCGGTTGTTACAACCAGGAAAATTAAATGAAAGAATTGGATTACAACTGTTACTAGTTGTACCATACTGAGTCTGTAACTATGTTTTACTGTTTACTTTCATTTTTGTCAAGAATTCAACAAACAACAACAGCAAGACGAAGATGGTGATGATACTAGAATAGTGCCAGTGAGGTATGATATAGTGTGTATCAATAGTCTGATGCAGTCCCAGCAACCATCATGTTTCTCTAATCTCAAACTCTCACAGAGTCAACACAAGAAAATGATTCAAGAAGCACCAACAGGTCAGTTTTATTTAATTTTATTTATATTATATACAGCATATATTGTGAATTGTGAGATGGTCAATATACCACTTGGACAACATTCATTTATGTAGATGGGAATAAACCAATTCAACAGGTAAGAAAGTGAAAAAATTGTGAAAAAGAGGTCTAGAGAAAGTTGTGAGATCTATTGAATGCTTGACTTTTCTTTTCTCAATTATAGCAGTTGGAAAAATGTGTAAGTCACCTGGTGCATCCCATCTTTGGAATACACTGCTATTAGAGATATGACAAAAACCAAACAGCTAATACCTTCAAAAAAACTATTCTCACAAGTTTTCAACCATATAGCGCCCAGAACTCTACATCATTGTGGAAACTGGTGCTTTATAAATTCACTGATTGATTGATTGATTGATTGATTGTTGTTGTTGTTGTTGTTGTTGTTGTACAAGTAAGCTCTAAAAATGTTGACATGCAAACTGTTTCACGATGGTTCCCTCAATATGTAATGTGCAAAAGTGTCTGATGTTGCGTACACAACTAAATTGCCATTCTTCCATGTATATGTATCTCACATACTATGACTTCCCTTTCTCACATACACATACTGTGACTTCCAGGACACAAACCTTTGAGAAGAGTATATTTTCTCCTTGTTGGTAAACTGACAACTGATCCCAAATCAACAAACTTGGCAGTGAAAGATAGGTGTGGTAATCTATACTTAGAAGACAATACTGGTACTATTATCTGTCAGGTGAAGTACACTAATTAATTTGTCTATTTCTTTTTTAGATAAGCATATAAAATAGTGGTTAACTTTGTTGTGTCTCTAATTTGTTGCAATTTCATTCTTTTTTCTTTAGACTATTTTCAAATTTCTTCTCTTCAATCTGTTATTTTCATGGTATTTGATTTCTGAATATCTTGCTTTTTCTGAGTGTGGATCTTTTTCGTTCAGTTTGAACATAGACCCTGAATCAACAGATCTAGAGGGTCTATGGTTTTAATGGATATTTTCTGGAAAAAAGACTTTTTGAAATAATCTGGGATTAAAATTTTGAAATGAAGAACCATTACCATCCCAAACCATGTTAGTGCCCTCACTCAGGCAAGGAACTGGTGCTTTTGTTTTTTGAAAACGATTCAGTTTAACGCCTAGCCTCACATCCTCCCCATTATCATATATACCAACAAAGGAAGTGTGACAAACTGACATCTGACAAAGCAGTAGACTGTAGAGTCCTGAACAACAGAATGATCCTATTTAATCCTTATGGCTTCACAGATTAGTTAGTCCTAATCCCAAAAACATGGATTAAAACTTTGTGATTTGGTTTCACAGATTAGTTAGTCCTAATCCCAAAAAACATGGATTAAAACTTTGTGATTTTGGCTTCACAGACTAAGGCTGTAAGATACGTTGTGTTGCTCCAATCTCACCGGCCTCCTCTCCCTGAGGGGTAAATCGATATGTGAGGGTGCCCTGTCATGGTGTACCTTACAGACTATCGCAGACCATACTGAATTTGTAGTTTTGATCTGTATCAATAGATGATACAGAAATCATGCAGTATTTGATACATAACATTCAAGTCATTCAACTGTAAATTGTAATTTTGGCTTTCAGGGTCTCAATCTTGATCTGTGTTGGTTAGACAGATTGGTTATAATTCCTGGCTGGAACTACATTGCTGTGAATAATGAACACAAAGGTAGGTTTAATATTGTGAGAAAGTTATTCTAAAATTAGTCTGTTGACTGCACTGTTGAGATACATCATTAGCTGGTCAAACCTCCTAGCCTAGCCTGTTAACTGCGGTGTCGAGATACATTGTTAGCTGGTCATACCTCCTAGCCCTCATAGCTTGTTCACTGCTCTGTTTAGATACATCATTAGCTGGTCATACCTCCAAGCCTAGCCTGTTCACTGCTCTGTTGAGATACATCATTAGCTGGTCAAACCTCCTACCCTAGCCTATTCACTGCACTGTTGAGATACATCATTAGCTGGTCATACCTCCAAGCATAGCCTGTTCACTGCACTGTTGAGATACATCATTATCTAGTCATACCTCCTAGCCTAGCCTGTTCACTGCTCTGTTTAGATACATCATTAGCTGGTCATACCTCCAAGCCGAGCCTGTTCACTAGACTGTTGAGATACATCATTAGCTGGTCGTACTCCTAGCCTAGCCTGTTCACTACACTGTTGAGATACATCATTAGCTGGTCATACCTCCAATCCCTTGTATCAACAGCTTGTCTTGTCAATAGTTTCAGCCCCAAAAGTCATTATCAAAAACAGTATGTTAAATGTACATAATTATGTGTAAATTGCATATGCGTTATCACATACCACTACACTAACCATGCTAATTACATATGCATTATCACATACCACTACACTAACCATGCTAATTACATATGCGTTATCACATAGGAATGCCAGACAAGCATATGTAGCATGGAAAGCCGACTTAAAGCCTCGATTTGGACCAGTAGCTGATTATATGCGTCAATGTAAATCTCGATTTAAATATGCTCTGAGACAATGTCGGAAAGATGAAACGCAAAATCGTGCAGATGGAATGGCTCGTGCGCTGCTGCAAAATGATCATAGACAATTTTGGGCCGCAGTTGCTGACATCAATAATAAAAGAGTTCCCCTAGCAACGAGTATAAACGATGCAGCTGGTGAACAACAAATAGCGGACATGTGGGGCAGTCATTTTAAATATCTGTTGAATTCTGTCAGTAATTTGAAGCATAAGTCTGAGGTAGAGAATGCGTTTGAAAATTGTGTCTTTTCACAAGAGTTAAATGTAAATACTGATGAAATTCGTAAGTTTTTCAATGACCTTCCATCTGGTAAGTCTCCAGGCTCTGATGGCCTGGGTGCCGAGCATCTCAAGTATGCAAGTAATAGACTGGCAGTTCATGTTGCCCTTTGCTTTTCTGCCATGCTTGTCCACGGTGAAGTACCAGATAGTATTGCAAATGTTATTCTTGTTCCCATAGTTAAAGATAAAACTTCAGATCTCTCGAACAAGAACAACTACCGACCCATTGCTCTAACTAGCATGTTTTCAAAGGTTCTTGAATATGTTTTACTTTGTAGATGCGAACATAACTTGTATACATCTGACAATCAATTTGGTTTTAAGAAAGCTCATGGCACTGATATGTGTATATTTCTACTTAAAGAGACAATCAGGTATTATAAGTCGAATGGCAGCCCAGTTTTCGTATGTTTCCTTGACGCTGAAAAGGCGTTCGATAGAGTGAATCACTGGACTCTCTTAAAGAAAATGATTGACAGATCAGTGCCGACCTATATTGTTCGACTACTTTCAAATTGGTTTGTAATACAAAAGTTTTGTACTCGTTGGTCAAATT
This sequence comes from Glandiceps talaboti, assembly GCF_964340395.1. Classification (NCBI taxonomy): domain Eukaryota; kingdom Metazoa; phylum Hemichordata; class Enteropneusta; family Spengelidae; genus Glandiceps; species Glandiceps talaboti. Next base: position 6,206,353 of record NC_135560.1, on the reverse strand, counting down.
CTCTTTCCATGTCTTTTAACGTAACTAATGGAGTTCGACAAGGGGGAATTTTATCCCCATTTCTTTTCAATGTTTATGTTGACTCACTTAACAGGTCACTGTCTCGTGCCAGGGTTGGTTGTGAAGTGGGTGGAATTGCAATTAATAACTTGTCATATGCGGACGATATGTGTCTCATCTCTCCATCTATCAAAGGCCTCAGAAAACTTATTCATCTCTGTGAACAATATGCTGATGATCATGATATCATTTATAATGCTAGAAAATCTAAATGTGTACACTTTAAGGCATCCACAAAACTGTCTGTCATTCCCCCAATCAACCTTTGTGGGAATCTTCTCGAATTTGTATCAAGTTTTAATTACTTGGGACATGTTTTTACTGATGACCTGAAAGACAATCAGGATATTTTGAAACAGCGTAGAGCACTTTGTGGTAGAGCCAACTTTTTATTGAGAAAGTTTTCTGCATGTACTATATCGGTGAAACTGCGTCTCCTCACAGCGTTTTGCAATAACATTTACGGAAACCATTTATGGTGTGATTTCAATGTAAGTAGTATGCAAAATATAATTGTCTGTCACAACAATGCGTTCCGGAGACTGATAGGACTTCCAAGTTCTGCCAGTGCATCTAATACATTTGTCTCCAATTCAGTTAATTCTCTCTCTGTTTTGAGAAGAAAGGCGGCATTTAGGTTTATGCTACGTCTTTTTGACAGCCAAAATGTTCTGATTAATCGTGTTATTACTTGTGATGTACGGTTCTGTGGGCTTCAGGCCCACTGGTTGAAGATTTTACATTGATTTTTTTTTTCCTTTTAAAATAATACCTGTTGTAATATTTTCTGTATGTATTTGTCTGTTATGTAAAAATTATGCTGTCTTGTGGTATATTTTTGTTCTTCTCTGGACCATGGGTCTGTAATAAAGTTTAAATAATAATAATAATACCACTACACTAACCATGCTAATTACATTATGCATTATCACATACCACTACACTAACCATACTAATTACATATGCATTATCACATACCACTACACTAACCATACTAATTACATATGCATTATCACATACCACTACACTAACCATGCTAATCATTTAATGTTAACTCATGTGATCAGCTCAGTAATACTTCTACATTCAATAATGACTTCATATGAATAATGATAGTCAGAGGTCTGACTAGTTGTCATGGTTTCAGACACTGCTCACTGTGCTCAAAATTGATAGTCCAGACCTTTTTTTCCATTTTACTTAAGGTTCTAAACACAGATCCAACAGTTATTTAGAAATAACAGAAGCCTGCATACCAGTTGACCAAGTTTCCCAAAATGAAGCCACAAAAGTTGAGTTTGAAGTTGTGTCATCAACTCTGGGTCTTCACATTCTTCAAAACAGGTAACATTTGGTATCATATGTCAAGAGTGGTCCAAAAAATTCCTGCAACTGTACTTAACTTTAGCCTAGAGATATTGGCCGTTTGGCATGACAATATCGTTTGCCAGAACATCTGTTGAGCTGGTATGTCAAACAGATAGCCAATACTCTTGGTTACCTTACCTTTCAATGGAGGTTTGGCCTCAACTTTGGTTCGAATCAGTTGGAATCTCATATGTTGTACAATAAGAAACTGGCATAAAAGCAGAAAAAAGAGCTACCATACTTCAGAAATACTTATGAACACACTGTCTCAGCAAGTTTTGACATTTCTAATATTTCTCAAAATCTTACATTATCGTTCTTTTCTTTTTGTGTGAAATTTCCAGATGTGAGTTTACCATCAAACACATCAACATTCAAGGCGAAATCACAGCACTAAGCCCAATTCACAGGTAATTGCCTCAATTTTACAAATTTATATTGCCATTTTACCTTATTTCTGATTTTATTTCTGTGTCATTAACATTTGAGTATGGTATGTATATTGAGAGAAGGGAAGCTGGCTTCAGTTTTAGTCATATTTATTTATTTATTCATCTATTTATTTCTGAATTTTTCACGTTCTTCCAAAGTCAACTTGAAATGGCCAGTGTACTTCTCCACCTAGAACATTGTGTACATAATACCTACGTTTCTGTTTGAAATATTGATTCTATGAAAATGTAATACTCTCTGGCACTCATGTTGAGCAATAGATGAAGAATGATTCTCTAAGACTATTGTACAATTGGTGAGTAAAGATGACATTCCATTATTTCAGAATACGTGAATCTGTCATGTTCTTTGTTGAGATAACTACCAAAGATTCCGATACTAGTGTGTGCCTGGTTGTCAAGGTAGGTTAAATAACTCTGTCAACCCCCACAAACCTAGAATGGTTCCTTCTAATTCTCAGAAAACAGAAGGAATAAACCAAAATTCATAGACAATAGGGCAATGTGATGACATTGTATGTTTGATTTTCATAGATTTTTCTTCAAACTTGTAAGTATTGTTCAACCCATCAGAACTAGACGTGTCAAGTCAATTTTGATGAAACAATGGCCAATGCCTCAACAGACTGTTTCTGTACTCTGAGCGTGAAATACAATTGAAATTTAACAAACATATATTGTAGAAAAGGAGATTTTTCCTTATTTGATTTTACTACAAGTTCATTGCCAACATTTTTTTCAATTCTGTATTACAACTTGATTCATTCTATGATAACTATAAAATGCACCAGTCTTGGGCTAGAAACACACAGAAGTACTTGAGGATTGTTTTTCTTGTTCTATTTTCCATCCTTGCCTGATAATCAGGATCATTTCAAAATGTAAAAGAAAAGAAATAAAACTGACTATATTAATTCATACACACTGAAATGTACACTTTGATTTCTTAGTGTTTCATCTCATGATTTCCATAAAATTGTTTTACAGGGTGCTGAATATTCTCATTGGCATAACTTCATACAGCTGAATGAAGAATATGTCTTTAGCTATGTCATACCTACTACCCTCAACAAGGTATTTACAAAAAAAAAATCTAATTCATTTGAAGTTTCTATTATACTGAGTATGTACAGAATTCAAGTCTAAATACTTGAAATAATCTCTTGAACTTGAAATTATTCCTACACTTGTTTGTATCATTGATATCAAGTGTAAAAGTATACTCACTGTTTCAATTGGTTTATTTACAAGCCTAGCATGTGGTCTTTCTAATGTAGTCAATTAGCAAATGAAACAGTTGTGACTTTGACACTTGATGTAGATGCTATAAACAATTGTGGTACACACAGAAAAGGCTTTACTTTGGTGTTATGGGTTGTACTTGGTATGGATGCTATAAACAATTGTGGTACATACAGAAAATGCGTTACTTTGGTGTTATGGGTTGTACTTGATATAGATTATATAAATGATTGCAGGACATACACAAAATGCTTTACTTTGGTGTTATGGGTTGTACTTGATATGGATACTATAAACAATTGTGGTACATACAGAAAACACTTTACTTTGGTGTTATGGGTTGTACTTGATATGGATACTATAAACAATTGTGGTACATACAGAAAACACTTTACTTTGGTGTTATGGGTTGTATTTTTATTCCCTTTTGCTTACTCTGAGTTGACTTACGATAACCTAGAATTTAACATTTGACTAGCAACAGAAAAGTTGGTCTTTCATTAGCTAAAGGTCACACTGCTGGCAACATAGTACTTACAATATATCATAATATATTTATTTGTTTCTTTCTTTCTTTCTTTCTTTCTTTTGTCCCAGGAAAGCACTAATTCTTTCCCCGTGTATGCAGTTAGCAGGAAAACAAAGTTTTTCTTGTTGTCCAGGTTAAATTTTAAAGAAATGACATTACAGGTAGGTTTACATTATTCTGTGCCCTCCTTTACAGTCAGTGTAAGAAATCTGCTGTGATTGAAAGAAAAGTCCAGTCATTTCAACCAATCAGCCTCTATATACCCCTATGATGTCATTTCCTTCAACCAATCCTCAGTACCTGCAATAGAATTTTACTTTATGTTAGAGGGTCATAACAGGACAAGAAGGTCGACTTATTGTCACACATGCCGATAGTAATGCATGCTATTAAAGCATGTGGATTGAAAGTTATGGCGTCAACTAAGAAATCAAATGTTTGTTATTTTTATGTAGCACCTAGACAGTAATATTCTATTTCAGGTATCAAGAATCAGCCTCTATGTACCCCAGTGATGTCATTTCCTTCAACCAATCAGCCTCAGTGTACCCCAATGATGTCATTTCCTTCAACCAATCAGCCTCAGTGTACCCCAATGATGTCATTTCATTCAACCAATCAGCTTCAGTGTACCCCAATGATGTCATTTCATTCAACCAATCAGCTTCAGTATACCCCAATGATGTCATTCAATTCAACATCATATGATTTTCATATCCTAAGAGATGGTATCAATACTTGTTGAGGAGCCTTGGTAGAACAGTCCTGTGACTCTTCACTGATGAAGAAAATGTAAAAAATTAGAACAACACTGTTAGTTTTTTGTAATTCTGCTGAAAAGTTTAAAATCTTAATCAGTGTACTAAAGCACTTGATAGACGCCTATTACCTATCAGCTGTACACAATAGATGCATGGAAACATAATACATCAATGTCTTGTGTCAAATTTTACAGCAAGTGCAAGATAAATATCCATCCAAGCAACACAGCAAAAGGTGTGATCCTACAACAGATGATGTGTCTGGTTACCATGGTGATCAACAGCCAAGTACTAGTTGCCAAGGTGATTCTCCAAGTATGGAATCAGTCGAGAGTGGAACAAGTTCCACCAGTCGACAAATGAAACAAGACAAATTATGTTCTTATAAGGTATAAAATCAATTTGTTTTTATTTCAAACGTAATAAAGACAAAACAAGGCTAAATGTAACAACATAAGCGACGTCCTCTTATGCAGTGCATCTTAGAACCGGATAATTGACATGGATGCCCATTTACTCTAGAAATAACCAAAGCAGTAAGCAAGTTTGTTTTCTTAGTTTTTGAAAATTGAAGTTTTTAAAATTAAATTTTACAGTTGACTTAAATCATAATCATTGATTTGCAAAAAGTTATAATTTTGATATTTTGACTTCAGGGTACCATCACAGATGTCATTAAGGCTGAAGCTGGAATCTATGAGTTAGATGGTAAAATAAGGTAAATGAATTTTGGCTATTTTGATCAGTTTTATGGTCAATATTTAAATGACGACAAAGAGTTTAATATTAATCGTTTCTCCCCAGTACCATGTAACTTAGCAAAGAGAGAATGAACTTAATCTGGAGTCTTCAGTAAAGGACCTTCTCTACTTCAGGCACACATCGGATATTGGGCCTAAAAAAAAAACAATTGTTTGGTTCCGGTTACCTGACCCCACCTAGCTTTACACTAAACTTTTTTTACATAATGTAAAGGAAAGATGCCAACAAGTTAGAACTATAAAACATTATTTTTCTTCTTCATCAACAGGTTGTATATAGGTCATCAACCTTGTGTAAGTCATGGCAAGGGAATGAGAATCGGGTCAAAGGTTACAGTGTTCAATGCACACTTCAAGTCATCAAAACAGGTGAGAATTCTTCAAATTTTTCAAAAAAAGTTTTGACTTGTGTAGCATTTAGATTTGGTTTTGTATTTGTAGCTTTATGCCGTCTTTTACTTGTACCTATTTGTTGTATCTGGTGTCATTATAATTTCTGTAAATTGTTGATCATTTGACAGGTACCATGTCTACGTTTGTGTTGCTGTACACTAAGTTCTGTGGTGATTGTACAGTTTTCACCACTTGCTACTCCCTATGAGGTACGTAGAAAGATTATCTACTCATCTTGACTTACCTTGTCTGTTATTGTACAAAACACCACAGATAGCTATACATGTACAATCCACCATGCATCGCCTACTCAGTGGAAGACATCTACATTATGTTCATTCACATCTTTGGCAGTTGAATGTCACTTATTTTCCTCCATTTGTGACTAGGCTGACCATAGAGACAAACAATGCAAATCTTAATGTATAGACAACCTAAGATAGAAATAAACTGAAAGTACTATTTTAAAATCTTGCAAGGTATACACCCTAACTTTGTGACACTTGTGTGCCCAGATGTATTTGTATGTAATGGTTTAGAATATATCAGTATGGCAGTAGTCCAGAACTGACTACATAACAAATATATCTTAGTTAAGCTAGGGGGTTAGGGATAAGGTTTACCATAGATACAAGTCCATGGATGCTACAACATATCTTTGTCACGCTAGGGAGTTAGGGTTAGGCATGGCATAACAGATAAAGTTGACCATAGATGCAAGTCCATGGATGCTACAACATTTCTTTGTCAAGCTAGGGAGTTAGGGTTAGGCATGGCATAACAGATAAAGTTGACCATAGATGCAAGTCCATGGATGCTACAACATTTCTTTGTCAAGCTAGGGAGTTAGGGTTAGGCATGGCATAACAGATAAAGTTGACCATAGATGCAAGTCCATGGATACTACAACATATCTTTGTCAAGCTAGGGAGTTAGGGTTAGGGATAAGGTTGACCATAGACTCAAGTCCATAGAAACTACAATGCAAAGCTTGCTGTAGAACTCTAAGAATGGCATTTTTTGGTCCAGCAAAATGACCTCTAGTCATGTTTGCATTAAATCTGATGAAAATCTGATGTAGTGTACACATTGCAGTTTCCTTTGGCTGTTATGTTTACTGTCATTTGTTCTTTTGTGAGCGGTTGTTACATACATCTGACACTATACCATAGGTTTTCCCTGAGCCACACGAGAGTGCTGAGGGAATTCACTCAACAAATTGGAATGAGTAATGTGCCAAAACATACGGGTACAGTACTTCAGAGCGCTCTGTTCGAAAAGAGCATGAGCACAGAGCACAGACAATGATGTTATCATTATTGTTTGGTAGTTCTCTTTCTTTCAATTTCAAACGTTGAGTGTTATATTGTAAGACAGAGTCTGGTTGGCTACTCGTAAGTATGAGATTGGGTTTGGTAAAACCTATGGTATTGTGTCAGATGTTTATAACGAGTGCTCACAAAAGAACAAACGACAGTAAACGTAACAGCCAAAAAGAAAACATGATGTGTACACTACATCGGATTTTAATCAGATTGATTTGCATTGTGTATTGGGCTTTATTTTGAAAACTAAGTTTTTGTTTGTTTATTTATTTTCCAGCCATTCATTCCACAGTCCAGTGTCTTCATACATTTACTCTATTTCTATCATATTAATCTTGCCTACTATCAATGGATGGTTGATATGGCTGATGATATGAAGAAGAAATTTCTACCAAATCCATTGAGGTAAGAAAGATGTAACAACAGGTAGAGATTAATGAAGGAGACCTTCACTGAGTTGCAGACAATAGGATCATAATTTGAAGGTTGCAGACGATAGGATCATAATTTGAGGGTTGCAGACGATAGGATCATAATTTGAGGGTTGCAGACGATAGGATCATAATTTGAGGGTTGCAGACGATAGGATCATAATTTGAGGGTTGCAGACGATAGGATCATAATTTGAGGGTTGCAGACGATGGAATCATAATTTGAAGGTTGCAGACGATAGGATCATAGTTTGAGGGTTGCAGACGATAGGATCATAATTTGAAGGTTGCAGACGATAGGATCATAATTTGAGGGTTGCAGACGATAGGATCATAATTTGAGGGTTGCAGACGATAGGATCATAGTTTGAGGGTTGCAGACGATAGGATGGGTTGTAGCTTCAAAAACTAGATTCCAATAAGGTAACTCTACTACTATTGCTTCAAGTAAGTCTATGAATTGTAGAAAAGATCAATCTAGAATGTACAAACACATTAAATTACTCAAAAATATAAACAAAACACAAACAAAAAAACCAGTGCATTGAATAACATGATAAATCATAATTTTTCCACGTTTATCATTATATTCCAGTGATACAGTTTTGATGGGTGTACAACTTACTAAACATCATCGGTGAGTATTTATGTCACAAAAAAACCCTGACAATACAAAGTCTGTAGAAATTAAAAATAAACACTCATGTTAGGCTGGTCGCTGATCAACATTATTTGCACCTCCCTTTTCAAGCATCATTTTCACTTTCCATTCTGATTATATTTAAATTACTGTTTGGAGAAAAAGTTAGTTGATACTAATAAAGGATGGTTATTTTTAGATGAAAATTGTACAATTTCAGAATATTTGGTTCAATGCCAATTTATGCATGTAGTTGTACTGGATGGAGATTTTCAGATACCAGTGTCTAAAATATGTGTTAGGGAACAAGCAAGATTTATGGGGGGCATAAAAATGGAGGTGTGAAGGTGGGTCACAACAATTCTGATGGTCTGAAAGGGGAGGAGCCATGAAATGTTTTGCATCTGACTTGAACCAAGTTAAACCTCAGGAATGGACATTTACCAAGTACATTTGCAAAATTTCTTGTGGATTCACTTGTGTGCTGACATTGGCAAGGACGTGCATCAATAATAACTATAGAGTTGAAATGATTACTTGTGTAATAACAATAACAAGAACCCTCAAAATACATCAACATGTCATTTTGAATATTTTACACATGTAGGAAATTGTACAGATCAACTTTGTCTTTAATTGTTATAGGTCTTGTCATTAAATAGTCAACATTGTATTGCATGGTTTTAGGCAGTCACAATTTGCAAAATTATGCAAGATAGCTCTATATACTTGTATAAACTTGTCAATTTTCACCACAAACAGTTTTTAGAAAGCTATTACTAGTACATAGAATATAGGCCTATACATTGGCTCCACAAAGGTTCGAATAGATACCATCTCCAGAGTGATAAATGAAAGTGAGTGCATGTTATACATCACAACATGTTACATAAAATGTTCCATATTGTCTAACATTCATGTTTTCCATACTCCTACTTTCAGTTCAGATCAAAAGACCTTTGGAGTGTTCTACAATCTACTGCGAATACCATCTCCTAGTAAACAGAGATTACTTCTACCACAGTCACCTCGGAATATATATCAAGAATTTATAGATACACAACATCCATGTTGGGTGGTCGAATCACAGCCGATCTCAAGGGTATGTATATAGTATACACTTATTGCCTGGCTAAGAGGGCACTAGTAGACATCTATTGCCACAAGTGCTGTTATGTAGCAACTATTTCCCGAGGGGAGGGGGGGGGGTAATATGATGTCTATAAGACTGGTAATAAGTGTTTACAACACATCACATTCTCAACACATATTCTGTCCATAATCAAAGCAAATTACCTGTAGGACTCCATGCAACATGAACAGTGCCCTAGAGAAAATAGAATGTGAATAGATCCCTATATGCAAATTGGGGTCACTATGGGTCAATAGTCCATACCACACGGTATGAATGATCTAAGCAATCACTAAAGGCTATATGAAAACGATGTGTTAAAATGTATATCAAAATGTGATATGACAATTATACATAACTCAGCAGTGAGACAAACTTACATCTGCAACATTCAACACTTTGAGTTTAGATTCTCTAGGTATGTATCACTTCTAGAAGTGACAACTTCAAACTGTCATCTCCCAACTACCACAGTTATAAACCATTTTTGATGAAGTACACTTTTTGAGAAGCAAATTATGACATTTAACATTTGAAACACAAAGTCTGCTTGTCTGCTACAGTAGAATGTGCTACCGATAATTCAAATTTATGATATACTGCATTTCTTTAAATTATAACAATTTGGAGATCGTAAAATTGTAAGTACTGGTCACAGAGTAGTTTCACTGTTAGTTGTATTTTACTGATGAAATCAAATATGGCCACTGCTGGTAGCAGTGCCCTCTAGAGGCTAAAAGTAAAGAATTCTATTTTACAGTAGCTTGAACTATAGCCATATTAATGCAGTATAAACTTTTCAATTTCCAACACAAACTATAGTGAATGACTGTGAGTTGATATTGAAAACATTGAGAAACAGAGGGAGGGAGGGAGAGAGATCTGAGTGCTGCATGAATGTATGTAATTTCATCTTTTCTGACTCGGTTGTTATGACCCATTTTTGTATCTGCTCAGAAATGTCCTCCAATGTCTTTCAATAACCCTTTGGCATAAAATCCCAATTCCGTGGGTAATCTATGTAAATTTAATTTTTAATTTTGAAAAATGTTGATGTGTAATCCAAACAAGGTTGCTACACAAAAGTGATTATGAATCGATATTGATACTTTATAAATATTTTCAGTTTTTATCTTGCATTATATCAAAACAAAAAACTCAGTCATCAGTCAATTCACCTACCATTTTCTTTCAAAATAATAGCTGTCATTTTGTCTGAAATTCTAGGCAAATCTGTACAAGATCCCATCCATAGCAGATTTGAAGCAGATATTAGCCAAGAAAGCCGTGAGAGAGGATAGCTGGCAGATACCAGAGACAAGTTACAGTAATAGAACACTAAATGATGAACTTTATTGGAGATACCAAGTCCACAATCCATGGGACTTTAAACCACCCCTGGTAAGTTGACATAAATGAAATTGGGTTTTGCCAAAGTTCTTGTAAACAGATTTTTTTAAATATCTTAATATCTAACATTTCTACCGACAACAGTATCAAATTTTCAAATGCAATATTAGCAAGTGACCATGTTGTATACATCAACAAAATGACATAAAATGATGACAGACATAGTACTTGTCATGACAAGACCCCCGCCCCTGGGTCTTTCTTTGTCATGATAAGGCCCTCTGGGTCCTTTATTTTCCACAATAAAGCCCCCTAGGTCTTTTTACTTGTCAAGATAATGACCCATAGGTCTTTACTTGCCATGATAAAATACCTTAGGTATTTTTATTGTCATGATAAGGCCCCCTAGGTCTTTCTTTGTAAATGATAAGGCCCCCTAGGTCTTTCTTTGTAAATGATAAGGCATCCTTAGGTCTTTTACTTTCCCCCTAGATCTTTTCGTTTGTCCCAGTCTTGTCAGGTCTTTACATGGAATGATAAGGTCATGTCAAATACTTCACTTATTTTAGGAGAGAAAAATGTTGGAGTAATTCTTACTGTGAGCAAACACAAATTTACTTTATAAGAAAATGAAAAATTATAAGAATGAATATAATTCAGTGAAAGACATTTCAAGCTCACAAGCATTTTCTTTATTTGTTTTAAAGGTTCTCTGAAATATCTCTTCTACAAGAGTGAATAATATTACATTTCAAATGTCAAATACAATTATTGGAAAACAAATCTCACATTTCCAGGTCACATGTGATATTGAAAGTTTATTCAGCATTAGTCCACAGTTAGTATTTTTTTGCTAAGGTTTGGTAACCCTGGTAACAAAGAGAGGAAATCTGGTAAAACTTGGATTGATTTCTGCACCATGTTTTTAGTGGGGAACGCTAGTTGAAGTGTCTGTGTGATTTAACTAGATTTTACCTACTGTATTTAGTGCGGTCAAAAGGCCACAGTTTCAACCGCAGGTTCTTACATTAGTGTTGTCTTCTCAGTGGAGCCATGAGGATTACATACTAGATCATTCGTTTGTTCTGGATCAACTATTTCTGTAACTCTGCCAGATTTTATACCTAATCTGGGCCTTTACTGACAGTAGTTTGATGACTTCACCAAACTTCTTCAAAACAGTAGAGGTAGTAGAATCGTTCACTATCTGTTATATAAATTGTGCAAGGTGTGGTCTCTGTGACTGCTATACTGTATGGACACCTTATCTCATCTGTATCAGAGCTGATGCAACCCTTGAAATCCCCCTGACAGCTAAACATCTGAATTTTCTTGTTTTCTGAATCACAGACATAAATATTGTCATCCCTGTCTGTGGCCACTCCCAGCTCTCCCGAAAACTTGCCCTCCCCCTTCCCTTTACTGCCGAATTCAAGAACAAATTTGCCATCAAATGTGAACACATGAATACAACTCTTTCCTGAATCTGCTACAATCAGCTGATCTCTGTTATTTGTGGTCATTGCATGGACATAGCCAAAATTTACAGCCCCAGAATTTGTCCTCCCAAACGATTTGATAAACTGGCCAGTGCCTAATACAAACATGACAATTTTGCGACCATTGAAATCATAAACATACAAAATTTTATGTTTATCACAAACAGTGACAGCTGTAGCAGCAGCCAGGTATTCTTTCCCAAAAGAGCCAATCAAGTGACCGTTATCATCGCAAACGACAACAGGTACTGCGTTGTCGGTATCTTTTGCATGATTAGCTATGAAACGGACATTATTTTCACATACAGCTGTGTCCTTCGGACGAAAGCTGCCATCCCTCAAAGCTAATCTAGTCTGATCAATCAGAATAGTTTGCTGACCCCGACTATTCAGTACCTGAACAACCTGATTATTGACATTGGTTACAAGAATATTACCTCTGTTATCTACACTTACGTTACATGGAAGTTTTGAAACATTAAGGTTCCCATAAACGTCATATCTAACTTTTGAGGATCTGAAATTTGGGCTTACGTTTACAATCACTGGACACCCCTGAATCTGTTCACCCCTTAGACTTACCAACACCTCTAGTTTACCTAATCGGTTAGCTCTGAATTTTATTTTCAAACTATCTCTGCATTCTGTTGGCTTAATGATATCTAATTTAGCTGTATGGCCATCATCGTATTTAAGTACGGCGTCAATATCGCTAGTATCATCTACAATATCGCCATCGTAATTCCTAGCACACACTTTAATACAAACTTTATCTTGAAGTTTCACGTTATTTGGAAGACTTGTTGTTTTTATCTCTGACTCAGATAAAAGTGCAGGGAAGACAATTTTGAGTTGACCTCCTTGCATGGAAATATTGGCGACAACATCATAGTTCTTGCTATAATCATGTACGTGTATTGACATTACATTTTGGATGTAACGATTAACAGTTCTACTTTCTGACATGATTTGAGCATTGTCTTGTACATCTAGCACCTTTTCCAGCAATGATTGAGTGTTATCAAATTCATGCTTCATTTGTTCAAAGTCATAAATATCACACACAATTTCACTGTTCATTTCAGCATACTGTGTGTCAAGTTTATTGAGTATTGATTCAGCTTCCTTTGGTCTTTCTTGTGTGAAGGACTTTGCAATTTCTGATTGTTCACTGTACTGTTCTTTCAATGTCTTTGAGACACACCGAGCCTTTCTCAAATTTGCAGCCACTGTTTCCTGTTTGGTCTTTAAAGTAGCCTGTGTAGTGTGTAATTTTTGACGAAACTTTTCTGCAACATCGCTCAAATCTACAATTCGATGATTACCCGATTCACGATGTTTTGCAGCAGTACATGTTAAACAGATAAGTTCCTCACATCTTTCACAATACAACTTAACAACTTTATCACTATGAGTCTGACAATACAGTTGGTCATCTGTATTTACAGCCAGAGATTTTAGCAATTGATGGATTATGTCTGCAGACTCTGTCTCAGTCTTATCTCGTTCTAACAACATTGTGCTGTATTTCTGTTCAAGTTCAGTGTCCATACTGTCGGTTTTCAGCCTATCAATATCCTCAGATTTGGCCCCAAGACGAACTAATGCACCACTGATCTCCTTCCAATACTCATTGAAAGCTTGCTCATTCAGATGTGTTTGGTTTGTGTGACAGAGTTTATTTCGATAGAATCTGATTCTCGCAATATCAGCTTCCTTACTGAATTCTGATGGTCTCGGTTTCTTTTCCCATCCATTTTTGGGTTGTTTGAGTTGACAAATATTCCTCAACAGAACCACCAGTAGAGTTATATCAAATTTCTTTGAGACGTGGACATCATTTGAAGATGGATTACATACCATATCATAATCAAATCGCTTTATTATTCGCCTTGTCAAAAGTGAATGTAAAGTACTGCTGTTCTTTCCACGTTGCACATTGGCTTTCAGTTGATCTGGTGGATGTATGCCATCAAAGACTTCTCTCAATACATTTGTACCTCCTTCAAACAAGAGACGATTGATTCTGGCAAAATTCGTCTTCTCTTGTGTAGTCTGCAAAGCTGCTGAGAGGTCGATGACGATGTTAGCTGCCATGTTTTCAACACACTTGATAGTCTAGGTGAAAGCTGCCGTAAAATGGTCCAAGTTAATGTAGATTAATCTAAGTATCAGCATACATACCAGCTGAAGTAGATAAATGCAAGACTCCGTACCCTTACAGATATTTAAAGTCAAGCCTGGTAGAATTGCTGTCAAGTTACAAAGGGTAGCTGGTCTTGTTTGTTGAGCAACCAAATAGCTATGTCGACCCTTGACCTGAGCTGTATTGCAGACATTCATCAGAATACATGAATATGTATGATGTGAGTCATAGCAACTCAGTTGTATATAACAATAAAGTACAGTGTAGGGGATTGACCTAGATTGACCTAATTTGACCTTTAACCTTTATGTACCACCTAGTACCTTTATTATTATTCTGACAGACAGCTTAGTTCTCTTGAAATTGTTGATAAGTAACCATACATTAATTTCCACAATTTGTTCTCATAACCTTTTCAAGTATGGCTCTACATAGATTATTTTTATATTTTCAATACTGAGGCAAAAATGAAAATAGGTAGGTAGGTTGGGTTTTACTTAAATTTTTTTTCTGTTTTTTGTTGTTGAGAAATTTCTTCAAGCCAAAGACAAGATACTTGTTGGTCACAACTTCTATAAGAGTTTGATATAAAACACAATATACAGACTGTAATGTATAAATTCAACTTACAATCTTAAAAGATCAGGTTTCCCTGGAATGGGATTTTTTTAATAAAAAAAATTGACCAAAGATACTTTGGCATGGAAATGTACTCAGAAAGAAATTCTAAATTGTCAAAATTTTACCTTTTTGAATGTAGACAACTGTTTAGGGTCAGCGGCTTAAACTAGGGTCGGTCGGGTTATCAGAAAAAAACAGTTTGTTTTATTTGGCTTTAGGCCGAACAAAAATTTAATTGTTTGGTTCCAGTAACCCAACCCAACCTAGTTTTTTTCGATTATCAAACAAGTTTGATAGGAGCATGTTAAAAAGGAAGTAACATCAACAGATACAGAGATAAGTAACCTTTGTCCTCAGGCCTATAAACTGTGATGGATAGGTGCAACCAGATTTATAGAAGACACTTGGGCTGCCTTACTTGAACTTTGTGAACACTGTTTATAGTATAAGACCTGGTTGCACCTGCTCATCACATTTTAATACTTACAGTATTGAACAGAGATTACTTATTTTTGTGTCTGTATGCCAAGACCTGGTGTGTCACTGTGGGACAGCTACTATGACTTGACAAAGATCAAATTATTAATGAAAGCTTCAGGGTTGTCGGTGGCTGAGTGTTTATTAAAACCACTTGCCTCTTACCACTATGGTTGGGGTTCGAACCCATTCAGGGTTTGATTAAATTTACCACACTGTAAGTAAGAAGAGTGTCGTTCAGTTTGACTCTACTGAACAATGCAGGTTTCCCCGGGTACTCCGGTTTCCTCCTGCATTAACACTGACCCCATTAAGGATGGCCTTCACTGGACTTTGTGGGAGACAAGTTTTTATATACTTAAAGAACTATCCAGTATAAAATAAAGATTACCATCATCATCATCATTGTTGTCGTCGTCATCCATCATCATCATCATCATCATCATCATCATCATCATCATCATCATCATCTCCATCATCATCATCATCATCATCATCATCATCATCATCATCATCATCTTTCAAAGGAACTTTAATGCTTATTTGTCCTATGTACACAAAATACTAAGATATATACAAAAATGGTAAAGATCGAGGTTCGATTCAATACTGTTGTACTGTATGAAGACTGATATTTACATCGAGTTCTACAAGTTGTAAGTTATTCAAGTTCAGAAAAAAAGTGGCAGTATGATGGCTAAAAGTTGTATTGAAACAATGCGTTATGTGGCTAGAATGTAGAAATGGTAAATTTAATACTGGAGTTTATACTGTTTGTAGCTAAAAATTGAAGAGGAGTTGTCCGTCGACTACGCGGCATACGGCGTCGTTGATGGTCCAAATTGCTGAAAAGATATCTATACATTGTCTTAATCTGTAATGTTCAAATTCTAATTGTACTCTTGCTCGTATACGCGTTTTAAATATTTCCAATGGGTCGACTTGAGTTGTGTTGTCCATTTTATTCCTTCTGGCGATGTGTATTGACATTTTTGCTGTTGACGTTATGTGGGTGAAGAGGAACATGGCACGTTTGTTGGTGAAGGCTCTGCTTTTCTTCGGTGGATTGATGAAAAACCACGCCATTGGTATTAGATGATCGTTGTTGATAAGACGGGAGATGATAACTGTGATGAAGGCAAGTAATCGTTGGATTTGTTGGCAGTCGATGAAAATGTGGAGAAGGGAGTCTTTGTCGCCACAATGTGGACAATCAGAGTCTTGGCGAAATCCTGAGTTGAATAAATATGTACCTGTAGTGTATGCGCCATGCAGTATACGCCATTGTAGATCTCCTTCTTTCTTTATAGTTGGCGGGTAGTAGCATGCTTCGTAGTTTGGATGTAGATGGTCGGGTAAGCTTAATATGTCTCTCCACACAGTGTCTAGTCTATTCGGTTGTTTGTTAGCGTGTTGTTCTGATATCAAATATCTATAAATTGCACCTTTCTCTAGTTTATAGAGTGCAATGTTGAGTTCGGGTGAGTGATAAAGTTCGATCGAATAATGTGGGTTCTGGGTTTCGGTGGATGATTGGTCTTCAAGGTAGTCGTTGATTTTTATCTTTAGGATATCTGGTATTGCCTGGTGAGTTACTTTTAGAGTGAGGGCAAGTATGCGGTTTGAGTGAATGTTAACTTTGTCGCTGATATCAGTGGAGGTGAGCCAGCGTTTTTCATTCTTATCGATGAGGTCACCAATTTTAGTAATGCCTGCGTCTACGAAGTGATGAAGTGTAAATGGTGTTCCATGGATGGGATGTAGAATAAGTGGGTTTTGGAATAAAGGTTCGTTGATAATTTCCGATATGGTCTCTGGGTCTCCTTTACGTAGTTTCTTAGTTGAGTTCCAACGATGTAGTAAATCAACGTAGAAGTCTGGCATCTGTGTTTTGTCCGGGTTGATATCAATTGTTAACAGTAACTGTCTTTTGTAGTTTAAATTACCGATTTTACTGAAGAAGTAATCCATGAAGCATGATGACGGGTGGAGGTTGTCTTGGTAGAGATAACGTTGTATGTGGCTTATTCGGAGTGACGTGAGCCGAGTTTGGAGATGTATTAGTCCCTGTCCACCTTTTTTGAGAGGTAGACAGATAGTTTCGACTGGTATCCAATGGCGACCTTGCCAAAGGAATCTAAGTAATAATGTCTGAATGTATGATATGGTATCTTTGGTTGGTGTAATACAGTTAAGTCTATGAAGTAATTTTGACGCGATGAGATGGTTTATGATAAGTATATGGCCTCTATATGACATTCCTGGAGCGAAGGTTGACCAGTATTTAATTTTGTTTTCAATTGTGTTGACAAGTTCTGTCCAATTTCTTCGATAGTACGTGTCAGTGTTGCCGAGGTAGACTCCTAGAATTTTAAGTCCGGTAGAGTTCCATTTAATACCTAATGGATTGTCTATGCGGTTGCGCCACGATCCAACCCACAGGCCTTCTGATTTTTCGAGGTTCACTTTTGCGTTTGATGCCTTTTCGTATACTTCTAGACATGTTTGTAACTTGTTAAAATCGTCGTTTTCGGTCTGTAGTACCTCTACGTCGTCAGCATATGCTGATAAGATGGTGTGCATGGGTACGCCTGGTAATGTTAATGGAGTTATTCCACTGTCGGTTCGTATTCTGTTCAGTAGTGGCTCGAGAGCGATGACGTAGAGTTGACCTGACAGGGAACATCCTTGTCGGACGCCTCTCTGTATTTTTATGGGAGTAGTTAACATGTTGTTGATACGGATTAGTGACTGTATGTCTGTATAAAGAACTTTAATGTAGTTGATGAAGTGAGGTCCGACTCCGAATGATTTCAGGGTTTGGAATAGGTAGTCATGGTTTATTCGGTCGAACGCCTTTTCCTGGTCTAACACTACAATTCCAAGGGGTTTGTCATTATTATTTGCATAGAAGATATTGTCGCGTAGTAAGTGTACATTATCAAAAATCTTGCGTCCTGGGATACCGCATGTCTGATCTTTGTGCACAATCGTTGATATGACAGAGCGAAGACGAGTGGATAGAGCTTTAGTTATAATTTTATAGTCGCTGCACAGTAGGCTAATGGGTCTCCAGTTTTTAACTAATGCGTTGTCGCCGGTTTTAGGATGGAGGCTGATGATTGCTTTGCGACACGATAGTGGGAGTGTTCCGTTTTCGATAGACTGTGTAAATACTTGATGTAAGTCTTTGCCAAGGATGTGCCAAAATGTTTGGTAGAATTCACTTGGAAGGCCGTCTATACCTGGAGAGCGGTCATTTGATAGGAGTTTAACTGCATTTGTAAGTTCTTCATAGGATATTTCACTGTCAAGGTAGTTGCGATCCGGGTCGGTAAGTTGTGGTAAGTTTTCGAGTAGAGTATTCTGGGCGATTGAATCAGTTGGTTCGAGTGTATATAAGTTCTGGTAATAGTATATGATGTCTCGTATTTCGTGTTGGTCTTCTGTGATGCTGTTGTCGGCGCGTTTTAAGTGGACAATGGGTCTTGTTTTCCCTTTGTCTTGTTCGAGAGTGAAGAAAAATTTACTGGGCATGTCGCTGTCTTGGAGGAATTGATGACGTGATCGGACGGCTGCACCTCTGCTGTCAGATCGGGTAAGTTGAATTAGTAAGCTTTTCTTTCGGTTGTATTCATTTCTTAAGTCATTGTCTATGTGTATTCTTTCTTCGATGCGTTGGATGTCTTTTTCTAGTTGTACTTTGGTGAGTTTACGTTCGTTGTGTTTTGAGATACAGAACTGTTGTGTTAATAGTTTTATTTTCCATTTTCCGATTTCCCACCAGGTCGCGAGGTTGGCATACTTGTTTTTTTCTTTGGTCCAATTTCCCCAGAAGTGTGATATAAGTTGACAATAATTGTCATCTTTTAATGTTTCGGTGTTGAGGCACCATACAGGATTGCGTTTTTGAATTTGTTTCTGTGCTAAGGTTAATTTCACCAAGGAGTGGTCGGAGAATGCGAGGCTGGCATTTTGAATGGCTATTGTTCTAATGCGTGTTTTCAAGCATTTGTTTATGTAGATTCTGTCAAGTCGTGCTTTTGTATCATTTCTGTGCCAGGTGTAATTGCGGTTGTTGTTATGGTGATGACGCCAGGCGTCGATGAGTTTGTGTTTACTTATCAGGTTACCGAGGCCACGTACTGTATGTGGATCTGATTCACTGCATTGTTGTCTGTCGAGTTCTGGATTTAGTGTGCAATTAAAGTCCCCTGCTAGGATAATAGGATCTTCGTTAAGTTTTGGTAATAATCCATTCAGTTTCGTGAAGCACTTCAGACGTTCTTTTGCATTACAATGTGCGTAAATGTTGATGATATTTACAGGTGTGTCGTTGACTGTTGCGTGAGCGTGTAAAATATGGCCTGGGATTGGTTCTGATTTCTCTATTATTTCAACTTTACTCTTCGGCGAGAATAGAATTGCTATTCCAGCACTGTTGTTTGTCCCATGCGATAAGATACACTTTGATCTCCATACAAGTGGCCAAATAAGTTCATCGCTAGGTATAGAGTGAGTTTCTTGGAGGAGGTAGAAGTCTGCGGGATGAGACTGTTTTAAGAAGTCAAAAACTTGATAACGTTTTAACGAATCACGACATCCGCGAATATTAAGTGTTGCACAGGAAAGGGACGCCAGTAAAGTCTGATAGTCCGGACAAGGCGAGCGAAAAAGATGGTGCTGGGGATGACACTGGAGACTGCTGTGTAAAAGAAATGTTCGGGGTTGAAGGAAGAGGTGAAGGAGGGGTTCGTACCCTCTCTTCGACTTGAATGTTCGTACTTGTTTTGTTTTCTGGTGTGTCGTCTTCGTTGTCATTGTTCATTTCGTGTTCTGTGTCTGAATTTGAGTTCATGAGTTCTTCATCGTTGTGTTCGTTTCTGTTAGTTTCTACTGCTTCTTCTTCATCGTGTGTAGTATCGGTATCGTTGTTTAGTTTGTTGTCACGAATGGTCTTTTGGTTATCGTTGTTGTCGTGATCATTTGCAGTGATGGTTGAATGACCAGTGTTCATCACTTGTTCTGTGACGTTGTTGACAGCTGATCGGGTGTTGTTGGTATTTTCTGTTGTATTATTCATATGTTGATCGGTGTTACTGGAATGTGCGTTATTGTCATTTACAACCTGTTGATGTTCATCTTGGTTAATGGCGGTCGTATTGGGGTTATTTTCACTTTCGTTTTCGGGTGGTGTTTGTTCTTGTTGGCAGTTGCGTTGTATATGTCCCTTTTGTTTACATTTGAAGCATCGAATTTCGTCTGTTGATAAATAAACTTTATAGTTTCTGTCTTCGAACTGGATGAAGGTTGGCCCATCTACAATTCCGTTGAGATCGTTGTCGAGTAGAACGTATGCTTGTCTTCGGAATGATTTGACATGTTTTAGGCTCTCAGTTTTACATCCTAGTGGAATGGTTTTAACGGCACTTACGATTTTTCCAAATCTTGATAATTCGTGTTCGATAGATTGGTTGGGAATGAATGGTGGTACACCGGAAACGACGACTTTTGTTGCTGGTTTTACGAGTGGTTCTATATATATTGAGTAGCCACCGACTTCGACTCCTTTGACACACAGTGTTTCGACCCAGGTGACTGAATTAAAGAAGACGATTACTGATCCATTAGCTCTAGATGCAGCTTTGATATTCTCTGGTCCAGTTATAGTGGCCATAGCGCGAAGATAGACCTCCACACTGACACCTTCCAGTGATTCACATTTGACACCATGTTTCTGAGTCATACCAGCAATTGACGAGGGTGGGGTACCGTGGGTTTGGGCGGCCATATTGTCTTTGTTTGCCACCCACGGGTACCTGGATTGAAATCCACGGAGATCACAACAATCCTTCAAATAATTCACCAATAAAGTTAATCAGATTCTTCCAAAATGTCTAAATAAAGTCTGATGGGTGTGATTAATGTTCCTTGGATTCGGAGCTGCGAAAAAGACGACAATATACTAGAGCTTCGTCCTAACACGTCATTCCAGTATGGTCATCATCATCATCATCATCATCATCATCATCATCATCATCTCAGTTTGTAGTTGGTGTTTCTTTGTTTATTGTGGCTCTTGCATCAAAAATGTTTAGTCATTGAAACTGAATGCTAATATAATTTCTGCTGTAACAGATAATGTGTTTATCTTTGTGTTTAGTTATTGGTTGGATACTTGGAACACAACAGTAAAACAGGACAATTACAGCTTACAGACCAAACTGGTAGTATAAACTGTATTATTGCAGATTATGACACATCAAAGATCGATCACATATGTGGAGAGACTTGCCAGTATCCCTCCAACAGTAGCCACCGACCATTTCTGTTTCCGTACGCCAAGACTTGGTGTGTGGGACAGCTCCTACGAATTGACAAATATCAAATTATCAATGAAAGTTTCACTGTTTGTCGATTCCCCTCTGTGCAACATGTCGGCAACCCTACATATATTGATAAAACACATCTGAGAAGTTATGTGCAGTTCTCAATGTCAGATACTGTCAGTTTGCATCAGAAGAAAATGATCACCAAGGAAACCAAGAAGAGAAAACTGGAAGATGAAGATGAATGTTCTGCTGTTGCAAGGAAGGGGAAATACTCGGAGAACAATCCATCAGTTCAAGAGAGTGAAAGAAGAAAAGCTAACATGGAATCCATGGAAGCAGGTATGTAGTATTCAGTAATGTTGCCATGGTTACATAAAATTATGTACATTAAAATAAAGTATGTATCACAACTGTAAAATATCTTGTATCATGATTGAAAAATTACTTAGAAATGAAAAATTTTTGTGGCAATTTTGTTTTGGAAAGAAGATATGTATACTTTGTTGCATTTTCTGGTTACCATGACTACTAACTACCTGAAAAGATACTTTGTAGGGAAGTATCATGTCTTCATGAATGTTTGCAAAGTTATCTGTGTTCATACTATACTCTCATGAGTATAGTGAGTGTAAGTTCTGCAGATTGAGCTGACAACATGAACCTTAGTGTAAATAGTGAGTACTCACTTTAGCCCCAGACCTAGATATCTTTTCAGTGGTCTGAGCTCTAGCACTGGCATATCAGGGTTTCTGTTATTGTTACACATGTTTATCCAAAACTGTAAATTTCATTTTTTTTGAAATAGCTGTTTAAATGTTGTTGTGTACAAAGAATGCATATGAATTCATTCGCATGTACAGTGAGTGCAGTACCAATAGATAGTGGTAATTTCACAACTGTAAACATGAAAACATTTTTGAAAGCTTTCAACAAGAACCTCTAGAGTTGTTCACTTACTGCCACTAGAGGGAGTAGTATTTACGAAAGCTTTCAACTATAACCTCTGGCGTTCACTAGATTGTGTAGTATTTACGAAAGCTTTCAACTAGAACCTCTAGCGTTGTTCACTCACTGCCACTAGATGGCATAGTATTTACAAAAGCTTTCTACTAGAACCTCTAGCATTGTTCACTCACTGCCAGTAGATGGCATAATATTTATGAAAACTTTCGACTAGAACCTCTAGTGTTGTTCACTTGCTGCCACTAGATGTCGTAGTAACAGATTATAGAACTGTGATGTTGTTATGTTAATAATTGATATTATTTCATATTTCATATACAGGGCCATCTAGGCATGAGCTAAGCAGTGATGATGTCAGCTGCTCCACAGATGTTGTACAATTATTTGTTGTGTCACATAAAGATTCACTCCACCTTACACAAAGCAGTACTGCTCAGAATTGTGAACTGACTAGTAACATTGCAGTGACTTTCATTAACTCACCTAAACTTGTACCACATGATAGAAGCAGTCTTAGTAGTGTGGGAGTACATGAAAACCAGAACAATAGCAGATATAGAAATACAGGATGTAGTAGTAGCAACATAGGAGGTGACAAGAACCAAGATACTAATGTGTCAATGAGAGCAGATGGAGGTGCTGAACAGTCTTGTGGACTCAATGATGGCCAGAGAGTGGTTGGAGGCACTGGTCAATGTCATGGACTCAGTGATGGGCAGAGAGGGGATGGAGGTACTGGACATTCTTGTGAACCCAATGATGGCCAGAGAGTGGTTGGAGGTATTGGTCAATGTCGTGGACGCAGTGATGGGCAGAGAGGGGATGGAGGTACTGGACATTCTTGTGAACCCAATGAAAACAGTGCCAGTGTATTACCTGTTAGACAAGTTGTGCTGGTACTATCAGCAGACAGTGTGAAATGGTATCATTTGCTGAACCCTGGTCAGATATATGCATTTCTACTGCCAAGATCTAAGGTAAGATAACATGGCAGAGTGTGCTTAATGTTGTTGTCACAAGTTTTCCTTTAGTTTGACTAATGTACACGTGTTTGCTGTTTGTTTCTGAATGGCTAAAGTCCTTGGGTAAGATTTGAACCATGATTGTGCCACAGTCAACCACAGGGAGAAGCGAGCGTGTAACTGATTGATTGATCAATTGATTGATTTATTGATTGATTATTTGATTGAATGATTGATCGATTGAATGATTAATTTTTGTGGTTAAATAAAACTTTTTTCCTTCTTTCCTTGACTACTTTTCTCTCTTTCAGCTTTATATAATTCTCTTTATTGACTAAATATAGACATCTTGTCCATTCTTCTCCTCTTATCTAAATAAGATATAATTATTGATACCTGGTAGGATAGAGGTTGCAATGTGAATTTTTTAATCCCATATATTTCTATGATGTGTACAGGATTGTCTTTTTTTGTATCTAGTGAAAATGCATGTAGTTGCCAGTAACACATTATTCCCTCAACTTTGATAGGATTTGACAGCATTTCAACCCCAGTTACCAACCAGAGCATTACAAAAAGTAGTAAAGACAACAGACTGTAGAACCTGTCTACACATCACCCAAGATATGATCATTAGGACTGCTACCTGTCCACCACCAAAACAATTAGATTCTAGTATGCTGGCTAAAGTTACAAACCAAGTGAGTTGACTTCACAGTACTCTTGTTATTTAGTAATGAAATTTCTACTCACAGAGTCAAATATTTCTTGAAAGCAAATCCCAAATTTTCGGCAATGTCTGTCAGCATTGTCAGGGTTATACTACAATGGGCTATTTGATGCTGACAATATGTCGGTGACAATTTGGGATTCATTTCCTAGAAATATTTTGACTCTGTGAGTAAAAATTTTCATTACTAAGTATGAACCCTGAGTCCATTAACATTCGTTGTCATACTGTTATTATATTGATTTGTTTCATCATATAACTGAATGTTTCCTTCATTATTCCACTTTGCTACCCTCCACCTCAGGGGCCAAGAGGGATAAACAGTTTTATTCCCCACTATTCCCGAATTTCTAATATTCTTTTCTTGTGTTTGTCTACATTTCAAATAATTTTTTTAAATATTATTACCATCATAAGTATCATTTCCTCTGACTCTTTTCCTATTTCCTACACTTCTCACTGTCTTATCAGTGTTTGTCAACATTGCATAAGTGCACAGCTAATCCTAGAACAAACTTACAGGTTATTTGCCCAAATTAAAACATTATTCTACCAGTATAAACATCTACTAATGGTTTTCATTCTTTCACTTTGATACTTTACACCAGGTCTACTTAATGTCTGAAGATGAGGAGAAGACGAGAGATCTGGTTTTATCTAGACTTTGCTGTAAAGAAGAAATGAGAATTGTGAATGTACAAGATGTCATAGCTCCAAGGTGAAGTTTTCAAGTTTGGTGTGTGTGTGTGTGTGTGTGGGGGGGGGGGGGGGTTGAGGAGGGGGGGGTGTAGGTGTGGGTGTCTTTGTGTGTGGAGGAAGGCGGAGGGCATTTTGTTTCATCGCCAATCACAACTAGCATTCTAGCATACTGTACTGAGGGGTCATACTGTACTGAGGGGGTGTTACCCTGTACTGAGGGGTCATACTATATTGAGGCGGTCACACTGTACTGAGGGGTCATACTGTACTGAGGGGGTCACACTGTATTGAGGAGGATCATGGTGTACTGAGGTGGTAACACTGTACTGAGGGGGGTCATGCTGTACTGAGGGGTCATACTGTACTGAGGGGGTTCACACTTCCGTGAGGGTCACACAGTACTGATGGGGTCACACTGTACTGAGGGGGTCACACTGTACTGAGGGGGTCACACTGTACTGTGGGGGTCACTGTACTGTGGGGGTCACACTATACTGAGGGTCATACTGTACTGAGGGGTCACACTGTACTGAAGGGGCACTAACAAAATACTATTTAATATAGTTAAAAACTTTCACAAATGGTTTTGTTTGAAATTGAACAACATTCAACAGGCATGTTTGATTTCTACTTTTTCACCATCACACATATGATGAAAGGTTCAACATTCAATAAACATTTAATGATATTATTTTATTTAAAGCAATCGGATCTTAGCCTATGTCCGAACATCAAACATCTCCATGTATCATGTGTGTCTTAAATGTAACAATAACTATAATGAATAAATTGCTTTTATAGCACCATTATCAACACTATATATGCATGTTTATGCTGAAAAGGGTATATATGTCTTTAGGTGTACAAAAACTATTAATTTTACAAATATTACAGGTATGTCGTCTTACTTTTTAAAGTCTTTTTTTTTTTCTTTAGCTCAACCAGTGCTACCTGTCAGATATCTGTGAAATGTAGAATTATCTCCCGCAAGTACTACAATCCAGACAGCAGGTTTAAAAGTACTGTTATGACAGACAGTACAGACAGGGACTTGGAATTAGGTAAGTGTAGTCGTGTATGTTCACTGGGTCATGATAAAGTATGTACTGATTGTCACCGCTGTGTGTATGTATGTATGTATGTATGTATGTATGTATGTATGTATGTATGTATGTATGTATGTATGTATGTATGTATGTATGTATGTATGTACATATGTATGCATGTATGTATGTATGTATGTATGTATGTACACACACAAACACACACACAAACAAACAAACACACACATACATACATACATACATACATACATACATACATACATACATACATACATACATACATACATACATACATACATGCATACATACATACATACATACATACATACATACATACATACGCACATGTGTGCATGCATATGTGTGTGAGTATATGTGTTTGTATGTACACATGTGTATTTATGTGTTTGTGTGTGTGACTAATATGCAACCATATGTGTGTATGCATACATTTGAGTACACATGTGGGAGTTTTTTGTTTGTTTGTTTTGTTTTGTTTGTTTGTTTGTTTGTTTGTTTGTTTGTTTGTTTGTTTGTGTGTGTGTGTGTGTGTGTGCATGTGCATGCATATATGTTTGTATGTACACATGTGTATTTATTTGTTTGTGTTAGTGCATTTGTGACTAATATGTGACCATATGTATGTGTGCACATGTTTGAGTAACATGTAAGTTTGTATGTGCATGTGTATGTGTGTATGTTTATATGTGCATTCATGCATGCATGTGTTTATGTGCAGGCATACATATTATGTGTGAGTGTATGTATTTATATGCACACATATACACGTGTGTATATATGTGTTTGTATGAGTGCAAGTATGACAAATATGTGACAATGCGTGTGTGCATATGTTCAACTACACACATGTATGGGAGTTTAATGTGTGTGTATGTTTTCTAGAGTGTTTGTATGTATGTATGTATGTATGTATGTATGTATGTATGTATGTATGTATGTATGTATGTATGTATGTGTGTGTGTGTGTGTGTATGTGTGTTACATGCATTTTATGAACAGAGTGGCTAGGACAAACCTGAATGTACTTCTGACAGTACAACAGCAAAATGCAGACAATATGCTATGAGATTCTGCTCTAGCTAGAGTACATAATTGAGATCTATTTTGTATCGTCAATCAAGGGAAAAAGGTTACAAATGTGTATCAACCTTATAGTTGACTTAACAATGGATCAAGCAACTTAGAAATTTGATACTTTGTTTACAAATTTTATTGAACAAGGTTTTTCAAAATCTGGTTTTCAGCTAGTCTGTAAGATATATGACATTTGTGCCATGCTATCATGTATGACTCACTAGGCTGAACAACACAACATATCTTAGTTTTGTTTTCTGTTACTCAAAATGTATTTACCTTATGAAAAGTTCTATATACAGTACAAAAATTGTCCTCATCTTTGCTGTAATAGCTAGTGATGGGGTAGACTGTAAGATGCAACATTCATGCTACGCTATCCGCCAGCACTGTTCGCTCATGATCGCCAGGGGTTTAGAACTTAGAAAGACTAATAAGGCTGAATAATGCAACATAGCTGAAAGTTTAGTGATGTGTTCTCGTGGAAATGATCACAATTACTGATTGATATTTTGTGTTTATTTTAACCACAGGTGTGTCTACGCTCAACAATAAAGCTATTCGTTTGTTGGTTTGTGATATCTCTACACCAGATAGGTTGTATATTTATCTTGAATTAGACAGTGTCTCCTATCCAATGGGTTTGCTACCAGGTGCAATTGTTACCTTCAGGTAAAAATTTATAGAATTTATATGTGATAACATTCACAAACCCTAGTCTCTCAATGCTGTGGGCTGTGCTACGAAACCACCCAGACCAGAGTCTGTGGAAATGTAATCCCAAGTTGCTCTGGATGTCATGCAGTACATTTCTTGCAAGTCATGAAAAATTGGCTTATGGGGCCCGTTTTATATAATTAAGATGTATTGCTCGCCTTTCAGACATGGAAACCTATCATGAAGTTACCTTGATCACTCAGCATGCAATGTTGGACATGAAATATTCCCCAGAATGCATTGATTAGGGAGAGAGATTTGGTGTGGGTGATTTGGGACTATGCTTAATTAATATATCAAAGAAAGACTCAGAAATGACATGAGGGCTTGGTATCGTTGCTATTATACTCAGAGATAACACTAGTTTTTCTGAATATATTTTAACTTTTTTTTTCGGTAGAAACCTCAATAAGTGTACCTCCAGAAAGTCCAACATCTATTGTCAATATTTGAGCAATTCATCAGTGAGTGTTGACAGGTTTGCAGTTGGCAGCTCATCAAACAGGTGAGGATGTACCACTTTTACATCAGTGTTCTATTGTGGCAGAATACTTGAACACCAGATGCAAGTAATATTCTCTCCAGTGAAAGACAAACTTTTTGTTATGGTTCAAAATGATAAAAATAAAATGGTTTTCTTGTGAGTCGCAACATAATAAAAGATAGGGGAACACCAAATTTTGGTACATCACAAGAAATTACTACGCATCAGTGACCTGTCAAATTGGCGTACTGGACACACTGGATACAAGACAAGATGGAAATACTGCCGTTATATTTCCCAGATTGTTAAATTTTTCAGAAAGGATTTTTCACAGAGGAAAATTGGGAATTTGTATCTATCAAATTGAATCAAAATTGTTATTTTGTTTGTCTACGATTTTATTAAAATCAAATAAAAGTACCAATTCTTGATTTCAAAATGTCTTTTCTCATCTTCAAAGTAAAGTGTCGCTTCTAAGCCTGTGATTAGACATGCTTTTACCTTGTTTGTATGAAATTGTCTTGTTTTGTACAGAAATGATCCCACAGCTGGCATCACAGCTGAAGAGAGAGTCAAAGAAGTATCTACAGTGGCCCACAAGTACCTGTGTGAATACGTACAGCGTGACGTAACTAACACTGTAGTGCTAGCAGTGTCTCAAATATATGCCCATGTTGTTATTGTAAAGCATATCAGTTTAAGGTAGGTATACACATATTACAAATCACCCTGTGTGTATGCACATGAAGACTCTATGAATAATTAACTGGAAGTGTGCTAAAAGTCTGGTATCGAACTTTCAGTTAATTTATTGCTAAACACTTCTCATAAATACAGTTAGATGCACAATAGGTGTACTATACACCATATTAGATTAACAATGATTTTGATTGGGTTGAGACAAAATTACAGATGGCTGCCAGCCAATCAGCAAGTCCCTTGCACTTCAGCATTAAAATCTAGGTGAGAAAAACAATCGTCTGGGAAAGCTTTAGTAAAAGTAGGTTCTGAACAGAAAAATAATTCTACGCAATCCTCATGGTGCCATTGATGAGGTGACACTCATGAGAGAACCTGGGATTGAAACCATGGCCTTTAAAGTGTCAGTTGAGTCCTTGTAATGAGGCCAAGCTAAGTATTTTGTTATTAGCACCAAACCTGACCATGTAGCAACATTCACATTATGTCTACATATATACCAATACTAGTGTAAGGAGAGTTTTATGCTGTTGAGAAGTCAAATGTAATATTAGTCCAGAAAAAGTCGCAGCTAGAAAATGGTCCTGTAGGCATTTTGGGGTAAAAGATGGAAGGCTAATTTTTTAAGGTATTTTAATGGTGCTGAGTAAAGAAATCGTGAACTGCTTTCCAAACAAAATTTTGGTACATTTCCATTTTTTGCCAAATTAAATGAAAAGAAACTTCTTTGAGTAGAAATTGTTTAGGAAACCTCCACAATGTCTTTTTCCTACTTCTCTCCAATGTCCATGATACAATTTGGTATGAAGAGGATAAATAACTATATCTGTACAATTTTGCTGCGACTGAAAATTTAGAGTTAGGGTAAAAAAAAAAAAGAATTGTTTCTGGTCAGGACATTTTCTGTAAAGTGGTACAATGAAGCAATTTTTTTGTTTTTTTATTCTCAACAAACCTGTCACTCAGTCTACTAATTATGGCTGTTCTTTTTATTTAGTACTTTAGAGCAAGTGTGTATGTGGGGGCAGATGTCATTTGCTTGTTCATGATTAGCTCTGCAGTTGTATTCACTGAAGTAGGGAGGGTTATTTTTGTGTTTCTCCCCCAGATCTGCTGACTGCATGGGCTGGACAAACACACCAGAAAAAAAGTGGTTTACAGACTTGTCGTGATTTATTATCACAAGTCAAAATTGAGACCATTTTTTGTATTATTTCAGATTCTCCTGTAGTGAGTGTGGTGATATCTTCAAACAAGGTTGCTGTACTAATACCAGACATTACTGCTTGTCAACGAATAGTACATTTATAGCAAGAGCAAGGTAAGGGTTAGTCTAGAGGCTGTCAGTGGCTTCAATTCTTCTCACTACACGTCTAGCTCAGTGAGGTTCTGAGATAGAATTCCAAATTCAACTGAAGCCACCCACGCAGTCAGTAACATCATGTCTTTGTTAATCAATCATAGAAAATTCTGCCCAATCCTAAGTTAGGGTTTATTGGGGGGTACCGGTAGTTACGTAATGTCCAAATATGGTATATTTGTCAGCTCAGGATGCTACTTACACACTGTGTACATCATTCTAACAGTTGGAGGTTTACTCATTTGCATGGACATCTTCAAGTTCATGATTTCTCATTGCACTAGATGGGGTGGAGAGATGATCTAGAGATTTGAAGCCACAGATAGCCCCTAGACTAGGTAAGGAAGGGGTTGTCTTTCTGTGGTTATTAATGGAGATCAGGGTTCGCATACTTCTTCCAGTAGTCTGTGGCATCCTTTAAATTCTAATCACTTGTATGAAATCCTGGAAAAAAATCCAATTTATTCCTTCTATCTCTGTGGAAACGAACGTTTATCGTCTCTCAAGCAAAGTTTCCATTACCGCAAGTCAAATGGCATTCTAAGGTGATGCAAAGTTTTAACACATCATGTCTATATTGCATTGATTTTCCTTCTCTATTTGTGACACAAAACTCAACGAAAACTCTGGCAAAAGCCAGAAAAATTTCCCCACATTCTCAGCCATATAATTTTCTTGCTCTCCTGCCAAGTGTGTATTGATATGGTAATTGTTTTGATATGCAGAGATGTTGCAGGGGTCTGTATATTATGTTTCCACTTTTGTCGATTATTACAACTCATTTCATGTTAGTATTCTGTTTGGAGAAACTGCATATGCAAATTATATAGTATGTAACCTGGCAAAATTTGTCTATGAAGCATTTTTATTGAGGAAGGAAGGGATCTGTAATAGCTTAGTTTTTCTTTGAGTGGCTGATTTTATTTATTTATTTTTTCTGTTTTCAGTTTCATAATTGAAGATGGCACCTTTGAAGCCAATGTATATTGTAATGATGATCAAGTGGCCTCTCTCCTTGACCTTTCACCTGCACAATGTCAAAGGTTACAGGAGTGTGTTTACAAAAGCGGGGAGGTCATTTACAGACACAAAGGCAATGAATACAACAGAGTAAGTACTATCTTGACCTTTCACCTGCACAATGTCAAAGGTTACAGGAGTGTGAGTTTACCGGAGTAAATTATAACAGCAAATGTCTCTTAGGGTGACACTATTTTTTTTTCTTGTTTCTCATTACCCGACCGACCCAAATTTTCAGCTCCGACATCATAATAAAAAATACCATATTTTGCTTAACAGCACCCTCTCTGGCAAGAATAAGCAAGTGTCTAGACTGTCAATTTTTTTTAATCGACCGACCAACAGTTGCCATGAAAAGTAATGAGAAACATAAAAAAAATAGGGCCACCCTTATTTTGTCCTTGGCTTCGCCTTGAACAAAATTACTAATGTTTTCCTTTAAAATGACCTGTTAAACCCATTTCACTGCCTGGTCAAGGTTTGGGTGAAATGTTTATACACACTTTACCTTACCAGTAAGAACAGGTGTGTAACAAAGGCTTAGTTGGGTAGCACATGTATTGATGACTTGGTTTACTGGGAGATTTACAGATTCATTGTGATGGCCATGGGTTAAACAAGTTTAAAGACACTTGTGACTTTGATTTTGATAAAACTGTCCTTTTCACTAAAGCCGTAATGGAAGTGTCCTGTAAAGAGACATTGTTGAAATGATGGACATGAAACAAAAATTAATGTAACTGATGTTGTACTTGGTAAGACAGTAAACAACCAATAAGTTTTAAAAGATGAATAGTTTAGCCCAGAAATGTCAGTTTTCATCAAATCCTTATCCTGTGAACAGTTTACTTTACAACATCTTTGTAACAAAATGTTGGGTTGTTGTTTTTTTTTTGCTAAAATATTACTTATTGTTTCACTTGATACCAGGAATTAGAACACTATGGTCGTGTGAATCCAGTTGAGAAAGTATTACATACAATGTGTACAAGTCAGCTAGTGTGCAGACCTGTGATGTTATGCTGTAAACAGTTCCAACCTAACCAAGACACAGACAGTAGAGGTTATGGTGAGCCATTCATTTTTTTCCTGTGGAAGTCTTGTAAATTCAAGTCATCCCTTGAAAGTTTGTGGGAATTTTGATCATCAGTAACCATGACCCTTCAATAGCAACTGACCAACCAAAGTGCCTTGCACTAAAAGTAGAATCAGGTCAGGTAAATACCACACAAAACAGACAATAACATCCCTAGCAACCATGACTTCTCCCATAGCAACTGACCAACCAAAGTGCCATGCACTAAAAGTAGAATCAGGTCAGGGAAATATCACACAAAACAGACAATAACATCCCTAGCAACCATGACTTCTCCCATAACAATAGGTGTTTTCAGTGGCCAGGGTAAAAAGAAATATTCCAAAACTGATACATAAAATCACAGCAACCATACCACACCTAAAGTGTGTTTAATAACAAGGTGTTTACAGCCAAAACAAATAAATCACCATTAATTCAATTCGCTCCATCTCTCCCAAGCACACTTGACCATGTATGACAATATCACATCTCAGGATCACTGATGCATCAGAGTAGAGCATAGCACAGCATTTCTAACTACTTATCATTCTTCTCTGTACAGATTACCCAATACGTAATTGGGATGTTGGTGATCGACAATTCCAGACCAAAGTTCTACCCAGACTACATCTATTCTGTACTTCTTTGAAGTCTGTCAACCACAAGGAAATCTTTACAAAAATCATGGCTGAAAACACATCACAGAATATACACAACCTGTGAACAACAAACACAATGATTGTGACATTGTTAGACTTTCACTGATTGGCAGAGCAGCTCTATAATATCCTACATTGCCTATTATCATCCAATGGGACACACTTTTATAAACTGTATGACATGAAGAAGCCATATTTCAGTATCAATGTATACCACTTTAAACCTACACTTGCAGCAACTGGAATATTTTTTTTTCATCAAATAACTAAAATGTATTCACTAAAAGTGTTTAATATTATCTGTAGGTAGTCTGGTGACAAGTTTGAATCTTGAGCAAAAGCTTGGTTTTGAATCAGTTACCATGTTAAAACTGTACTAGTTGTAACTGGAGTATCATTTTTAGATCAGATAACCACAATATTTTCACTAAAAATTGTTAAAACACCAATAATTAAACATTGTACATGTTAACCAGTGGTCGATATTATCCATAATCAGTACAGAAACAGGTCAAAATTGTGATCGCCATTGAGGGCACTGATATTTAGGTGCGGACCCCAGAATCAATTTGATTTGATTTATCTTGCATACAGCTACAAAATATATGTTTACCCATAGATGATGTGATACTTTTTATGGTGTACAATATTATGAGTAAGTTATTGTACCTAATAAACATTTTCAAAAAAACAAAAAGCGTTCCAATTGCAGCTAGTGCAGCTTTTACATTTCATAGTATATATATACATGAATTCAATATTTAACTTGAGTAATGCCTCCAGAAAAGTTGTGTAAATTGTTACCTGACTGGATTTTGAATCTGCCAGCTGTGTCAAATGACATCATTGTTGTCAACCTCATGATGTAAATCAGTACTCAGTGGATTTATGTGCCAAAAAAACATGATCAACCAATTACAAAGGGAAACATTTTCTGAGTGATTCAACCATGATACTCCCCCACACAACATTACAGTATGTAAGTGGATGGAGCCATTACTACGTGCAGTAGAAATTAAATTTTAGGGCGGCAACTGAAGGGTGAGATCTATGGCACTCTTGGATCATCCAACAAGAGCAAAAGGTTCTAAGCTACATGTATGAGGACCAAGTGCCATGATTTATTGGTGCTAGATAAGGTGGAAAGCTGATTCATTTTCTAAGTGTAGCAGTTATAGAAATCAAAAGTCTACTTTTTTATGAAATTTATGAATAAAACATTAATTTATGATCAAATATGTGTCGGCATCCACTCATTTTCAGATAAGGAATTTGCATATAGATGACTAGCATAATTACTGTGGATTTTTAGATTTTTAATTAGTAAAACTATATTGCTGTAGTCAAATATGCATAGCAACTGGACCATACCCATAGCAACAGTGAAATGGTGATGTATATTGCAAAGATAACAGGGATGGTTGGCAAGTGGATAAACATTTTGAAAAAAAATGATATATAAACTGTACAGTTCTACAATACAATTATATTTTTCTACTTGACAGTAACTTGACTGTTCTTCTATTTAAAGTGGCAAGGATTGGGTATTTATGTTGGAATGTTAATTTATAAAACAATTTTATCATGGCTTCCTACTTGAAAAATCAATGTGAAACAACACATTAATTCCAAGTCTTTTTTTGTAACTCAATAAATTGGAAAAGTATAATAAATGTGTAAAATATTTGTTATTGTACATATGATAACAAAATTTGTACACATTTTTTTTAGCTTTTTGCAATGTATTGAGTTACAAACACAGACTTGGTCTTTGTTGTTTCACATTGATTTTTCAAGAAAGAAGCCATGATAAAATTGTTTTATAAATTAAAAATCCAACATAAATACCCAATCCTCCTCCATATGGCCACTTAAAAAAAACAATGCCAAAACACAAAGGAAGTAATTTGTTCAATAACTGGATAGACATTTCAAGTGATCACTATGTCGCATCCAATCTCTATAATTTATGTGTCTGTTACTTTTCCATACATTCAAACATCACAATGCATAAATATTTTAATTACTCTTGTTTATTTGTGATAAAAAGTTGTTACTTGTGTTCACTCTCGTAAAGATGATACTGGTCCCAGCTTACAGTAACAGGGTAGGTCAGATAATATCTAAAATGCGTAAACTTTCTATCTGTGAAAATAGCCATCCCACTAGAGTTTTGGCAGCTATCTTGTTTGGTTGTGTTTACGTTTAGACGTGTCTCTTTATCTTATCTTCTTGCCAAAACGATACTTCAAAAAAAACGAGAAATTTTTAAGTCACCAATATTAGTGAAGAGATGCTGAGCAATAGATTTTTGAATGTTACAACTGTTTTCCATTTTGCAGTCTGGATGACTCGTTATAAATATGCTAGCCTTACTTAAATCTCCTGGTGTTTTCATTCTTTATTTGAACAAAACTTTAAAAAAAAAAACAGTGCACACCTGTGTTCTGTGTGAACTGAAAACCTAAATGAGTGATCATGAAACAGTCAGGTAATACCGAAGCCCTTGGGAGGTGACTAAGTACATAACTGGGAGGAAATTAAAAGAAGTAAAATGAAGACATTTTCCTTAAAAACTAAAATGAATAACAAACTTAAAACATTTGAAGATTATGAGACTTTCTCTCAAGGGACTAGTACCAGATTACCAGGTAATAACTATATTGATCGTATTTATAAATGTTTTGCATGTCCTGCAGCTATTCAACTCTGCTATCTTCAAAACACTGCTCCATACACTCATTCTTGCATTTTCTCTACAGTAGAAAATCCGATGGGGAAAGTTTGGTTTAGCCTGGTTTGACTTGCCAAAAGTTGTGAGTCATGTTGTATGTGTATTCTGTGATCAGAAGCAATGTGAAGAAGTTTTCGACCATATTTTCACATGTTGCAGTTTTTTTATGATTTGGTAATCTGTATTATATTATCATTTTTTTAATGTATCTACCACACTCGTTTGTTTGTTTGTTTGTGTGTTTGCTTGTGTGTTTGGTGCAGGGTTTTCTTTTTGGAGGAGGGGATTTTAAAATATAGGTGTAATTATTCAGTTGAATTTTTTGAGCATTTTACATACTAGTGGTAAGCTTATGTTATCTGTCTAGGAGATACCCATTTAGGGTAACCCTATTTATTTTCTGTTTCTAATTCTCATTACAGGACTGACCCAAATTTTCAGCTCTGACACCAAAATGAAAAAAATATTTTTATTTGCACCCGTCCATAATATTTTGCCAAACAGCACCCTTTCTGGCAAGAACAAGCAAGAGTATAGACTCAATGTCATCTACAGTCATGGTGGCGATGGCGACACTTGTTCACGAACAGAGTATTTTTTCATGATGGAAGTTATTCAAGTGGAGGGGGACATGACAATTGTGTAGAGAAGTTTGGAAAGGGCTTATTACCAGGAATCCAATAAAAGCAAGATAGAGAGAAGGAAAAGGAGATGCAGAGAAATGCTTTTTTTTTACTTCTTTTTCTTTAAATCGACCAACCGACCTATAGTTGCCATGAAAAAGTACTGAGAAACTTTTTTAAAAATAGGGTCACCCTTAAATTTATCAACCATGATTTTTTCTTTTCATTGTTTTTATTCGACCACCACGTCTCCTTCCAGACATAGCATTGATGATATTCAGAACAATCCACAGTCGCACAATCTCGTGACTGAGTTAACGTTGGACGAGATTATTTGCAATAGCAATACATCCGGGTATTTTCTTAAAATGGAAATTACAAAAATTGTTTGATCTCCTATATCACTTATTCCCATCGATGTGCCCTAACGAGATGGTGGATTTGCGTCATAATTCTGGATGCGTCAGTTGGTATGTATATTATCATTACTGTAGTTTTTTTTCCATTCGAGACGAATTCGGGTATATTAAAGTGCCCACCACAATCGTTCTACAGACACGTGATAGAACGTCATGAAGACCGACTGTTTTACGGATAGAACGTCACTTCGTCTTTGGAATCCGATCTGTTAGCATCGTCACTGAAGCGCTCTTCCCAACTTTTTCTTATTATTTCGATACGTTCACGACTTTCGAGTTAAACTGCAAAGATGGTTGCCAGAACTATGAGAACACGTAGAGGATCTCAGAGCCGCCGTCGCTCTAGTTCAGCTGGGCCTTACGGTAAATTGACCAAGGCATACAAAGGTGGGTGATTCCAGTTTGAAAAAAAAAAGTTACATTACTTTTGGCATGCTAAGTAGGACAAGTTCGTTTTTCCTTAAATTACCTTGTTTTAATTTTTTTTCTGATATTTTCTCCTCCGAACATCTGCAGCCAAGAAAGTTGGAGCCAAGAAAGCCAAGAAGGCAAGCAAGGCAAGTGCCCGCCGACGCAGCTCTGCCCGTAGACCAAGCTCTGCAAAGAAACAGCAGGCAGCCCGCCGACCAAGTACGGCAAGAAGAGCAAGTCGCCGCATAAGTCGCCGCGCTCGTCGTGCAAGTTCTGCCCGCTAACTTGAAGATCGACATGACGAATCTGGCTGACAATTCTGCTGGTCGGAATTATGACGAGTTTGATGATACATTTGAATGTCAATAACACCATTCCTTAGATTGTAAATAAATATACAAAAACAACCATATTTGCTGTGTGACGTAGTTAAATGTATAAGTCTGGAATTTTCTTATATTAAGTTTTATCATTTTAAACATTTTACATATTCTTGACATGGGCACAACGAGTAACATCCTGTAACGATAGCTTTTCGGTTCGTAACACCAAGAAGAGATAAATAACAACAACTGACGATTCGCCACGAGATTGGCTAACTTCGACTTCTTGGAAATTGTATACGAACACGGGGAACATGAAGAATGCGAACGTGCCAAGTTTTTTCCCGCCTTTGTATCACCATGCATGCATAGAACGTTCGATTTCACTGTGCGTCTTTATGTTAACAGTAATAATATGAATATGAGGTTTTGGAAAGCACGTGTAGGAAATAAAATACGAATGGAATCCGACCGTCGCGTATCACAGGCAACAAATCCGGTATAATGATTTCTGGCTAACGTAGTTGTGAGGAAGACATCACAAAGTACGGAGAGATCTCTCGGAATACACTTTATCACTGAAGTGCTTCATCAGGTAGACTTCTTCCTACTACATACCCCGTAGTATTTTGGCACTACAAATACTGTATTTTAGAATATTTAGCTGGAACAGTTTACACACCAAAATAAATCAGCCTTGAAAATGAAACGAACTATTTTCTCTGGTAAAGTGTAAAGTCTGAGTAACGACATGTATTAAAGGCCAAAAATGTGTGTTTCCGATTACCCGACTTATCCGAGTTCAAGCCCCCTGACCCGAAACTTTTTTTGCATACAAAAAGGTAAAATGGTAACAATTTACTTCTATTTCCGTGTACACCTCCATGCCTTTGCATCATCTGTGGTCACTTTAAAAAAAATCGTATTCCAGGTCTGTTTAGACTACAACAGTACAGTCTGTATATCGTGTTTGTCTACTTAACTTATAATCGTCTTCATTTACTTCGTTTACGTCATCAAACCCTCACGGTAATATTGTGATCGATATCAGTATCTGTTCTTGGGGTCGAAGTAATTTCTGAAAAATTTAAGTAACATTTCGACCTACCTAGTGGTACCTTACTTTCTGAAGTCATGTTATCGGAAACTATTTTTTTACATTGACATTGACTATCAGGCAGATTTGTTTAGAGTGAACCGATATATTTACTGACAAAAGTGATATGTGGGTACGGGTGGTATAAACTGAGGTGATTCTTTCGTGTATCGTCAAAATTAACTGGGTCCAAAATGCGAAAAAAGTATAGTCCAATAAATTTTTGGGTGCCCCCTAAAAACATTAAGAGTAAACAGCGAAATGCATACGCGTGGCACAGTTAAGATCATGGTTGCGTGTGAGGAAATGGATCATTTACTATTTGAAATAGCTATCCTATCCATAGCATTTGATATGATTTACTGTTAAATGACGCTTGTATTACCAACATCATTTGTAATTCCACCTTGGCATGATTCAACAACTCATATACATTTTAATAATCTGACGATAAGAAAGTCGAGAATGATATTCAACAAGTATTTGGATTCAGCATTCATGGAAAAAGTTGATCAATATGTCTTCTATCCCTCCTCTCATATTTGAAAGTGTACCAGAATTATATGAAGGCGTAGGGTTGTATACATGAGTACATAGGTATTGTTCTACTACCCATCTCAAAGCACAGATACTGTTTCGCCATATGTCATGGTCTGACTCTCTCTCTCTCTCTCTCTCTCTCTCTCTCTCTCTCTCTCTCTCTCTCTCTCTCTCTCTCTCTCTCTCTCTCTCTCTCTCTCTCTCTCTACGAGTTATTTGAAATGCATTGAATTCATGACAGTAACCATGTCAAATATAGTGCCAGTCAAAGAATGTTTCAAGAAATATGAGCTTTACCCCCCCCCCCCAAAAAAAAATAAATAAATAAAAAAAAGTAAGGGAATTTTATCCTGACTTTACTATGGTCGTTTACTAGAATGATACTCTGAGTGATACTGTGATGAACAGCTTTTACGAGTGTGGTACTCGGGGCATACGTACTGGGGCGACATTTGGAAACTTCTTCCGCGAAGCGCGATCTCTCGTCACAATCACCAGAGTATTTGACGTCATAAAACATGACGTAATCACACAAATTGTCATTGAAGAGCGACTTCACCTGTGTTCGAGTTCGAGTGTTTTCATTTGTTTACTACTTACCGTATACTACCATACTACCGTACAAGAAATTAACAAGAACTTACAAAGGTACGATGCCATGATACGGTATACGCATTCGCGTAATTTTTTTGCAATGTCCGTCTGTCTGACTGCCTGCCTGTTTTTGTTAATTTCTTGTGTGTGTGTGTGTGTGTGTGTGTGTGTGTGTGTGTGTGTGTGTGTGTGTGTGTGTGTGTATGTATGTATGTATGTATGTATGTATGTATGTATGTATGTATGTGTGTGTATGAGTGAGTGTGTGTGCGTGTGTCAGTCCACAGTGGTCAGTCTGTCTGCCTGTCTGTTTATTATTAAATTGCATTGTAATTCATCGCATTGTCTGTAGGACAGGACTCGGACGTATTGGAGGAATCGCAAATAATATGTGTGTGTGCCTAACATAGGGGGGGGGGGGGCTAAGGCGTAGTTAGTTATGATAATAAAAAAAATATACATATAATGAATGATACCATGAATGATATATAGATCTAATTACATATCAATATCATTTGTTTCTATGCAACAAGAATTAAAAAATGTTTTCCTATATGTGAAATGGTCACTGTGGAAATATGAAATGGTTACTGTAAAACACCCTTGGCATTCAGTTTAATACATCTAGTGTTATTAGTTTTTCCCTTATTGC
Organism: Glandiceps talaboti; assembly: GCF_964340395.1. Classification (NCBI taxonomy): domain Eukaryota; kingdom Metazoa; phylum Hemichordata; class Enteropneusta; family Spengelidae; genus Glandiceps; species Glandiceps talaboti. The sequence goes on along the minus strand of NC_135560.1, from coordinate 6,165,912 downwards.
TCTGAAATTGTATCTCTCACTCTCCGTATAGCTCCAAAGAAGAGTGGAATGGTTACCCCAGTACAGAAAGGAAGACCAAAACAAGTGTCCCCCGTGAAGAGGACTCGTGCAAGAACTGTCAAAAATGCCCAAAAGCAAGCCAGCCTTCGTCTAAGACGAGGTTCCGGTGATGTTGGTGCTCAGCGTAGACTCAGTTTCAGCAAGACTTCTAAGAAAGAGCCAACCAAGAAGTCAATGAGATCTCGTAGTTCTTCTATCACTTCGAAACAGAAAGTAAAGACTGCTCTTGTCAAGGTAATGTACAGTGTATCTACATTACTATGGCTACTTTCGTTTAGTTTGCGGTACTTTCTTTAGTCTATCATTTGTTCGCTTGTCATGACCGGTTAACTAATATATTTTCAATGTTTCGTCACACAGCAAGCCCAGAGACTTTGTTACACGATTTAGCGATGTCTTTCACCAGAACAAACCAGTATGTCGAGCCAGATAGTCAAGTCTCCAGGCTATCTTAGCTATTAACTCAACCAGTTTAGTTCACACGTGAGAAATAAATAGAAAAAAAACGTCCCATGTGTTTTACTATGAAAATAATCATTACGTTAGTCAATCGTGATTACAGCCAAGACTCCCAAATACCAACAAAATTCAGGGGATAAACTTCCCTAGCTGACGTGCATTGATGACAAGAGGGAACAAACCCATCCACAAAACCCCTCAACCCGTCAGATAACCAGGTCTAATTAAACTGAACTGTATTCCGTGAGGATTGTTGTTTCTACATCCCTTGTTATCACCACCCTATATACCTAATAAGCAAGAATAGTTAATTATGCAAATATACCACTACAATTACAAACTACATCAACAAGCTTTAAAGACAATATGAATATTGTCATCGTCAATATACTTTACGATGTTGCCTAAATGCCAAGAATCATTAATTATGTAAATTATTCGTTAAAGTCAAAAGATACTCCAAGTACAAACTTAATATGAAATTGATTTGTTATCATTGATGTATGTACAAATGGTATGAAATACATTCTTAAGATATTGCCTAATTAACGAAATTAATTAATTATGCATATAATTCATTAAAACTACAAGCTACTTCAACATGCTTTACAAAGCACTTCGCTTTGTTATGTCATGTTGATAATGTATTTACAAAATTACATTATATTCTTGCATTCTTAGGATAGGCTAATTGCTGAAACTCTTTAATTAAGCAAATAACTAATTAATGTTCATATGTTTACTAAACCTAATTAGTTCTTGCCATTACCATACGGAAGATGTGTAGCAAATTTCATTACAATGGATGTTTTGAGATATCGTGTCCACAGACCCCCCCCCCCCCACACACACACAGATATATACAGACACAGACAGACGGACAGACAATAACATAATCTTTGTTTAACCCATGTTTTCTTCTTGCCTATTCAGGAATTAAAGGGACGCATCGAGAGAGTAAAGTTCAGACCAAACGGTAAACAAAATAGAGGCAGAACTAGGAAGTCCAATGTTCGTGGGTTTATTAAGCCAACATCTTTTTCAGCGGCAACCTTTAGGAAGCTTGGAATAGTACTGAAAATGGAACTTTTCAAGAGCGCCCGCACTCCGAATGCAATGGTCCTAAGAAACGGCAAAATTAAGTATAACTGAGTGGTTCATACTAGCTAAGTGACAATTTCGGTGGTTGGAATTGATATGATGTCTATTGAATACCAATGCGTGAAGTGTAACAGTTTTATCAACTCATGACGAATAAATGTATATTCACAACTATACATAGTTTTTACTGCTCCTTCATTTTCCGTAGCACGATAATTACTATGACATGTAAATGTGATGAAAACTTATGAGTCTGTGAGTGGGTGACATCGGCGTCATCTTATACGAAGCTCTATAGTGAATACCGCACAGAGGTTATACTGTACGTGGATACAGAGCACTTGCCTATAAATAATTGAATTTGTGGACTTGTGACATACGCTGCATCTTTTACAAAGCTATATGGTAAAGTTGCTACGAAGATATGTCATCGTCGTAAACCACACCCTCTTTTACGGCACCGTCCAAGACGTTATTTCGCAGTGTCGCGGAAGAAATAACAACTTTTGGTTTGCGAGAATGAGATATGTATGATGAGATTCGAGTTGAGAATCACAGTGAAATGAAGAGGGTTTGCTATATTAATTAGAAATTACTATCTCTAGGTTTGGTGATATTCAGTTAAATCATAGACAGTGGAGGGGAAATCAGGTTCTGGATAGAAAGTATCACAGTAATAACGCAATTAATTTATAATAAAGAACAGCAAACTATTAGAGCACATACTGAATTATCACCAGAGTGTAAACATTTTGAGTGATTTGTCCTGCATCATCAGGTCATATTTATGTAAGCTATCCCAGCACTGTATTATAAGAATTTCATTATAATATAGATTACCATCCAATAACCTAGTAGTCATATAAACAGAATGTTATCAGAGTACAGTAAGACTTTTGTGAAATTGCCCAAAATATACAGGATGACTTCCATTATTTTCTGCATGTCCTTTGTATGTTGATTTGTGTTCAAAATATTACATCAAACCATACTACTAGAAGACACCATCCGTTTTCAAACTTGTACAATTATTTTATTCACATAATATAAAAAGAATTTTATAATTTAGGGAACTGTTTAAGGCATGCAGGAAATGTGTATGATCCATACAATATAATACATTTTCCATATATTTGTCCTTTCTTCGCTCTCCTATTCTCCACCATATGTTCTTCTTGTGTACACGTAATGTACAATTTTGTGATGCTTATGACCTGTTATATTCAAAGTGAATAAAGGAATTGGATTGAATAATAGTGCATTGTGGCCGTCTACGGCTCAATACAGTTGTCATTGCCTTTGATCTGCCTCTAATTTCAACTTCATTGCTGGCCAATGGTATGTAACATCACTTGGAGATACATTTGTCATCATTGATGGTTTTCCAGTACTACCTAAGTTGTTCACACATACTGGCAGTGTCATATGCATGTGGGTCAGATTTGGTGTCGTCTGCGGAGGAGTTGACGGTCTGGATTCTCCAGTCCTCCCTGCCATACATAAGCCTGTCACATTTAGCATAGCTCAGCTCCATCCATCCATTCTGTCACATCTGTTGACCACTTCATACGTTGTCTCCCTTTCCTTCTCACATCAGATACTAATCCTGTCATGAGCAACTTCTTCCTCGTTGTCTTTTAGACGATAACGCAATCATTTGTAATATATGGTTATTTTATGGCATCCTCAGCATATGCCAGAAGATCAACATTGCAATTGCTTCTAGTTTATCACGAAGCATATCATTTAAAGTACGAGTTTTTGGTGCAAATAATAGGGTGACAGAGTGCAACATTAAATGCATCTCCTCAAGCGGTCTCAATCCATGCTCTACCTTCGATTTCACACCTGCCATCATCAGTGATTGTGTTTGGCCATGATACTTGAATTTTGTCACCTGTTGCAGTGTTTTAAACTTAACTGTGATGTTGACTTTCGGAGTTTCATCTCAACTTATCTGCATATATACCAGAAACACCATATTATTTATGACGTCTATGATGTTTGGCATGTATGTGTACTTGGTACTTATCCTCAATGTTATTTTGCCAGCTCCTTGACGAAATCCTCGTGTGTTTCCTTGATAGCCGGTAGTTTCTTCAGGCGTTCTTTCAATTTTCGGGCATGTTCAAAGTTGCCCTGGTAATCATCTCTCAGCACACGTATGATATGCTTTTCCCAAATCTTGATGTCGTCTGCCAAATGAACGTCATTAAGACCAACATCGACAACCATGAATTTTCCATCACGTGATCCGAAGATATCTGGTTGAACAACCAATTCTGCCAAACCAGAGTTGATGGTCAACAGGGTTGGTAGACCTGCAGCGATGGCTTCTATTCCAACCATTCCAAATGGCTCACTACGAGACGGCATGACGAAAAGGTGACTTGTTTGCATATCTTGCCTTATTTGGTCCTGTGTTCCATAAGGAAGAGGTATTACCTTCAAATATTTCGACTCTACATGTTTCTTGATGAATTCCATACTTTCTTTCTCTTTTCCTTCTGGGATGCCTCTAATGACCAATATTGGGGGTTGTCCTAAGTTTGCTTTGTGATACAAGTCGCAGACTCTGCTCATGGCAGCTGCCATGACATCGTAACCTTTCAGGTGCCCAACGCCATCAACTCGACCTAATGTCAACACCTTGATGACAGGATTGTCTTTATTTGGTGGGTTGATGGAAATGTCGAAAAACTGTTTGTCGGGATATGGGATGTACAGCTTGTGTATCACTCTGTCGACAAAGACACGGAAGTTGTTGTCGAAATGGTTGAACATCCTTGGACCAACTGAGAATACAGCATCAGCTTCCTTAACCTGTTCCAGGATACGGTTTTCTTTCTCTTCAGTTGTTTTTGGGGTCGATCCTGACTTCCACTCTTCGATATCTTCTGGAATCACATGATTAAACAGGAAAACCTTGACACCTTTCCCTGCAAAGCATTCCTTCCGAATGTCTAGAGCCCCCTCTGACGTGATTGGTATGTAACCAACGATGACGCTCAAATTTGGTATTTCTTCTTCTAATTTGGGGAAATACGTCCGATGAGTGGTGTTAATCCAAGTCAAATCTGGAGGTGTGTATCCTTTCTTCCTCGCGGTTATCACATTGATCCCCTTTTCATTGGCATCTTTGGCATCCTCTTCATTCAGTTCTAGTGCTGTGACATAAACATCGAACCCAGCATCTTTAGCTTGTTGGGCCAGTTGACGATGAACTGTCGATATTCCTCCCTTTGACGTACCCCATTCATCATTCACCAACAGAACACTCTTTTTTGTTCCAATTTTGAATCTGAAATTGAAAAATGAGCAACATGTCAATTTATTCAATCATGTTCTGTCATTATAACTAGCTAAACCTCCAGATTTGGAAACTTTCCAAGAAAACGTTAGAATAAATACCACCAAATCTGCATCCAAGCAGACAAACCATTGATTCCTGAGTATAACTTATTATATTGAACTATGATAAGAGCATTTGATATGAACTCTTTTAGACTAGTGCCTTTGAACATTCTGAGTAATGGATTCAGGCGCTATATAAATTGTTTGATTGATTGATTGATTGATTGATATTTTTTAAAAGAAATCTGTCGTAATTATGATTGTTATTAATAATTAGTAGTTATAATTTGTTTTGATGTCATTTCACAAAATTGTCTGTCGTCAGAATCCATGCAGACGACAATAGCTCCAGTCATGCGCGCAGTGTCAAGATGTTGTCATCGTGTCATATTTCAAACTTGTTAAAAGTTTGCAATTCCAACAGGTGGCCAGGTTATCTAACTTTATTAACCCAACGGCTCTTATCAAAAGGTATTCCACATAGGACTGTGGACTTGTTTAAAATATACAATTACTTCAAAAGTAATTGCATATGTTCTGCTGTGTTGATTATCAGCCGAAATAGCTCAGTTGGGAGAGCATTAGACTGAAGATCTAAAGGTCCCTGGTTCTGCGGACATAAAACAGTCCATCGAAGAGACAACTAATACCAATTCGCGGATTTTGATCAATATTTCATTATTTCCACCATTCCAATGAATGACAGTTTATTCGTAATGTAGTATATACTACTTTCACAGGGGTCAAAAGTCAACAATTACATTCATATCAACTAAGGTAGTGACAGAAAGAAATTTTAACATGAATTTAGAAATGTTTTGAAGATGCGACAAGATTCTGTATTTTGTCTTAATTCTTACAATTATTAATTGTTACACATATCGTTTCATTTTATCAAGGTAGTCACAGGTAATAACAATAGCATACTATAGTAAAAATATATTGTCTTTTAAATCTAGCTGTAACTGGGGATTATTTTTCCAATATTTCACCGACAATTCCTAAAATACCAATAATTAGATATTGTACATGTCAATTAGATGTCAAGTTATCCATAAGTAGTATAGTAGTAGGTTGGAATTATGATTGCAAGAGGGCGCTGATTTTTGGGTGTGGAAAATTTATTGGAGCATATTTATGTATTCAGCTACAAATATGCATCCCCACAGGTGATTCAATACTGTACTGTGTACAGGGTGTATGATATTACGAGTAAGGTATTATATCTAACAAAACAGTTTCATAATAAAACTTTCCGGTTGCAGGTAGTGCAGCTTTTAAAGTAAAGTTCAAGTTTAATTAACACCCGATATTAATTTGTAAAGCCTTACCTTGCACCAGCAGTGTTGTCAGAAGCCATGTTATCATCAGTATCTGCATACATAGAACAAATAATCTGACAATTAGACTCTTCAAGCTGGGCGCTGTGATGTAAGGCTGTCGTCGGAACTATGGTTGAGCGGCAATGAGCTGAAAAGTCAATTCTACCACACTACTCCCTCTGTGGGTGTAATTTCCAAGGTAAACATCGTGAGGGCATTCAAAGACGTGATTTAGCTTGATGTCAAACCACCATTGTAAAATTGCTATTTTACAGTGGTCTGAGATGTGAAGATATATATTTTGGTTATTTCAAGGAATGACATGATGGTATTCATTATCATTCAATGTGCTCTTAAACCATTAAAATTATAATTTCTGTAACAGTGGTCTGAGATGTGAGGTTCCGGATAGTGTCACATAGTTTGAGTCGTGAAATGCTATATACGTTTATAAAAGACTGAAAAACGTTCTAGACATGGTGACAATAGTCTTAACATTTGACAGAAAGCTTTGACGGTTATATCGCTAGTATATTACTCACCTAAGCTATTGTAGTCAGGAATAAGACTGAAAATGGACCACAGCTGAATGAATATGCACAGTTATTTTTACTATTATTAGTAACAATTAAAACGGGGATTTCCAAGATTCACGCCCATCATAAATATAAATTCTGATTGGTCAACAGACAACAACGTTAGACAATCTTCAAATGGAAATTCATCTGTATTGGTAAACCACAGTACTAGTATTCAAATCTGTTGACAAAGACTGAAGTGTGCACTCGAAAATTTCAGGTAAATTTTCAAGTTGTGTTTGGAATAAAAGTTCAAATTGAATACTAACGCCACCCAATTATGCAAATGATAATTCTAGTCGTCCAATCACAATTATTCAAATGGTCACTACTTGACTGAATTCAGCGAAATACAAGTTTTCTCAGAAGTAGGTTAAGTGGGTCACCAAAGTGATTAAAACCATGTACCCTGGAATAGAGTGTCATGTCTTTGCATAAAATACCATTATCTTCGGACAAAACTGGTAAATCATTTACTGTGTAACAGTCCGCTGACTCATATGATATCAAATATAACAGTGAAATGTAGCAATACTAACCAGCTATATCTCAAGCCAGATGATGAAATATAGCAAGATTAAGAATGTTGCGCTAAGCTGTTTGTCGAGTTAGACCAATGGTGACCCATTTTCATTTTCTCTAACTTTAATACTCAACACGTGTCTGGACGTAACAGCCATAATAGAAGTTCACAGATATTTTTGAATCGATTCGCCAACACAACAATGTACACTGAAAACTGACCTTTGTCCGTTTTTCAATACTGCTGTAATTCCTCACAAGAGACAATTTATTAGGCTAATAACCCGACCGATCCTAGTTTAAGCCGCCGACCTAAACACTTTTTAAATATAATATTTAAAACGAATGTTAAGAAATTCTTTGGCTTTTTGACCTTCATGTACGTCTGTTTCCTTTCCCTGGTGATGTCTGTAAGCTAATATATTTCATCAAAATATCACAGGAGTATTCTGACTGACATTTCGTTTGTTTTTGGGTTGAAGCCATATTTTTCAAAAATAAAAACAATGAAAAAGGTAAAGATCAAATCAAATTCATACCTATCTATGCTATTTTCTGAGGTCATGTTATCAGAAACACACATTTGTTTCTCGCCTTTAATAGGTGTAACAAGTTACTCGCTGATATTTCCTTTGGATCTGTCATGTCTATTTAGTTTTGATTGATTGTCTCGTCTGGAGTCTCGTGATTTTTAAAGGATTGGGGTGCGAAAGGGTGGGGGCATGAACATTCTGATGGTCTGAAGGGGGGGGGGGCACGAAGTATTTAGCTCATGATTTGAACCAAATTAAACCTCAGGTACATTTACAAAATTTATTGCAGCTTCACCACAATAAGTTCTTAACCCTATATTCAGTGATGTGGCGGGGCTCTGCCATGAGAATGATTTGAATGTTTGTGTATGCCTTAATTTCTCTCCCCTCCCCTCCCCTGTCTGTCTGTCTGTCTGTCTGTCTGTCTGTCTGTCTGTCTGTCTGTCTCTCGCTCTCTCTCAGAGTAAAATTGACTCTTTGAACAAAATCAAACCTCAGGGAGCAGTCGTTTACCTTGTACGTTTGTGATGTAGTCGATAGCCAAGCGTATAGGTTGAAATGTAGCCATACAGTTGTGTAATAATGTATTGAGAGTAAATTGGGGTATTGAAGATACTTTTAAAGTACTCTATGGCTTTCAATAATGTGTCTGTTTTGAAATGTTATGCTACTAAATGGCCTCAATCTGTGTACATCTTTCTCCATCACCATACTCCACCCTTCACCTTTTTGACTCATTCCAAATTAAGTCACAGTTGTGTCGTATTTTGGACCATCTTGTGACACACACATATACAAACTCGTGTAGCCTGGGGGCCGGCTTCGAAGGTTCATTGCAGGGGGGGGGGGCATGAAATGTTTTGAAAGAGTGAAGGGGAGCTGCGAAAAAACTTAAACCAAAATATGTTCACCTCAGCCCCCATCCCCACGCCCGCCGTAAATTCTCATCGTTCCCCAATGTCTATGTTCACACACATAAATTCATCTCTCTCTATCTTGAAATGAAATATTTTGGAAAAATGATGATTTATGAAAATGAAAATTATCTCAAGATAGTTCTTTTTTGCTTTTGGAAAATGAAAGGTTATGTGAACTTGAGACCATTTCAGAAAACGACATTTTGAGTGACCTCTGTAATCCGGGGGTGAAAACTCAAGAGATTGGCTGTCTTGTATTACTAGACCACACAGCAACGCTGATCTATCTCTATCAGTCAGGTTCAAAAATGTCATCCACTTTACATATTAGATTCTACATATTAAGACTTGTTTTGCATCTGATTAGCATATATGTCGATCATATATCTCAAGTTGTGTACCGAATTGATTTCTAATAAACGTGTTAAACATTATAGGAAAAACTTGGTGATGTTGGAATAACGAGGAATTTGCCATAGGATAGGGCAGTCGTCCACGCAACTCATTCTCTCCAATTGGACAGCCACAGATCATGTACAAGGTTCATGAGATTTCTTGTCGGTTCTGAAAGGACGGTCGCTGTATCGAGAGAAGAATGTAACTTGAAAACAAAATATCCATATAATAAAGTGCTATTTGAATATTGGTTCGATGTTGTCCGAATATTGGTTCGATGTTGTCCTTTATTTATTTATTTTCTATTTATGGTTTGAAAAAGAAAAAAGCTATACGATGTATATATGATCGTATATACTAACCAGTTGCAAAACATTAATATATTAAACTTACCACCCTAGAAAGGTCCTAAAATATCGGATTTTCAAAAAGAACTTTAAAAGAAATTTCTTCAAAAAAGACTCCAATATTTTATTAGCCCCATTTTACTTTAGTCAGTGCACTGTATTATCTAACTTTGCATTATTTTGTGATTTGGGCATGCCATTGCTGTCTACCATGTCACACACATTTCTCAGCTGCTAGATCCCACCACTGCCACCATTGTACTGTAATATCAAAACATACCAGTCAATCCCACCACTGCCATCACTGTACCCCAATATCAGAACATATTAGTTAATCCCCCCTGCCACCATTGTACTGTAACATCAGGACATATCAGTCAATCCCACCACTGCCACCACTGTACAGTAATATCAGAACATATCAGTCAATCCCACCACTGCCACCACTGTACTGTAATATCAGAACATATCAGTCAATCCCACCACTGCCATCACTGTACCCCAATATCAGGACATATCAGTCAATCCCACCACTGCCACCACTGTACTGTAATATCAGAACATATCAGTCAATCCCACCACTGCCACCACTGTACCCCAATATCAGAACATATCAGTCAATCCCACCACTGCCATCACTGTACCCCAATATCAGAACATATCAGTCAATCCCACCACTGCCATCACTGTACCCCAATATCAGAACATATCAGTCAATCCCACCACTGCCATCACTGTACCCCAATATCAGAACATATTAGTTAATCCCACCTGCCACCATTGTACTGTAACATCAGGACATATCAGTCAATCCAACCACTGCCACCACTGTACTGTAATATCAGAACATATCAGTCAATCCCACCACTGCCACCACTGTACTGTAATATCAGGACATATCAGTCAATCCCACCACTGCTACCACTGTACTCCAATATCAGAACATGTCAGTCAATCCCACCACTGCCACCACTGTACTGTAATATCAGGACATATCAGTCAATCCCACCACTGCCACCACTGTACTGTAATATCAGGACATATCAGTCAATCCCACCACTGTCACCACTGTACTGTAATATCAGGACATATCAGTCAATCCCACCACTGCTACCACTGTACTCCAATATCAGAACATGTCAGTCAATCCCACCACTGCCACTGTTGTACTGTAATATCAGAACATTTCAGGCAAATCGCTGTTGACAATCATTCAATGAATCACGTGTTAGTAGTGGCATCAAGAGAGGTGTGGGTCTAACATGAGTGAAGGTCGAACAGTGTGGAAAGATATTTGTGATAATGTGGTGGAGTTGGGATGTTGAACTAAGTCCCGACAATGTCTGTAGTGTACCCATTTAGTCTTTGGGGATTCTGGCCTACAGCTAAGCAATTACTAGAATTAGATCCAAACACAGGAAATAATTATTGCAGTGTCTTCACACATTTCACTATGAGGTATAATAGTTGGAAATAATCAGTGTCTTTAAAATTATCAATGTGGTGGGATAGAGTCGTTCGTCTTTACGGTTGGTTCTGAGAATTGTGCTCCGTTTTACGTCGGACAGCATATCAGCCCAATGTTTAACAAAGATTCAATGGGGGGGGGGGGTTCATGTTTGAGAGTAAGGTACTTGAGGCCAAGTTGAGGGAGGATCACGTTTTAGAAAACAAAATTAGGAATAATGGAATTCTTTCGTAAAACAGCACTTCTCACTGTGTGCATAGCACCACAGAAGACTGGTACTGTCACTCCCATACAGAAAGGAATATCAAAACGTTCGTCCCCTAAAATGCTTGTCTCCATCCAAGACGAGATTCCAATGGCGTTGGAGTTCAGTGTAGACTCAAGTTCTGTATAACATCTCAAAAAAAGTCAACCAGGAAATCAATGAGACCTTGCAGTTCTTCAATCACTTCGCAAAAGAAAGTAAAGTCTGATCTTGTCAAGGTAATGTATCAGATGTATCTGCATTATTATAATGATGCTTTCATTGTCATTATGTGTTCGCTTCTCATGATTGTAGTGGGGGGTTAAGGAATATATTTTCATTGCTTCCTCGAACAGCTAGCTCAGAGACAGAATTGCCTGGCTTTGCCATGTCGTTCGCCAGATTGTGAAGTTTCTAGGCTATCGGATGGTCTATCTGCTAAACCCTTGGGCAATTGTGTTAACTTTTGAAAGCAATTTATGTAGAGAGCTTGCACGAATAGTCATCCTCCATCCGGCATTGTTCGGTAACCATCTGAGCGTCGATCCGATGTCTAAAACAGGACTACCTATCACACAGCTAATCAAGCAGATATAGACAAACTTTCCAAGTGATTTACTAAGGAAACTGACATTACTTTTGTTAATAATGATTATATCAAAGGTTCACAAATGCCAACACAATTTTGGTGTTATAATTCCCTTGTGCACGTGCACGGATGACAAAAGGGCGTATTAGAAAAAATCGATAGGACAAACATCCTCATCAACAAAACTCTTCAGCATTTCGGAGAAAAAAACTAATGAAAAGCATATTTTCTTTTTGTCCATAATTAGGAATTAAAGGCATGCATCAAGAGAGTGAAATTTGCACCAAGAAAGGTAAACAAAATAGAAGCAGAAATAAAACGTCCAATGTTCGTGTGTTTACCAAGCCAACAGCTGCTTCAGCAGTAATCTTTAGGAAGCTTGAAAGAGAACTGAAAATGAAACTTTTCAAGAGTGCCTGCACTCCGAATGCAATGGTCATAAGAAACGGCAAATTTAAGTATTACTGAGCGGGCCATAGTCATCATAGTTTAATACTGATAATTTTCGCTGTTTGGAATTGATAAAGTATCGATTGAAGAATTGGTTATAAACATTTTATTGAGTTCACCAACACACTAACAAATATGCTGACAGCTGTACTAAATATGATTGCTTCTTCATTTTTAATAGCATATAGGTGATAACTGTTTAAATTTCATTAAAGTGGTCACATGGATGAGGATTGGGTATTTATTTTGGATTTTTAAATTTATACAACAATTTTATCATGGCTTCCTACTTGAAAAATCAATCTGAAATAAAATTGACCTACTCTGTGTTTATAACTCAACATATTGTAAACTGCCAACAAATGTGTACAAAAGTTTGTTATTGTACGTACGAACATTTTACACATTTACTATTTCTTTCCAATTGATTAACATTACAAACAAGGACTTAGCATATGTTGTTTCACATCTTGTCATCTGAACACGGCAAATGCGTGAAACTACCTGCTTCGTTGCTCAAACATAGTTTGCCATTCGGTCTCATAATTCGGGCCTGAGTAGTTTAATGTTCTCGACATATGTGATATCTTTGACTTCAACTGCTACCAAGCAGTATAGCGAATACTGCACTATGATTAATGATTTTTGGGCACAGGTCATTCGGTATATGTATTTGAATTCGTGGGTATGTGACATCAGCTTCAATTCCTGCAAAACTCTGTAGGAATACAGTACTGCACTGTGGCTATTTACTGGATACTGGTTATTTGCCTGGAAGTATTTGATCATGTTGAATGTGCATATGATTCATTTTGTGCAAAGCTCTGTAGCGAATACTGTTCTTTGGCTGTCAGTTGTGCGATGGGTAAAATTGCCTGTGAGTTCGAGGGTGTGTGACATCGGTATCTTCTACAAAGCTCTATATCGACTAGTCTAGAGTACTTCATTGTGGTTACTTGCGATGGGTATGGGTCATTTATATGTTGGTGTGTGTGAGTATTAGCACACCGGCTTCAACTTCTACAAAGCTATACAATACTGCTTTTAATACTGGCTGAGGGCATTGGTCATTTACCTGTGCAAGTAATAACGAAGAACGAGGGTTGCTTGGCGTCAATACGGTTGTCATTAAACTATTGATCTGATAAGCTGCATGCTGTCACTTCAACTTGAAAGCTGTCAAATTGTTATGCATAATTGTGTATGTGACATCACTTGCAGTTGGAGATGCATCTGTCATCATTGATGGTTTTTACAATACAGTAACTACCAAACTTGTAAATACATGTCAGAGGTATCTCTCTTTATGATATTTGACTTGTAAGTGTATTTGGTATTTCTTCTGCTCAATGTTATTTTGCAAGCTCTTTGACGAAATCCTCATGTGTTTTCTTGATTGCCGGTAGTTTCTTCAGGCGCTGTTTCAAATCTTGGGCGTGTTTAAAATTTTCTTCGTACTCATCTCTCAGCAGCACACTTTTGATATGCTTTTCCCAAATCTTGATATCATCTTCCAAGTCAGCATCGTTAAGACCAACATCAACAACCATGGATTTGCCATCACGTGATCCGAAGATATCTCGTTTAACAACCAATTCTGCTAAACCTGAGTTGGTGGTCAACAGGGTTGGTAGACCTGCAGCGATGGCTTCTATTCCAACCATTCCAAATGGCTCACTACGGGACGGCATGACGAAAAGGTGACTTGTTTGCATATCCTGCCTTATTTGGTCCTGTGTTCCATAAGGACGAGGTGTTATCTTCAAATATTTCGACTTTACATGTTTCTTCATAAATTCCATACTTTCTTTGTCTTTTCCTTCTGGGATGCCTCTAATGACCAATATTGGGGGGTGTCCTAACTTTGCATCGTGATACAAGTTGCAGACTTTGCTCATGGCAGCTGCCATGACATCATGACCTTTCAACTTTCCAACACCATCAACTCGATCTAATGCCAACACCTTGATGACAGGATTATCTTTGTTTGGTGGGTTGATGGAGATGTCGAAAAACTGTTTGTCGGGATATGGGATGTACAGTTTGTGTATCATCTTTCTGTCGACAAAGACACGGAAGTTGTTGTCGAAATGGTGGAGCATCCTTGGACCAACTGAGAATACAGCATCAGCTTCCTTGACCTGTTCCAAGATACGTTTTTCTTTCTCTTCAGTTGTTTCTGGGGTCGTACCAGACTTCCACTCTTCGATATCTTCTGGAATCACATGATTAAACAGGAAAACCTTTACACCTTTCCCTGCAAAGCGTTCCTTCCGAATGTCTAGAGCCCCCTCTGACGTGATTGGTATGTGACCAACGATGACGCTCAAATCTGGTATTTCTTCTTCTAATTTGGGGAAATAAGCCAGATGGTGTTAATCCAAGTCAAATTCGGCGAGGAACGTCCTTTCTTCCTCGCGGTTATCACATTGATCCCCTTTTCATTGGCATCTTTGGCATCCTCTTCACTCAGTTCTAGTGCTGTGACATAAACATCGAACCCAGCATCTTTAGCTTGTTGGGCCAGTTGACGATGAACTGTCGATATTCCTCCCTTTGACGTACCCCATTCATCATTCACCAAGAGAACACTCTTTTTTGTTCCAATTTTGAATCTGAAATTGAAAAATTAGCAACATGGCAATTTATTCAATCATGTTCTGTCATTATAACTAGCTAAACCTCCAGATTTGGAAACTTTCCAAGAAAACGTTAGAATAAATACCACCAAATCTGCATCCAAGCAGACAAACCATTGATTCCTGAGTATAACTTATTATATTGAACTATGATAAGAGCATTTGATATGAACTCTTTTAGACTAGTGCCTTTGAACATTCTGAGTAATGGATTCAGGCGCTATATAAATTGTTTGATTGATTGATTGATTGATTGATTGATTGATTGATATTTTTTAAACGAAATCTCTGTCGTAATTATGATTGTTATTAATAATTAGTAGTTATAATTTGTTTTGATGTCATTTCACAAAATTGTCTGTCGTCAGAATCCATGCAGACGATAATTGCTCCAGTCATGCGCGCAGTGTCAAGATGGCCTGTCATCATGTCATATTTCAAACTTGTCAAAAGTTTGCAATTCCAACAGGTGGCCAGGTTATCTAACTTTATTAACCCAACGGCTCTTATCAAAAGGTATTCCACATAGGACTGTGGACTTGTTTAAAATATACAATTACTTCAAAAGTAATTGCATATGTTCTGCTGTGTTGATTATCAGCCGAAATAGCTCAGTTGGGAGAGCATTAGACTGAAGATCTAAAGGTCCCTGGTTCTGCTGACATAAAACAGTCCATCGAAAAGACAACTAATACCAATTCGCGGATTTTGATCAATATTTCATTATTTCCACCATTCCAATGAATGACAGTTTATTCGTAATGTAGTATATACTACTTTCACAGGGGTCAAAAGTCAACTATTAAATTCATATCAAGTAAGGTAGTGACAGAAAGAAATCGCAACATTAATTTACAAATGTTTTGAAGATGCGACAAGATTGTAGATGATCGATCCGGTATTTTGTGTTAATTCTTACAATTATTATGTTACACATATCGTTTCATTTTATCAAGGTAGTCACAGGTACTAACAATAGCATACTGTAGTAAAAATATATTGCCTTTTAAATCTAGCGGTAACTAGGGATTATTTTTCCAATATTTCACCGACAATTCCTAAAATACCAATAATTAGACACTGTACATGTCAATTAGAAGTCAAGTTATCCATAAGTAATAAAGTAGTAGGTTGGAATTATGATTGCAAGAGGGCGCTGATTTTTGGGTGCGGAAAATTTATTGGAGCATATTTATGCATTCAGCTACAGATATGCATCCCCACAGGTGATTTAATACTGTACTGTGTACAGGGTGTATGATATTACGAGTAAGGTATTCTATCTAACAAAACAGTTTCATAATAAAACTTTCCGGTTGCAGATAGTGCAGCTTTTAAAGTAAAGTTCAAGTTTAAGTAACACCTGATATTTATTTGTAAAGCCTTACCTTGCACCAGCAGTGTTGTCAGAAGCCATGTTATCATCAGTATCTGCATACATAGAACAAATAATCTGACAATTAGACTCTTCAAGCTGGGCGCTGTGATGTAAGGCTGTCGTCGGGACTGTGGTTGAGCTGCAATGAGCTGAAAAGTCAATTCTACCACACTACTCCCTCTGTGGGTGTAATTTCCAAGGTAAACATCGTGAGGGCATTCAAAGACGTGATTTAGCTTGATGTCAAACCACCATTGTAAAATTGCTATTTTACAGTGGTCTGAGATGTGAAGATATATATTTTGGTTATTTCAAGGAATGACATGATGGTATTCATTATCATACAATGTGCTCTTAAACCCTTAAAATTATAATTTCTGTAACAGTGGTCTGAGATGTGAGGTTCCGAATAGTGTCACATAGTTTGAGTCGTGAAATGCTATATACGTTTATAAAACACTGAGAAACGTTCTAGACATGGTGACAATAGTGTTAACATTTGACAGAAAGCTTTGACGGTTATATCGGTAGTATATTACTCACCTAAGCTATTGTAGTCAGGAATAAGACTGAAAATGGACCACAGCTGAATGAATATGCACAGTTATTTTTACTATTATTAGTAACAATTAAAACGGGGATTTCCAAGATTCACGCCCATCATAAATATAAATTCTGATTGGTCAACAGACAACAACGTCAGACAATCTTCAAATGGAAATTCATCTGTATTGGTAAACCACAGTACTAGTATTCAAATCTGTTGACAAAGACTGAAGTGTGCACTCGAAAATTTCAGGTAAATTTTCAAGTTGTGTTTGGAACAAAAGTTCAAATTGAATACTAACGCCACCCAATTATGCAAATGATAATTCTAGTCGTCCAATCACAATAAGTATTCAAATGGTCACTACTTGACTGAATTCAGCGAAATACAAGTTTTCTCAGAAGTAGGTTAAGTGGGTCACTAAAGTGATTAAAACCATGTACCCTGGAATAGAGTGTCATGTCTTTGCATAAAATACCATTATCTTCGGACAAAACTGGTAAATCATTTACTGTGTAACAGTCCGCTGACTCATATGATATCAAATATAACAGTGAAATGTAGCAATACTAACCAGCTATATCTCAAGCCAGATGATGAAATATAGCAAGATTAAGAATGTTGCGCTAAGCTGTTTGTCGAGTTAGACCAATGGTGACCCATTTTCATTTTCTCTAACTTTAATACTCAACACGTGTCTGGACGTAACAGCCATAATAGAAGTTCACAGATATTTTTGAATCGATTCGCCAACACAACAATGTACACTGAAAACTGACCTTTGTCCGTTTTTCAATACTGCTGTAATTCCTCACAAGAGACAATTTATTGGGCTAATAACCCGACCGATCCTAGTTTAAGCCGCCGACCTAAACACTTTTTAAATATAATATTTAAAACGAATGTTAAGAATTTCTTTGGCTTTTTGACCTTCATGTACGTCTGTTTCCTTTCCCTAGTGATGTCTGTAAGCTAATATATTTCATCAAAATATCACAGGAGTATTCTGACTGACATTTCGTTTGTTTTTGGGTTGAAGCCATATTTTTCAAAAATGAAAACAATTAAAAAGGTAAAGATCAAATCAAATCAAATCAAATCAAATCAAATCAAATTCATACCTACCTATGCTATTTTCTGAGGTCTCGTTATCAGAAACACACATTTTCTTCTCGCCTTTAATAGGTGTAATAAGTTACTCGCGGATATTTCATTTGGATCTGTCATGTCTATTTAGTTTTGAATGATTGTCTCGTGTGGAGTCTCGTGATTTTTAAAGGATTGGGGTGCGAAAGAGGGGAGGGGGGCATGAACATTCTGATGGTCTGACGTATTTTGCTCATGATTTGAACCAAATTAAACCTCAAGTACATTTACAAAATTTATTGCAGCTTCACCACAATAAGTTCTTAACCCTATATGAGGCGGGGCTCTACCATGCGAATGATGTGTTGGTGTATGCCTTAATTTCTCTCCCCTCTCCTCCACTGTCTGTCTGTCTGTCTGTCTGTCTGTCTGTCTGTCTGTCTGTCTGTCTGTCTGTCTGTCTCTCGCTCTCGCTCTCTCTCTCTCAAAGTAAAATTGACTCTTTGAACAAAATCAAACCAGGGAGTAGTCATTTACCTTGTACGTTTGTATCATATATATTTAATTATGATGTGGTCGATAGCCAAGCGAATGTGTATGTGTACCGTAATATCTCTTTATAGGTTGAAATGTAGCCATACAGTTGTGTAATAATGTATTGAGAGTAAATTGGGGTACTGAAGATAATTTTCAAGTACTCTATGGCTTTCAATAATGTGTCTGTTTTGAAATGTTAGGCTACTAAATGGCCTCCACCTGTGTACATCTTTCTCCATCACCATACTCCACCCTTCACCTTTTTGACTCGTTCCAAATTAAGTCACAGTTGTGCCGTGTTTTGGACCATCTTGTGACACATGTACAAACTCATGTAGCCTGGGGGCGGGCTTCGAGGGTTCATTGCAGGGGGGGGGGGGCATGAAATGTTTTGAAAGAGTGAAGGGGAGCTGCTAAAAAACCTTAACCAAAATATGTTCACCTCAGCCCCCATCCCCACGCCCGCCGTAAATTCTCATCGTTCTCCAATGTCTATGTTCACACACATAAATTCATCTCTCTCTCTCTCTCTCTCTCTCTCTCTCTCTCTCTCTCTCTCTCTCTCTCTCTCTCTCTCTCTCTCTCTCTCTCTCTCTCTCTCTCTCTCGGAAAAATGATAATTCAGGAAAATGAAAATTATCTCAAGATAGTTCTTTTTTGCTTTTGGAAAATGAACGGTTATGTGATCTTTCAGAAAAACAAAATTTTGAGTGACCTCTGTAATTCGGGGTGAAAACCAAAGTGATTAGCTTTCTTGTATTACTAGACCACACAGCAACGATGATCTATCTCTATCAGTCAGTTTCTAAAATGTCATCCACTTTACATATTAGACTCTACATATTAAGACTTGTTTTGCATCTGATTAGCATATATGTTGATCATATATCTCAAGTAGTGTACCGAATTGATTATTAATAAACATGTTAAACATTACAGGAAAAACTTAGTGATGTTGGAATAAAGAGGAATTTGTCATCGGATAGGGAAGTCGTTCACGCAACTCAAGTTCTCTCCAATTGGACAGCCACAGATCGTGTACAAGGTTCATGAGATTTCTTGTCGGTTCTGAAAGGAAGGTCGCTGTATCGAGAGAAGAATGTAACTTGAACACAAAATATCCATATAATAAACAGCTATTTGAATATTGGTTCGATGTTGTCCTTTATTTATTTTTTATTTATTTATTTATTTATTTACTATTTATGGTTTGAAAAAGAATGTATGATGTATGATGTATGATCGTATATACTAACCAGTTGCAAAACATTAATATATTACACTTACCACCCTAGAAAGGTCCTAAAATATCGGATTTTCAAAAAGAACTTTAAAAGAACTTTCTTCAAAAAAGCCACCAATATCTTATTAGCCCCATTTTACTCCTTTCAGTGCAACTTTGCATTATTTTGTGATTTTGGCATGCCATTGCTGTCTACCATGTCACACACATTTCACAGCTGCTAGATCCAACCACTGCCCTGCCACCATTGTACTGTAATATCAGAACATATCAGTCAATCCCATCACTGCCACCACTGTACTCCAATATCAGAACATATCAGTCAATCCCACCACTGCCACCGTTGTACTGTAATATCAGAACATATCAGTCAATCCCACCACTGCCACCACTGTACTCCAATATCAGAACATATCAGTCAATCCCACCACTGCCACCACTGTACTCCAATATCAGAACATATCAGTCAATCCCACCACTGCCACCGTTGTACTGTAATATCAGAACATTTCAGGCAAATCGCTGCTTACAACCATTCACTGAATCACTTGTTAGTTGTGGCATCAAGAGAGGCGTGGGTCTAACATGAGTGAAGGTCGAACAGTGTGGAAAGATATTTGTGATAATGTGGTGGAGTTGGGATGTTGAACTTAGTCCTGACAATGTCTGTTGTGTACCCATTTTAGTCTTTGGGGATTCTGGCCTAGAGCTATGCGCAATTACTAGAATTAGATCCAAACACAGGAAATTATTATTGCAGTGTCTTCACACATTTCACTATGAGGTAGTAGTTGGAAACAACCAGTGTCTTTAAAATTATCAATGTGGTGGGATAGAGTCGTTCGTCTTTATGGCTGGTTCTGAAAATTGTGTTACTTTTTACGTCTGACAGCATATTAGCGCAATGTTTAACAAACATTCAATGGGGGGGGGGGGGGTCATGTTTCAGAGAAAGGCAGGGTCACATTTTAGAAAACAGAATTAGGAATATTGGTATTTTTTCGTAAAATGGTCATTCTCACTGTGTGCATAGCACCACAGAAGACTGGTACTGTCACTCCCATACAGAAAGGAATATCAAAACGTTCGTCCCCTAAAATGCTTGTTTCCATGATCTAAGACGAGATTCCAAAGGCGTTGGAGTTCAAGTTCTGTATAACATCTCAAAAAAAGTCAACCAGGAAATCAATGAGACCTTGCAGTTCTTCAATCACTTCGCAAAAGAAAGTAAAGTCTGATCTTGTCAAGGTAATGTATCAGATGTATCTGCATTATTATAATGATGCTTTCATTGTCATTATGTGTTCGCTTCTCATGATTGTAGTGGGGGGTTAAGGAATATATTTTCATTGCTTCCTCGAACAGCTAGCTCAGAGACAGAATTGCCTGGCTTTGCCATGTCGTTCGCCAGATTGTGAAGTTTCTAGGCTATCGGATGGTCTATCTGCTAAACCCTTGGGCAATTGTGTTAACTTTTGAAAGCAATTTATGTAGAGAGCTTGCACGAATAGTCAAGGTACTGTCATCCTCCATCCGGCATTGTTCGGTAACCATCTGAGCGTCGATCCGATGTCTAAAACAGGACTACCTATCACACAGCTAATCAAGCAGATATAGACAAACTTTCCAAGTGATTTACTAAGGAAACTGACATTACTTTTGTTAATAATGATTATATCAAAGGTTCACAAATGCCAACACAATTTTGGTGTTATAATTCCCTTGTGCACGTGCACGGATGACAAAAGGGCGTATTAGAAAAAATCGATAGGACAAACATCCTCATCAACAAAACTCTTCAGCATTTCGGAGAAAAAAACTAATGAAAAGCATATTTTCTTTTTGTCCATAATTAGGAATTAAAGGCATGCATCAAGAGGGTGAAATTTGCACCAAGAAAGGTAAACAAAATAGAAGCAGAAATAAAACGTCCAATGTTCGTGTGTTTACCAAGCCAACAGCTGCTTCAGCAGTAATCTTTAGGAAGCTTGAAAGAGAACTGAAAATGAAACTTTTCAAGAGTGCCTGCACTCCGAATGCAATGGTCATAAGAAACGGCAAATTTAAGTATTACTGAGCGGGCCATAGTCATCATAGTTTAATACTGACAATTTTCGCTGTTTGGAATTGATAAAGTATCGATTGAAGAATTGGTTATAAACATTTTATTGAGTTCACCAACACACTAACAAATATGCTGACAGCTGTACTAAATATGATTGCTTCTTCATTTTTAATAGCATATAGGTGATAACTGTTTAAATTTCATTAAAGTGGTCACATGGATGAGGATTGGGTATTTATTTTGGATTTTTAAATTTATACAACAATTTTATCATGGCTTCCTACTTGAAAAATCAATCTGAAATAAAATTGACCTACTCTGTGTTTATAACTCAACATATTGTAAACTGCCAACAAATGTGTACAAAAGTTTGTTATTGTACGTACGAACATTTTACACATTTACTATTTCTTTCCAATTGATTAACATTACAAACAAGGACTTAGCATATGTTGTTTCACATCTTGTCATCTGAACACGGCAAATGCGTGAAACTACCTGCTTCGTTGCTCAAACATAGTTTGCCATTCGGTCTCATAATTCGGGCCTGAGTAGTTTAATGTTCTCGACATATGTGATATCTTTGACTTCAACTGCTACCAAGCAGTATAGCGAATACTGCACTATGATTAATGATTTTTGGGCACAGGTCATTCGGTATATGTATTTGAATTCGTGGGTATGTGACATCAGCTTCAATTCCTGCAAAACTCTGTAGGAATACAGTACTGCACTGTGGCTATTTACTGGATACTGGTTATTTGCCTGGAAGTATTTGATCATGTTGAATGTGCATATGATTCATTTTGTGCAAAGCTCTGTAGCGAATACTGTTCTTTGGCTGTCAGTTGTGCGATGGGTAAAATTGCCTGTGAGTTCGAGGGTGTGTGACATCGGTATCTTCTACAAAGCTCTATATCGACTAGTCTAGAGTACTTCATTGTGGTTACTTGCGATGGGTATGGGTCATTTATATGTTGGTGTGTGTGAGTATTAGCACACCGGCTTCAACTTCTACAAAGCTATACAGTACTGCTTTTAATACTGGCTGAGGGCATTGGTCATTTACCTGTGCAAGTAATAACGAAGAACGAGGGTTGCTTGGCGTCAATACGGTTGTCATTAAACTATTGATCTGATATGCTGCATGCTGTCACTTCAACTTGAAAGCTGTCAAATTGTTATGCATAATTGTGTATGTGACATCACTTGCAGTTGGAGATGCATCTGTCATCATTGATGGTTTTTACAATACAGTAACTACCAAACTTGTAAATACATATCAGAGGTATGTCTCTTTATGATATTTGACTTGTAAGTGTATTTGGTATTTCTTCTGCTCAATGTTATTTTACAAGCTCTTTGACGAAATCCTCATGTGTTTTCTTGATTGCCGGTAGTTTCTTCAGGCGCTGTTTCAAATCTTGGGCGTGTTTAAAATTTTCTTCGTACTCATCTCTCAGCAGCACACTTTTGATGTGTTCTTCCCAAATCTTGATATCATCTTCCAAGTCAGCATCGTTAAGACCAACATCAACAACCATGGATTTTCCATCACGTGATCCGAAGATATCTCGTTTAACAACCAATTCTGCTAAACCAGAGTTGGTGGTCAACAGGGTTGGTAGACCTGCAGCGATGGCTTCTATTCCAACCATTCCAAATGGCTCACTACGGGACGGCATGACGAAAAGGTGACTTGTTTTCATATCCTGCCTTATTTGGTCCTGTGTTCCATAAGGACGAAGGGTTATCTTCAAATATTTCGACTTTACATGTTTCTTGATGAATTCCTGACTTTGTTCGTGTTTTCCTTCTGGGATGCCTCTAATGACCAATATTGGGGGCTGTCCCAAACCTGCGTTGTGGTACAAGTCACAGACTCTGCTCATGGCAGCTGCCATGACATCGTAACCTTTCAACTTTCCAACACCATCAACTCGACCTAATGCCAACACCTTGATGACAGGATTATTTTCGCTTGGTGGTTTGATGGAAATGTCAAAAAACGGTTTGTCGGGCAATGGGATGTAAAGAAAGTGCACAACTTCGGGAAGGGCACGGAAGTTGTTGTCGAAATGGTTGAACATCCTTGGACCAACTGAGAATACAGCGTCAGCTTCCTTGACCTGTTCCAGGATACGGTTTTCTTTCTCGTCAGTTGTTTCTGGGGTCGATCCTGACTTCCACTCTTCGATATCTTCTGGAATGACATGATTAAACAGGAAAACCTTTACACCTTTCCCTGCAAAGCGTTCTTTTCGAATGTCTAGAGCCCCCTCTGATGTGATTGGTATGTGACCAACGATGACGCTCAAATTTGGTATTTCTTCTTCTAATTTGGGGAAATACGTCCGATGAGTGGTGTTAATCCAAGTCAAATCTGGAGGTGTGTATCCTTTCTTCCTCGCGGTTATCACATTGATCCCCTTTTCATTGGCATCTTTGGCATCCTCTTCATTCAGTTCTAGTGCTGTGACATAAACATCGAACCCAGCATCTTTAGCTTGTTCGGCCAGTTGACGATGAACTGTCGATATTCCTCCCTTTGACGTACCCCATTCATCATTCACCAACAGAACACTCTTTTTTGTTCCATTTTTGAATCTGAAATTGAAAAAAATGGGCAACATGTCAATTTATTCAAAATCATGTTCTGTCATTATAACTAGCTAAACCCCTAGATTTGGAAACTTTCCAAGAAAACGTTAGAATAAATACCACCAAATCTGCATCCAAGCAGACAAACCATTGATTCCTGAGTATATATAACTTATCACATTGAACTATGATGTACAAATAAAACGTAATTAACGACAAGTGCATTGATTTAAATTTAAAATTCGCCTATTTTGGTAAACCATTGTATCATGGTGAGACAGTTGTTCCAAACACAACATTGCACATTGTTACCTGCAATTTCTGACGTTAACCTCTCTTGATAAACCAATATTCAAACTGATGCTTTGTAGATTTAGAACCTCAACACATAATTTGAAAATCGCATAAAATAATTTGAAAATCGAAACTGGTCGTTGGAATGATACTTTAAGAGTAGAGAGACTTTGTGAAATGTGTAATGTAAATCAAGTAGAGGATGAATTCCACTTTTTACTTGTATGTCCTTTTTATACTTGTATAAGGTCAAAATATATTGCCAATTACTTTTATAATCTCCCACTGCAACACAAATTTGTATTACTTCTGTCGTCTCGAAAGGTTGACACTCAGAAAACTTAGTAGATATATATTTTATGCTACTAAACTTAGAAAAGATACTATTAGAAACTCTGAGACTCAAAGGGCCTGATAATTTTGATATTTTCTGGTGATCCGTTCATTTTTGTATATTTAAGGTTTGTATTTTTTTGGCCGGTGGCCAACAATACTGAATAAACGATTGATTGATTCTGACGGTATACTTGAGTATGCACTCATTATTCATAACACGTGACCAAGTATTGACAGCCAACAAATATCATCATTTAAATTTAGAAATGGATTCAAAATGCCTCAAGATTGCAAAACACTAATTAGTAAAATTCAAGTTTAAGTAATACATGTCATACGGCAATAGTTTAATCATTATCGCAAACCAGAGCTGTTACTTCTTCTGTGATACTGCAAAATGGCGGTGCGTCTTGGACGGTGCCGTAAAAGAGGCTGTAGTTTACGACAGTGTAGTTTAATTTATGAAGCCATACCTTGCGCTATCAGTGTCATCAATACCCGTGGCATCACTAGAATCTGTATACATAGAGAAAATTATCTGAGAATTAGAGTGTCGTCAAATTTAGACTTCGGATACAAGGGGTTGTTCTGAAGTGGATAATTTCACGAAATAACATGAAGGTATTCATAGTCATGATTCATTGAGCTGATACCGCTAGAGTAAAAATTGCCATTGCCGTGGTCGGAGGTGGATATTTTGGTTATTTCATGAATGACATGATGGTATTCATAGTCATGATTCATTGAGCTGAGACAACTAGAGTAAAAATTGCAATTGCAGTGGTCGGAGGTGGCATAGCTGTTCCCAGAAATGATACGATAGCGATACGGATATAAAATGTTACATTTATATCGTTGCTGTCAACTAACTTAGTCTGCCGTACTGTGTCTTGTCCGTAGACGGGAAAGACGTGAAAAGTCTACGCAAAAGAGGTCTTTTCACTGCTCTGTGTTTAAGAAGGACTATACCTTTCACGTAAAACTTTTCATCTAGCATAGTTTAAGTTAAAATCTGAGTTCTTCTCCACTGTTTACAAGGACGCATGGGTCCCCCCCCCCTCCCGGCACCGTGCAAACAGTGCGTTTGGGGATATGCTTACCGCATGTACTCTGTTCGGGTTGTGTGTTTGTTCCACTAGGGTTCGCCGTGACGGTAAGCCCTTGTCCAGTGTAGTTGCCAGACCCTGTATACCCTGTAACCGTAATTTCAAAAATTTCATCAAATCAAATTTATGACAGGTACTCTTTATCATTTTGGAGTATCTGTTGAATCTGCGATGACAGGGAACCCGATAAGTCAATTTGTACTTTCAATATACTAAGTACGTTCCGATGAATACAACGCTTTCGTAATGGAGAAACGGACGATCAAATTTCCATGGAAACAACAAGGTATGAATTCAGAGTAGGGAAATTGTGAAAGCCTTTTCAAACCATTCAATGGTTAAACCATAGACCGTGTAGGGTCTATGGTTAAACCATGGCTCCAACATGTGTAATTATGGAATTCCAGGTGGGTATTAACTAACATGATCTTAAATATTCAATTCTGTAACTTTCATCTTCCTTTGGAAAGAATAAATAAATGCTGTGCAAACTAAAGGTTATATGATATACTTACCGCTTGTACTTTTTTGTATTTTAAGAGTTTTATTGGGTGTATAAAGCATTACATAACTTCTTTCTTAATTTATTACATTTCACAGTCTCATAACAAAAAAAAAGAGAAAAAAAACCCACTTACCGCTAGCGCCGCTTTGCGTGTTTCCTCCCCTTAGCGTTCCACTGTCACGTGGTGCATGTTCTGTAACAGCAATTTTAGTAGTAATTTATAGAAAGGAAACAATTGTATGACTGAATATATGAAAAAAAATCTGTTTGTTTTTTTATATACAAAAAGACGACTTTATCCTTTGAATCTCTGTTGTTACCATTGAGATAATGCAGAATTACATGACTACCGGTCGATGTGTACCTATATAGTCATAGTTTAAATATTCAATTGTCTTTTCGGTTCTTTGGCAAACCAGGTTCGGTGCACGTTTTTTTTTGTTATATATATATATATTTTTTTTAATTTTCGTTGTAAACAAAGAAGAAAAACACCACATTACAAGTCTTTGCAAAAAAGAAAAGAAAAAAGAGGGAAATACCGAAAGGCAAAAGGTGACTTGCATCCAAAGATTGTGATCTCGTAAAATGAAATTTTCACTAGTTTCATATTCATTTTTGCACAAATTGATGCCAGGGTAGCAACTTCATTTGATGAAAATCAATCTTATCTTATACCCTTGCATTGAATAGATCAATATTATAGATGTTACACAGTGATAAACTAAACCCTCTGACAGATTTCAAATTGTTTTCAAGTAACACTGTAAATCTGCCTCCTCATAGAAAGCAAACCAAACCAAACCAAAACATAATGATAAATAAACAAACAAAAAATAAACAAATAAAAACCGAACGAACACATTAAAATGTCCATAAGAACATCCAGGGATACATTTAAATTAGTTTTAAATACATTGTGTATCGACAAATGGAATTTTAGTTTAACCTGATAATTTCTGCTTTCTTTCGAATTCCTCCACTTTTTCAATAAGACGTGGTCGACTTATTAGCCCGAGAATATCCTTCAGATACCCAAGATCAATTAGTCCTATGTATCCTCTTTCTTCTAAACATCCAAAAATATCTGTCAGGTCTTCTAGCGCGTCCAGATCACGCACAGGGATTTTTGTGCCTTTCACTATATTTCGTATTTTTTTTTCTTCAGGTATCGAAATGTTGTCATTTAAATATTGATAAAGAATCCGTAATCCATCCATTCTAAACCCTCAAGGTGATTATCAACCTGTAAAAATAAATACAAAAATAGCACCAATTGCGTAAAGCACAACTGTAGAACATTGGTTTGGGTAAGACATTGATTCTGCCTTGGCAAGTTTATTCATACCTGTCCCTGTTGTTATATTTGCCCAATGGTTGCACATTGTGTTATTATTTGAATGTTTTACCGTTGTTGGTATCTTAGCAACTGGTACATTGTATTTGACTTTTGCTGGGGTCTTTTAAGACTTCGTTAATATGCGTACGTGTTACAATGTGTAATGTTAACCACTTGGCTAGCCGCCCAATTGTAAGCAATATACACCCCCATTTGGCTGTTGCTACGGGCGTGGTCTTGTTGCTAGGCATATAAGTAGTCATGTTTGGGATGTTCATCCATGTGCCTTCTCAGCCCCGTTGTCTTCTTGCAATATACACCATCATTAGACTGTTGCTGTGGGCGTGGTGTTGTTGCTAGGCATATATACATTCACTTTTGGAATGTTTATTCAATTGCCTATCCATTCCTGCTGTTATCTTTGGATAATACGCACCACTTGCCTGTTGTTTTGGGCGTGGTCTGGGCATATTTACATACATTTTTGAATATTTCTTCATTTGCCTACCAAATAATGCTATCTTTGCAAAATATACTACCATTTGGCTGTCACTAAGGGTGCGGTCCTGGTTCCTAGGGCTAGTTGAGGCAATATGTCATGACCATCTGTGGATTGACATCTCTAGAAATATTCCCACCAAATTCAGCCTCCTCTGAGGTATAACTTTTTGATCAAAATTCACATTTTAGATATAATTTGCATATCACCTATTAGAGCACACAAATCTTCATCTACACATTCCTAGAAACATTCCCACCACAGTTCAGCCCAATCTGTCCAGTAGTTGTGGAATTAAATAGTTTTGACCAAAAAGTCATGTTGTAGACCCAATTTGCATATCACTGATGGGATCACCATGTCGTAAACAGTCATTCATCTTTCATCGTAAAGATACCATTCTGCCCATACGTTTTTTGAGTTTTGTGAGTTTTTGTTTTGCTAAGGATCCCATTTTTTTTACCCACATCACACACTAGTAGTGCGATCATTGTCACATTTGAACAATTTTCCATCGACACACCCTAAGTAATATTACCAACAAAAACCAATGATTTTTTACTTTAACTTGTTTACATACACAGGTACAGACACGCACATACAGAGACACACAAACACACAAACGAACACATACACACATTTTACCAAGCATATAGCACTACTGAACTACCTCAGTGTTTAGCTGTGCTTATAAAAACCAGTTAACCTGAAAAAGAACTTCGATCAAAATCAAACATTACTAATACTGCTACATTTCATTGTCCGGTGAACTTGTACAGTGATTTTCTTTGAGTGAGTTACCTTAGCAGATTACCGCCAATTAAACACACATGAAAAAGTTTAAATTGCTAGACTTTATATCATTTGACGACGAACTCCTAACATGATGGTACCTCGTGCACAGAAAATGTAACAGTTGGTAAATGTTGGTATAAAAATAATGGTAGACGATAAAATATTACAAGAAAGGGTTAGGTGAGGTCAGATGAACTTGTGATAAATCATTGAATACTACGACCAGGATGTATTCTGCAATAATCCTAACACCGCAAAAATTAAATGATTAACTTGCATAATTTAAATAAATGACTTAACGTGACATTTGTTTTAAAAGTAGAATTTTTGTTAGAAGAAAGGGCTGGCAAGATCTGGGAAACCGCCAGGAGAAACATGACTTCACACTCTAGAACGGTTCGTAATCTAACTACTAGTATTCTAAATTGGTCGTAACAGCTAGTCGACAACAATCAATAGCTTCGTATAAAATAGTAAACATCTTGTTGATAGGCATACAGTATATTCCTATGCTGTTGTACAATGTATGGCTTACTAGAATACTGACGGGAGCTTCTGTTGATTTTAAACACTGGTTACCTGTTGTGAGCTTGCGCAATGCTGATATCGTATTTTATTATCTTCAGAAGAGTTCATTGTGTTCGAATACAGCAAGTTATTATGGCGAGTGTTGTATAAAGGTCGCAACGCATCAGAAATCTGACCTGACCTGGACTTTTTTCACATTTAGTACCCAAGGTAATCAATAGTGAATTCGAGTTGTGATATAATTTATGTACTATAAACTGTACACGAATTTCATCCCTCAAAACTCAGACTACTAAAAAGACAGTTTAGTAGTCTGAGGTTAATACGACCTAAAGTTGCGATGATTTTCAGAAACGAAATATATATAAAAGTTCCTGAGTGGCATTTTGCCCAAGGTGATATCTTGGACCCTGGAGTGTGTCACTGTGTGATATTACTTATATGCGTCAACAATAGAATCGGTGTTTCCGTGGTTGCTTCTGTCGGGACTACATGCATTCTTAAATGAGTGTCAGAGAGGGCGGGTTTAGGTTTAAACAGACGTTAGAGAAGAGAGTCTCTCCAGTGCCTTAATCACAGGTCCACGGTCGTGTAATACTGTGAAAACACCAGAAAACATATACTGGTCAAAGAGTCTCCCTCAAACATTTACATCAAGGTGTGTACTAAATTATCCAGGTCCTAACGAAATTGTACGGTTCAGTATAAAGGTGACCCCTCCATTTTATCACGATTTTGATATAGTACATGCAACAGTTTTACTGAAATTGAAAAAAGCTTGTAAGTCACCAGCTAGCAACTTTTTCTGTACAGGGAGGTGTACATTTAAAAAGTACAAGTACCTCATAAGACTTGGGTCAAACTTAAAGTAGAGGGACCCTTGGAAAGGAAAACAGAAGTAAATTATAACCCCTAACTCCATTTTCGCTTTTAGGTAGGACAGATCTGTGATACAAACTTTCCTATCTCTGGATTTATACGCTGCGGTGGGGGTGGGGGGGGGGTCGGCACTGAGTGGGAGAGGGGGGGGGGTTCGGAGAAGACGTGTCGAAACCCCCGCAGCGTAAATCCAGAGCTACTAGCTTTCCGTGCACCTACCAATTTATGTAAAGTGCATGTATTTTCGTGTGCTGTTACTAGCAAAGTAAGCAGCCCGGACGACAGCAACCTCCCTAGCTCCCTAGTACCGAGACAATCATGACATATAGTAACTTATGCTTGCGATTGTATTTTAAAGTTGTAACTTGTGTGGATAGTGTGAACTTGGAGGTAGTCCTACTAGTTCTACATCTGTGGTGTTATTTGTGAAGTACTTTTATGCATTGAAAAAAAAACAGCGAAAACATTCTTGCATATTAGTCAGTAATGTATGCAGTTTTACACGAATATTAGAAAGAAAGGGTCCGACGGCTACATAAACTATCTTTAGTACATTACTTACCTTCGATCGTTACTGTCGTCCGGAGTTGAAGAAAGACATGGACGCCGTTCTGTTTACTAACACGAAGGGGAAAAACTAGTGAGATTTTCCAGCTCCACGCCCATCATAACTAGATTATGATTGGCTGATATATATCAACGTCACATAATACTGCGAATGCTATTACTACTCATCCAATTGGATTGAGTGTTCCAATGATCACTACATACACGATTGAATTCAACGAAATACAAGTTTTCTCGGAAGTTAAGCGTGCCGCCATATTGTTGGAATAACATAGTAAAATGCAGCCAAACCAATGCACCGTGAAACAGAGGGTATTGTCTTGGCTTTAAAATCATATCTTTCCCACAAAATTGGTAAATCATTTACTGTGTAACAGTCCGCTGAATAGTGTCACATGCAAAGATAATATAACCCTTAAATTGTAGCATTGTTAGTCAGCGTTTAGTCGAACCAGGCTGTGCTGTGGGAGGTTACATAGTTTTAACTGTATCTACTTCAACCAATGAGTTTATGTACATAGTAACGCAACAAAATAGAACAGCCATCATCGGGCAGAATTATATGACATTGTAATAACAAAATGTAGGCGGCTTCGGTTGAAATTAATTTTTTTTCTCGGCACCTCATTGAACTAGACGTGAGAAGTGATTCGAAGCCACAGATAGCCTTTAGCCTACTGAACCCCCTGCATATCGTTTCTTTCCGTTTCACTTTCCATTTTCGTCATAATCAGTAATATTTAAGTTTTCTAGAGTTTTGATGAAATATATGTACCTATAAAACACATTGTGAGTCATCATAGCTATAACCCTGTTAATGATTCATCTTTCGTCCACATGTACGGACGTTGTCTCTTACTGTTGACACTTTTACTCAGTACTCCACACAGTCGATGAAACTCTTACACCTGTCTAGTTTAACTGCCTGGTAGCGCAAATGTCTCCCAGGACAAATAAGCTTATCTCTGAATCTGTGGTGGAACAACAAAATATTTAGCGCGCACAGTGTGACCTATTTTGTTAGACGGTGCCATATCTTCCGGTGCTATCCAAAACACATGCCATCACAGACCACTCACTGTACAGTCATGCAATATATGTAGCCCACTTGTATTCTGAGTTTATACATGTAATACAATCTCATGTGGTTGGAGACGCTACTTTTTAATAAATGTCTTCTTTGTTGGTTGCTCCGAGCTCAGTCATTTGTTCAACACATTTACCTTCGTATTTGTATGGGACCGTATATGTGGACGTACGACTAAAAGTCTGCAGTAACTAGAACAATAATATAAATGTTTTGTTTGTACAGGGAGAACAGCGGGACAACGGAGATAACAAAAATTTCCAAGAAAAATATTCATTGATATTGCAGTGTATTGTCCTGCCGTTCGCCATATTTGCTAAGTACGTGTACCTACCTTCGCAATATTTGCTAAGTATGTGTACTTACCTTATGATATAAATGCGTCCACTGCGACTTTCAATAACTGGAAATTCAACCTGTCGTCTGATAATCTTAAATGTAACAGAAACAGGCCAAAGTGTGTATTTGAACAAAGGGTTGCTGGGAAATATAGTACTAGTAAAAGGGGAAAACCCAGGTAATTTCCAACTTTGATGATTTTTTCTGACGGCCAATCGGTTCTGAATCATTGATTGGTCGGTCGATAGAAACCAAACAACTTCGGACAAAAATCCCCTGACTGTGTCAGAAACATGACTATTTATACAAGTGCATTCTGCGCATGATCAACGGCCAGCAACTTGTGACTTAGGCCTTCGATGTTGATGAATCGACCTTATTTTTTGTTTGTTTCTGAGCTTTATAGCTTTGCGGGAATTGCACTCCGAAATATTTTACTGTATATTAATTTTCTTTTATTTTTGAATACAATCATCGGAACAATAAAAAATAAAACTCAGAAACTAATATTATTTCGGCTACCTTTGATCACGGGGCCTCGGGCTTAGTTGGTTGTGTTTTTGAAAACACTCAAAACAAACAAACCAACAAACAAACACAATTTAACAAACAAACAAACAAACAAACAAACAACAACAAGTAAACAACAATATATAAACACTGACAAACATGAACAACAGGGTAATTACAAATCAATGTTTCTACGCAATAAGAATATAGGTGCATGACAATAGTGACCATTTCACGAAAAGAAGGAAACCATATTGTGATTGTGATTGTGACAAGCTGGGACCCCCTTTCCCTAGAGTGTTCTTGTACACCAATATATAGTAATAGACATGTGTTGTTTTTAATAACTGTCAAAAAGTGTTATTCTGATTCATCTGCGTCAAACTGTGATATAAAATATGAAATTACAGCCTCTTTCATGTTAGAGTTTACTGCTAAAACCACACAGAAACCAACAAGAATCTGCATGCACATTCTACACCTTAAAGATGATAACAAAGTCGCAATTTCTTGCTACATTTTATCTAAAATAAATCACTCAATAAATCACTCCAACTAGACGTAGACATGAGAGCACCAATGCTTTGCTATCTGCATGGTGGCATTCATATGATTTAGACAAAATGTTGCAAGAAAATAATACATTCAACCCTTCTATCTTAAAGTGTAGCATGTGCGGTTTCGGTTTCTGTGATGCGCGGTTGTATC
The DNA here is from genome assembly GCF_964340395.1 of Glandiceps talaboti. Classification (NCBI taxonomy): domain Eukaryota; kingdom Metazoa; phylum Hemichordata; class Enteropneusta; family Spengelidae; genus Glandiceps; species Glandiceps talaboti. The sequence goes on along the minus strand of NC_135560.1, from coordinate 6,131,984 downwards.
AGAGACAGTAAACGCTACTATTACGTTGAAATGGGCTGTGTGTCGAAAAATATATTGCTCCTAGTTAATTAAAGTCTGGGTGCCAACTCTGTGAGTGAAGGTATAAATAGTAACGATACTGTATAGAAACTAGACTAAGATAATTACCATATTATTCAAAGAGTGTGATTTAAAATATGTAAATTTTATTGATACTGATTTAACATTTCAAGCATATGACGTCACGAAAATATGACATAATGATGTTAACATTAATTAAAATGGCCTAACTTGCAATCTTTATAACTATGTAAGACACTATAACCATCTTTACACTTAACCTAACCATAATATTATGTAAATATCTCTCATAATGAATTCATTCTCCCAGCAAATCTAATTTTGACATAAAATCAAGTTTAGGAAAAGGATTAAAATTCTTAAAATCTGGCGATAAAAACCATGTGTTTAACCCGATAACTACAATGACTATACTCTAACGTCCTCCGCTCTCAGTTATAAGAGGTGAGGGCGTTTTGCGACGATGAATGGTGTCATACCTACCAACAATCCGAAATTAAATTTAAACATGGGAACTCAAAAAATAAATTTATTTTGGCTGGCTGTTTAATTGCTCTCCCATTCAAAGGTCTGATTAAGAAGTTCAGACAGTTGTTGATTATAAGGCCTGTAAAATTCTCGAAGCTGTTTCAGGACGCTTTCCCCTATTTCAGGATGTTTTCTGCCTTTGTTAGACCCTAAACAATGCATTGGGAAAGATGTCTTTGCGCAATAGTTCCCCTTCTTCGAATCCACGTAGAAGTGCCATTCTTCAAAAAATCTTGGTAAATCTAAAAATTTCTCTATGTCAGTTAGAGTCGGTGCTGGATTCGATTGTTTAAATTTGGTTCCATCTACCACAAACAGATTTGGAAAGTACTCCAGCCACCGACGGAGATGTTTCACATAAATTCCAGTATCAACGAGTTCATTGAGCTCGTCAACGACATGGAGCTTATTCAACACAGAGGACCAGAAAGTAGTTTCAATTCGATAAAATCCAGTGCTTTTATTTAGCTCCGCTTCGTGGACGTAGTCAGAAATCGCCCTCTTCACTGGGTCACACAGAATCAAAATAATTTTTGTGTTGGGTGAAATCTCTGTAAAAATTCTCTTTGGTGTGTTATCGGGATAAACAAAATATTTCGGTGTGGTTTCCATGGTTATCTGGTCTTTCGTCGAAAATGGCATAATTCGACGATACCAATCCAAGCTATGGTTTGGGTGGTCATCAAAATAGTGTTTTTCTGCCGTAACAGCCGCTATTTTTGGATGTGTACTCAGCCACAGTGTGAGGGCAGTCGTTCCACATTTCTTCGCTCCAATAACGATAACTTGGGGAAGTTTTTGTTCGCAGCCTCTCTGTTCCCGCGCAGACGATTCCCTCAAACCCCACATTTTAGTTTCCTTGTTCAACCAATAACAAGTGTCCTGATATACCTTAAAAACTTGATTCAATATTTTATGCATGTTTCCTTCTTTCAGAAATATGCTGCGATTCTTCTGATTTGCATTTTTACCGTCTGCCACTTGCCAACGCGCGGCGGCACCAAGTGTATGAAATTGATCACGATCAGTTGTTTCGTTGACGTCTGGGCCGATTTCTAGGCGGATTCGTTTCAATAAAATCGAATCGTAAGATGAAGAAGTTCGGATATCGCTGAGTTGAAGAATTGCACTATATGTGATAAACAAAGTTGTAACGAGAACACAAGTCAAAATGATCGGATACGAACATTTTCTTCTTCCTGAAAAGAATTGATAAAAAAGATGAAATATTAAATGATAACATTTATAAAAGGACGTATGGATGATAATTATTTCAGTACATTTTCTATTTTTTAATTTATGAAACAATTTGACAATGTTTTCTAACAATGTGAAACAGCATCGACCAAGTCTGTATTTGTACATCACTAAATCGCAGAAAGTTAAAATGTGTATAAAATTAATATGTGTATACAGTATTGTGAATACTCCCCCTCCCCCGAAAAATCGAGGTGTTTGAAATACATAAATAGCATTTCCAAACACCACTGTGTTTAGCCAAATACAAAAACCCCCAAACATTTCATGGAAACAAAAGCTAGGCCCCAATTACATAACAAGGCACATTTATTTGTTTAGTGTACAATAGTCCAAGGCCCTATTCTTTCATATAGCAGTTTTAGTTATGCATATATTATTTCTTGTCGTTGAATTAACACAGTTTTGTAGCAAACATTCAAAATAACATTGTTTGATGATCGGTGAAATGAAATACACGTTCCATCTGATGATCGCGGTAATGGATATATCCAGAGCTCTGGATGTATCACTACTAGAAGTGAGTGATACTTCCATGACTAATACATCCATGTCGCAATATTGTACGCCGTGGAGTTAGCAAAAATGTCTCCATGGATACACTTTATTCGTCTGAGAATATTACCTTACCTTTACTTCTACAAAGAAACGTTGAGAGACTGCAAACCGATCGCCTGAATTGTCCCATCGTCTTGCCAGCCACGTGAAATGTACACAATGTCGATTTCTTGTTTACATGCATCCACTCATACTAGTCGACTTAAAAAAAAAGACCATGGCAATCTAGTAACGTAGCAAATCCGTGTCCACTGTAGCTCTATCTATATAATTTCACCGGGACGTATAGAATTATCTTCGTGACAATTCCAAATTTGACAGTACAGGAGTATTTGTGATTAGATGAGTAAAATACAGATAATTTGCCATGGTTGTCGTCTACGTACATAGGTTGAATGCACATTGACACACAAATTTCACTTTCTGTTGTTATGCAAATTTGACACGACATCTTCTTGTGACGCACAGACACGAATTACGTAATCGACTTTTCACCACTATCACAAGACAGATTATAGAAGTGGATATCGATATTCAATGAATAGCGCCATCTTTCGGCCGAGTAATGAGATTGGCACCAGTCCGATCCATTTTGAGTTTTTCATTTTACTTATAAAGTTTAACTTTTTAGGTTTCATATTTTTCAAAGTTCAAGTATTTTGAGTTTGTTAATACAATCTTAGTTTGTAAAGAAAAATACAATTTTTTTTATACAGTTGCTAATAGTCTAAGAGTTATAATGACTGTTTCACCGAGGTTATCATTTCACAGGAATTTTAAACTTTTAAAAAAAATAGCAAAATATTTTGTTCAAATAAAGTACATGAATATGGGCAAGTCTACCGAGTAAGGTATAGCGATTTAACAACTTGAATATTTAAGCTTAATGGCAATCATTCTCGAAAACCAGAGCTGATAGCGACACTGCGAAATATCATCGTCTTGGACGGTGTCGTAAAAGAGGGTGTGTTGTGCGACGATTTATGGCAAGAATAATATCGTGTAGTAGTTTTTTTTTAAATTGTGTTTTCTATATCAGTCTGGCATAATAATATTAAACATCAACTTGTTACAAGTTTCTTACAGCTCTTGTTTTTATACATAGAAAGCTTGGAAGCCGTGAGAAATAAAACATGTCTTTCGAATTATTTATGAAGACAATGAAACTAAATTTTAAAGGTTTTCATTGACATATCGCAATTCTATTGCCTGCACGCCCTATGGGAAAAATAGATAGCGCCATCATGAGATCAGTGTTAATGATTATGTTGTTTTTACTGTGTGCTTTTTAGTCTGGTGTTAATTACTCACATAACGCAAGAAAGCTCAAGAAAGAGGATATTGACGAACTTTGCACAGTATCTGATAAATGCTGGGCATTAATCATAACTTCCTTTCAATGTAAATACAATTAGGAACCACTGAGTTGGTATTTATTAAATTTTTGGTTATTTGATTTTACATAGTTATGTCATTGAAGAGTTAGCAACACATCGACACACCTGTACTATATTAGGAAATATCAACGTATACCATGTGAGTAGAACTGTTGTCGTTCGGAAAACGTTATATTTTGAATAAGTAGTTTTTTGAAGTTGAGAAATAAACAAAAACAAAAACAAAAAATCGGTGACGCCTAGCATTCCATCTGAAACTTACAGTGGGACAATCATTGACGTTAATACAGAAAAAATGAACGAATGATTATGTTAGGACCATGTATTGACTGATTCAGTTGTTGCGTAATATACACTTTTTCGTGAAAGTCAGTCGTTTGCCGAGACTCAATCGATCGCAACACGCATGGTTGATAGAAATCTATATTCCACTGGGATTCAGTTGATGTACATTGATGTGACGGAGTTCGATCGATCAATGTCTGAATCATTTATGTTGTCACTTGTGTGAATTTTGTAAGATTTCATATCAACCTTATTTTGAAGTATTAAAATAGTACTACAGAGGCATTAACACCTGGAATTACAGTTTTCTATACGTGGTTAACACTGTATAATTATAATATATTTGTTTCGTGTTGCGCGGGAAATAATTTTTTATTCATATGTAAAGTAGGGCGGTTGATGATATAGCCTTCCTGGTCTCCACCAATCAGATTCCTTTATTTCTTTTAATTTACACGTGATTCGTGTTACAACTGAATGGCCCGTTGCCAGCCCCGTGGTGATCAGCTATCAGCGACTACGTACTTTGTTTACTTACCATACTACGAATACAACGGTGTTCTCGTGACGATTTTATTTAACCAAACTTACTAGAAACGGGATTTCCCCAACTAGGTAAGTGTTTTCAATAGTATATACACACGGTCAAATTAACAATATGATTACTCTGGCATCGATAGCAGGAGAAAACTTCGTTTCCGGTCGCTCGAGAGTTTGAAGCCTGCTTGAAAAAAGAGTGTCGAATTATACAAATGTTTTGCAGTCAGTCACCGTATCTCAGTCGCTGTATCATTATTAACTCGAACCATTACACTTTGGAATCCACACCAAGACGTTCACGACGACCGCAGCTGTCGGACAAAATACAGGATACCACGAATGGAGTGCAAGGTTTGGGGTACCGGGGTGAACCCAACGTTGGGCCATTTAATCATTGAAATTGATATCAAGGGCAACGTCATACTACAGCAATACAGGCCATTTGGGTTACATTTGCTCGCTTGAGTGAACGTACACTGCGCTATGGTTACCAAACCAAATTTGTGCGAATTTGTCGATGTTTAATAGTTGCTTTCGGTTTAGTTGTGCATCACTACATTACGATCGTCCCAGGTTTGACGTGTACGTTTTATCCTCGGTGTAGCATTGACCTTACCGTACCCCCCTACGCACGTAATTGCAGCTTCTTCAACGAGTTTTCCACCATCAGTGATCACTTTGATAAAACCCCTGCTTAGCCAACGTCCAAAATTATTGCGTGGCCGGTGTACTTTTGGAGCATGTTTGACACGAAATAGTATCGATCAACATTTTTTCCTACACCATTTTAACGATTTTCGCCCCTCTATTGATCTCCTTCTATCAACTGCCGCATTGCTTTGTTTCAAGTGTTGAAAGTTTTTCACAGGTATACTTACTAGTACTAGTAGTTTTGACATTTGCAACAGACTCATGCAACGGAAAACTTAGCACATATACTGTTGTGAAATCTCAAATTACTTTTGTGTTTGGCGCCGAATTTATGAAAAGAAAGTAAAAAAGCAACATGTTGCAACCACGGTGAATACAGAATAGACGTTTGACAAATTTTTGTAGAGTCTTGTCATTCGGGCCTGTCAAGAAAATTTTGAGTACAATCGTAAACGGCAAATGGCCCATCATTCATGTTATTGTCGAGTTGCAGCTGCAAGACGTGGTGACAAACAAAAGTTCTACTTGTACATATACATATATTCTTCCAAAAGCCAGCAGTTGCATACTACTGATCTTAAAATGTATTAAAAATGAATAAAAACAACAGATAGTAATTTTAATGCAATGATCAACTGCATCATCTGCACAAATAAACTACAAGGGAAGACAATTTTATTGTCAAAAAACCTAGAAAAAGTTTCTGAAATAGATAAATACAGCTAAGAGAAATGAAATAGAAAATAAATTTGTCTGTTTACAGATCGCAAAATATATGTGTACTAATACTACTATGTTCTTTAAAGGCCCATGATTCAGTCCCAGGTTATCAAGTTAATTTTATCTTATCAATATAAGTAGAACCATATGATTACATAGGAGTATTCTAATAGAAAATAAATTTGTCTGTTTACAGATCGCAAAATATATGTGTACTAATACTACTATGTTCTTTAAAGGCCCATGATTCAGTCCCAGGTTATCAAGTTAATGTTATCTTATCAATATAAGTAGAACCATATGATTACATAGGAGTATTCTTTTGTTCTGGACCAACAACTTTTTTGATAGAGCTGCCAGACAACGTTTGTTTTTCACACCTAAATTTTACATTCTAATCAACCATGGGCCTTTAAATCACTTTTCTGCACAAAATGGCTTTATCGTAAATATATTTTTGTACCTGGCAGATGAAAAAAACTATCACTTATTTGCGTACAGTGACTTGATACAGTATTCAATGAACAGAGTGTTGATGTCAAATTACTACTCATACATGTATGTAATATAATGAAATATTACTAGTACAAAATGTATAAATGTAGTGTATGTTTGGAAGTCAAACCTTTCAACACCATTGTGCAATCATCAATTATCATGTGATAATATTTTATATTTGACTTTTTTTTTGGTAAAAAGTTGTATGGGTGTTCTAGTGTGTGTATACAAAAATAGAGCTCACCCCCCCCCCCCCCACCTTAACAAAAACAAACTGAAAGTGTCGCACACAGGAGAACACAAAAAATTTGAGATTTCACATTTTGCAAATGTATATCGGTAAGATTAAGGTTGGAGCATGCATGTCTAAAAATAAAGGACTTCTCAGCAACCAGACACATGAGAAGTGAAGCTGGCATAAAAAGTTGTGAATTTTTTGTTGCGTTTTTGTTCGTGTTGAGACTATGCCTCCTTCTGTTGTCAAACATCGATCTACCAGGGACCAAGTATTGGGCTTGTGGGTGACAATTGTCTGCCTGGATTCTACCACTTACTTAGGTGCCTTTATGCAAATTATGACCCCAGTGTCGCAGAGCAGACTTTATTTATGTTGTGCGTAGATCAGATTTCTTGGCCTTGCTCCATTTATTGAAGTGGCACGTGTGAGCTGTGCTATTCTATTTCATTGACTGTGTGAGTGGTGTTATTTCAGGCATTAATTGCAGCCTTGGAATTTACCAGCTTTGCAGTGTCGTGGTGTCAAGGATTATGTTCAACGACAGAAGGTCGTGAACTTTCTATTTTACTCATTGCAAGGGTTGATAGTAGATTTTATCTTAGTGTTCAACTTATTCAATGTACGTCATGAACTACTTGTACATGTATTAATCTTGAATCATTGTGTTTAATTAGTGTAGTCATTGTCAGAGTTTGAGTACTGCCAAGCTGATTATGTGATAGTGTCAAATACTCTACGAGTGACCCTATTTTTTTATATTTCTTATTACTTTTTCATGGCAACTATGGTTCAATCGGTCGGTCGGTCGGTCGTTCGATCTAAAAAAAAATCATGATTCTCTGCCTCTCCTTTTCCTCCTATCTTCATTTCATTAGATTGTTGGTATAAACACTGACAAGCCCTTTCCCAGCTTCCATACACAATTGGCATGTTTTCAGCCCCCACTACTTGAATAACTTCCGTCATGAAAGAAATGCTCTGTTCGTGAACAAGTGTTGTCATCACCGCCATGACTGTAGATGACCTTGACAGTCAAGACACTTGCTTGTTCTTGCCAGAGAGGGTGCTGTTCCACAAAATATTAAGAGCAGGCGAAAATAAAAATATTTTTTTTTATCTTGATGTGGGAGATGAATATTTGTGTCGGTCATGTAATGAGAAAAAGAAAAGAATTGAGTCACCCTAATTATGGTCTGATAAGGGGTTCTCAGTGTTGGCTCATATCGTCTACTGAAAGTCCCTGTTGTGGAGAGGCATATAGTCTACAGAGCTGATAGTACATTTAATTTGTTTGTGATGTAAAGGTCTTATTCCACGTTGTATTTAGCCTAGATACTCATCACTTTTTTTTTTCAAATCTAGTGATGATTTCCAACAACGGAATGGTCAGATGTTAAATTTCTGGGTTACACATTATGTAAATAAATGATGAAGACAGTAGTAATGTCGTTCAGTAATTTTTGCAAAATTGAGTATGATGGTGTCTGTACGTCTTGGATTGAAAAAGGTCCTGAAATGTGTAAATGGACTGATATTTTAGAATTTTATCAATAGTTGTCTCCACAAATAGTAAAACACCTGATGTAAATGACTTAATTCCTTAACCATGACTGATATGAATCATTTTCCTACAATCCCTTGAATCATTATAATTAAAGCAAACTATTAGAGAAAAATGTGATGATGCTGACAACCTGGAAATTTTCACTAAAGACTAATTTTTGTGTATTTCGCTAGAAAATAAAAAAGAAGAAATGAGTAGAGACTAAAATGCCTCTTTGTTCATATAAACAGTAAATCAGGTGCAGTAACTTGTAAAAGAGAAAGAAGTCTTTGAGACTGTAAAATCGCAAAATTATTCTAGTAGGGAAAATGTATAGGTTTGTAGTATATGTGTGCCAAGGTACATGTACGTGTCGTGTGGTTAGTAAGGTGTCTGCCCTTTGTGTGTCCTTTTTCATCATTGGGGGAAAGAGATGATTTCAGTATGCCAGACTAGTTTATAGGAAGGTTGTCTGTCTGTGTATAGAATTGAGTTGAAATGTTTGGTTCACAGCTTTTGCCATGTTGTGTGTGTACACTTCTCCTAGGAATCCAAATGTTGACACTAGTGATTTGTCACTGCAGTTAGCATCCTTTTACTGTCAGTGTAGGTGAAAGGTTAGGTACTGTGAAGCCATTGATAGAGAAAAGAAAGTGTTAAAAGCTCATGACTCAGTCCCTGGTTCTCACTGTGTTATCTTATCAGTAGAGCCATTAGGATCACCTAGAATCAGTCTTTTTCAGGAACAACGTAATTACGTAAAGTTCTGCTAGCCAACTGTTCTTCACACCTAAGTTATAATCCGAAATAGATTATTGGAACATTGGTTGTTTCATTATGCTGTCATTGGTTGAGTGAAGATGGCTAGACAAATGTAAACTCATTACGCAGTAGGCTCCAGTGAGATTTACCCATAATCCTTATAGTGAACAGTTGTCATGGTGATATCTTTGTGGGTGAAAATTGGCCTACTTTTCAATTAACTGAACAGAGAAAGCTTATGGGAATAAGAAAAAAATTGAATTTTGTTGTGTTTTTGAATGAAATGTGTCTACTGTTTGCCTAAACATGCAAGTATTTTTGATATAGGGAATGGCCGATAGTGAGAAGGCTGCATAATGGACTTGTGGAGGTGAAGTTGTGATGGATTGTAATTCATTTAGGCTCTTTTGTTATTTTATGACATTGCATTCACTTCCCCAGTCCAATCAATGATGATTTTATGACCAGAATGATAATTAGGTAAATACCTGAATGTGTTGTCATGCATGGAGAGAGAGAGAGAGAGAGAGAGAGAGAGAGAGAGAGAGAGAGAGAGAGAGAGAGAGAGAGAGAGAGAGAGAGAGAGAGAGAGAGAGAGAGAGAGAGAGAGAGAGAGAGAGAGAGAGAGAGAGAGAGAGAGAGAGAGAGAGAGAGAGAGAGAGAGAGAGAGAGAGAGAGAGAGAGAGAGAGAGAGAGAGAGAGAGAGAGAGAGAGAGAGAGAGAGAGAGAGAGAGAGAGAGAGAGAGAGAGAGAGAGAGAGAGAGAGAGAGAGAGAGAGAGAGAGAGAGAGAGAGAGAGAGAGAGAGAGAGAGAGAGAGAGAGAGAGAGAGAGAGAGGAGAGGTGGTTACATGCTTTGAGAAGTCGGAGAGAAAAGAAGGCTAACATGGGGATGATGGACATCAGATTCAGAGTTAAAAAGAGATATCAACAATTCTTTTATTCTTTCCATTTACAACATTGTAATGAGATCATCTCATGGTTACAGTGACGTCTTTGTGTCATTGGATGTCCAAGCTATGTTGACCTTTTTATGATCTACTTGGCAATGATAATAAAGTTCTAAAATAACCTGTACAGTAGTAAGTAGTCGTAGTAGCATTGCATGGACAAATGTTGGCTTTATTGTCTCTGTTGTGTTCAGTCTACATACATCATATGATATTGTGATCCAAACACAAACAGACTAATTTGTTTGATTTAATATGTAACCCTTTTACATGTTCCACATTTATTCATACTAAATGCATATCAATGCATTGACGTAATCCAAAATGGTTCTCATTTTAGACGGGATGATTCTTGATAAATGGTATGGTATTTTAATAGTGACATGATTTTATCACTAAAAAAACGAAAAAAGAGATGAAATGTTTGTAGTGTAGGATTATTCCAAATTGTATTTTAGACCATGGGTATGCTAAAATTTATTGCCAGGTTTGTGAAATAAAAAAAAAAGCATCTCAAAATATTGTAAAGGAACTGTAGGGTACTGTTACATGTATATAAAAGAGAGCAGAGTGCTACAGAATTCTGTTGTGTAATTCCTATGGGAAATATAGAGTCTGCTGTTTGCCCGGTTTTGTGATAATTTGAATTTCTTGTTCAAATACATGATAGTGAAATTTGTAATATTCAAAATATGAGGGTGGTGAGCATTGTAATTCTTTTGTTTGCATACCATTACAAATAATTTGTATGTGGTATGATCACAGTATACACTGTATCGAAACACGGACAGGCATTAATATTAAACATGAGTGTGAATGAAAACTGCTATATTATACATGAGATGTCACTCAGGAATATATTATTGTAAGCACTGTAGTCATTATAATTGCCGGCTTTTTTAGGAGCGTCCGCCACGCTTGTAACCCTGCTGTAGAACGTTTTCCTCTTCATGAGGAATGGGAAGGCAGGCATGGTAGGTCAGAATTATGTTATGTTATGTGTTCTTGTCATTTGATTCTGTGAGTAGTGTATGATGTAGTGTGGCACAGAACATCAATATTATTTGGAAGTAAGCTTAATTTGTATTGTGAGCTGTACTGCTGTTGATAACGGCTGTTCAGAGCTGACACTATTTATATTCAAATGAAGCTGAACTGCTTTTGTTATGCCTGTCTGGGAGTTCGACTCGTCTAAATATGGCTACGATATATTTACATGTATATGTAAACGTTCATGTTTTCAAAGTGAGAGTACGGTGAGATGACTTTGTTAAAATCACACCCTTAAAAGGATTTTTTAAAAGTGGATAGGATTTTAAAAAAAATGAAAATGGCTGCAGGATATGACATTTGGAAAATGAGTCACTCAGACTGTCAGGGAATTGAGCTGTAATTTCATTTGAACTTGATTCAGTGAGTGAAAATGTTCTTGAAAATTACGTTACAAGCACTGTCTGGTAAAAATGAAGCAATAATTTGGTTATGTTGTGGGCGTGTGTGAGGTACATTGTACAACCAATCTAAAATTGTATGTGTGTCAAAAAAAAGTGATTATTTTTGAATATTGATGCTTTTTTTGACAGAAATCCTTGTTCAAATTTGGAAATTCAAGAAAAAAATTATGAAAATTACTTTCTTGAATGGAACTTTACCTCATAGTCATAACAGATATTTGTTGTAGAGATGATGCTAAAACGATTCGGAAATTACTGTTTTCCATTGATGTCGGCTCATAAAATTTCATCACTTGCATATAAAAGTCAGCGTAGGACGTCTCCAGAATGTGGGTGAATTTTTGGAATTTTTTCCAAAAGTTGTACAATGGGTCTTGAATTTGACAGAATTATGTCATAATTAGAATGTCTATCATTCAAATTAATTAAATTCATATTTAAATGATCTAATTTGAATACATGCCCCCTGAGTATACATGTAATTCCAGTAATTAAGTCGTAGACCTGTCAGTAGATGTCTAGTTCTAAATTTCGTTAAACATCTGTCTTCTCATTTATTGCTATTTAAAACAAAAGACTTCCTTTCCCTGAAAGATTTGATAAAAAAAAAGAATTCTTGAGTGAGCAAGCCTTGACTGTTTTACTTTTGAAAGAAAAAAAATGAAAGAAAAGGTGTGAACAGTTGTATTAGTGGCAGATAAAGCCACCAGGAACTAAAATAACGAATTAACATTAATTAATGAACAAAACTGTTAATTGAGTTTGACTCTGGGATTAAAATTTCAAATATTGTTTCTTTATCTGACATGTTTGTCTGTCAAATGAGGATACCGTTTGCGATAACATTTTTCATGTACAGTTATGTCTAGCCAAGACTTGACTATATACATGTATGATATATGTAGTATATTGACTTTTCTGGCAGATGACTTCATCAAACTGAATAAGCAAGGCTTTTGGCTAGGTTTTTTCAGGCACTTGATGTATAATTAGTAACCACTTATACCAATGCCTTCCATTGATATTCTCACTATCGGATAATCCTGATTTTTTTCCTTTGGGATAGAAAATCTGTCTCTGAAGCCACTTTTGATATATTATGTCTGATTTTCTTTAAATCTTTAAATATGGTATCTTTTTAATTTCCTAACACAAAATCAAGATGAAATTTAAGACGGCGGTCAATATATGTATACATGAAATACTACAGAGATGAGATTGTTTTCAAAAAACATTTTATATATATTCTACATTTTCTTATTTTTCTGAAAAAAAATTATGGCTTTGTTCACAGATAACTAACTGTTCATGGAGGAAAAAAAAGTTTCTAAAATATTATAAAATTCAGATCTTTTGCATTAGTAGAGCACCCCTCCCTCCCCTGTCTCATCTCACCTCCCCCCCCCCCCCCACAGGTGGAAAATTATCCTGACTCATGAAAGCGTGTAGTTTTGACAAATATAAATATATTGTTGTCTTCTGATGTGTTTAATTATTATTATTGAATAAGGACTTGTCACAAGAGACTTGAAGTCTGATATCATATACATTTTGTACTTCAAATATTAGCGGCCATGTTGATATGGATCTGATTCTGTGTTTGTCACAGAGTAGGTTTCCACATTCCAGATGTCCGATATGATACCTATTATTAACTCTAGCTAGCATCAATGAAATGATATGTCATTATCTTTTCCATGTAGTCAGAGACGTCTTTGTGTGGATGTGTGCAGCGATGTGGAAGAGGGATTAGATAGAAAGAATGTGTGAATTTGATCGGTTGAAATAGTCACTAATGCAATTACTATTTTCTTCTTGACAAGGCATATGATAATCGCAGTCATTCATGGTACTCTTACTGAGTGTTTATAGAAATATCATTGCGATAACAAGAGTCTCTGAGTGATATTACGCAATGTGTTAAGTCTATATATTATTTTTTATGAGATTTGTTGCATATGTGATACTGTATGAGAATATTCGAATTTTACGACTATCACAAATGCGAATTATTTCATTTGATATTTTAACAGATCACAAAATGTTATTTATAACAGATCCGTTGGTATAAATTTTTTCTATTTCTGAGTCTGAGTGATGATAAAGACAATGTACTGTTGTGTTTGCTAGTACATTCGGTCTACGTACGTGAGTGGAAAGACTTGTTGCTATGACAGCATATATTATCTAGTTTCATTCTAGAAGGTAGGGCCAACATTGCAAGGTGTGGTTGATTCAGTCAACTCTGAAAAAAAAGAGAAGAAAACAATTCAGTATATAAGATACATGCATTACTAACATGTACATTAAACTTACCCCTATGACATCATTACTCTTATTTATTCAACCAATAGGCACAGCTTTCTGAAAATGGATTGGCCAATCAGCATTGAGTCTCACAAATTGAATTTCATGAATATTTTATAAGACATCCTGTCGATTTGAACATTCATATAAAAGATGCATTAATTCACACAGTATTCATCATTAATGTCATTTTTGTGTTTTTAAAGTGAATAAAATTATCAATGAAAACATACGATACGATAAAGAGATATTCTTATAAAGTAATATGAGTGTTTTTTCACCATAAAAGGTGTGTATGTTGTAGGAGTGGATTGAGTTACATATTCATAATGCATAAAAATAATATATGTAATAAAGATGAAAATAACTGAATGTTTCTGAAAGGGAATCCTGTCAAAGCTACAACAGTGTCTATAAAAAGGGAACTCAAACACCGTCAGGAAGTGTCTTGTTAAAATACTGTGAAATTATTGATGTCCATAGTTTGTTAGCCTGGAGACTTTGCGATCTAGCGTGACTACGTTGTTCGCTAGAACTGCTGAGCTGGCCATGATGTCAATTCAGATAACCAAATTTCTGATTCAGTTTGCTGGAAAAAGAACTGTATGTGTATTTAGATAATTTTCAAGCAGTTCTAGTTATGTATATCAATCTAATAATAAAATTAGCAGTAGGTCAGAGAGTACATTAACAAAAAAATAAAAAAAATAAAAACACTATCTAGACTTCAAAATTTATGGTGATAATGTCTTAGAGGAAGACAAATGCAATTTAGAAAGTTGTAGCTGAGATAGTTTACATGACGAAATCAAACTACCAAGCATTGAAATCAAATTTGAATACGGAATTAATATGAATTGTAAGGAAAACAAGAAAGTGTGATTGTGATAGAAGTTTACAAGTTGTCAATGCTGAAAGTATAGTCCAGAGACTTATCTTGGTGTTGATATAGCTTTCTACAATCAGAACACCATTAGCATTGTTGTGTAGAAAACCAAGACAAATGTCTGGGCTACTGAAAATATACTGAAAATCACAGATGGAAAAAATAGGGAGTTTATGTCTGTTGACGTGTTAGAAATATTAAAGTGATATAACTGCCAACAAACATGTTAGTTCTGGTTGCAGATGGCAGGAGGAAATGAGGAATGTCCCTTCTCTGGAGAATTGTGGGGGGGGGGGAGAAGGGACATTGTCAGAATTAATCAAGTCACATTGTCCTGTGGAAAAGAGAAAGAAGGGGACAATCATTGAATGTCAATGTCATAAACCTCAGACCTCTTTAATTAAGGCACAGTCTGAAACATGTACCTTCATATTTCGTTGCGTCGTCAGATCTACTAATGTATGTGTTCTAGCTTGCGAGAATGGGACAATGTTAGAATTGAGTCCAGACTAACATCATGTGTATGATATAGCAACATATAGTTACTCATCATATAAAATACAGAGATGTATCACATTTCAATCTCAACATGTTTTGTAAGTGATATATCCTGCACAATTATAGAATTGTCATGTACTAATTTGACCAAGAAGGTATTTGAAATTGAAAAAAATACAAAACAGTTTTGGTAGTTTTTGAATGTGTCTGATTCAAATGTTGTCTGAAACTTCCTGGATGACAAGATTGAGCTTTATACATGTAATGTATTTTGTACAGTAGTGATTATTGTTTTGTAGTACTTTTGCTTCATACCCCTGCTGGTTGCTGTACACACTGGCCTGATTATTCCAGTCTCCTGGTGTGCGTAGATTTTACAAATCACTGAATACATGCAAATTGTAATTACAGATACATGTACATCAAGTATGACATCATGTCTGGCAAGGTATCATTTGCATTCTGATGACAATGCTGATCATTTCCCCTAGCATAGTGTACATGTATGTGATAAGGAACAGCACATTTGGCTGTGTTGTGTTCGCAGATAATGTCGTGCTGACCATATAGATTGCGACACCAAATGAAATGAAAAATATAGCGCTAGTGGGAAAGGTCATACATCGTATGATACATGACTGATGTTGTTGCCATGGTAATGGGTTTCCATGGTAACCATTTACTTTACTGTTCAAACTGACACTCCTTTATAGTAGGGTTTGCCAGTGGATGATTTAAGAGAGACTATTACTTAATTTAATGTATCTGTAAACTGCCACAAGCAAAAAAAAAAAATGGAGGAAGAACATTGCTAAATCTATCTTTCTCTCTCATTTTGTTGTTTCAATAGAATTTGGTGTGGAGTTGAAGCATAGCGTTTTCTTTGCTTTAGGCAGAACTGACACAACCCACAGAAGTGAGCTTGTGAAGGTAAGATAAATTTGTAGATTTGGAAACTTTTAAAAAGCCATTAAATGAAAGGAAAGGTTGACTTCTGACCTGTAACATGGATCGAAGCTTTTAAAGCAATCATGCAATCGGTGTCGTCTGTTTGAACAGCATCTATCTTCAAGCTAAGTCAAATGTTTGCATCAAACATTTCAAAGGCATTTGATATTGAGACAAATATTCTCCTTCTCAAAATTTGTTTGGCAATGAAAACTGAAACGTTGTTGACTCGGCTATGGTACATTATTTTGACCTAAATTTGATAGTTTTTTTGTTGATGATTAATGTTTTTGCAAAGTTTTAGGCTGCTTTAGGGTGTACAATGTACATGTAGATAGAGGAAGAAATTTGGTTACAGTGACAGTTTTTTAGTACAGTAGTTTTGCATTACAACTATAATGTACACTGTAGATGTAATTCCGCATGTACAAATGTAGCTGTTTATGAGGGTCTGTTACCAAATTTTGCCCCATAGTACAAAAGCACTGTCTGATCTTTGGGGTTGGTCACACAAAATCCAGCCTGTCTGCTTGTTGGATATGAGACTCTGCTACACTCTCGTTCACTGCACTATCAGTGTGCATACATACAATGGCGAACAAGAATAGCAGGCGCGGATCCAGCAATTGAGACAGGCTACACAAAGTTAGACAAACTGCCGTCTTGCTAGATACACACAATAGAGAAGTGTATGCATTCAATAAAGTATTAGAGTATAACAACAGAGAGGAACTTGTGATGACCTGATGTGACCTTTCACCTCCTGTCTGCTTCTGTGAATTACATAATTGTTTATGGCACCTTGAGGTCAAAGGTCATCACTATGAATGAATACTCCTGTAGTTCAAAACCGGGGCACCTACAAACGGTTCCGGATGTTCCAAAATTTCACATAGACAGTTGTAACGGTCTTTGTGTTGATGTTACGGTCTGATGACAACAAAAAGAGCTTCAAGGTTTTTGAAGGTATTATAGGAAAGGTTTTTTAGTAAAATTTTGTAAAGTTTTGTTTTATCAATGTAAAGTTTCCAACTTTCTTGTGATTATGTGAATGATTATTATGGCAGTGAATTTTTGCTATTGACTTTTCAACATTCAAAAGTGATGAAAATATTACAGCAAATTCTGCTGGGTTGGTGTTGACATTTATCAGACCCTGATGATTAATACTTTTGTGTTCAGTTGTCTAAAAATTAAAAAAAATTAAAAAAGAATAAAAAGGTAAAAATATACCGAGGGGGGGGGGGGGGGAGAGACAGACATCTGATGTACATGTTCAGTGGATGTAGAATCTCAGTATAGATTTGAATTTTTCAGTCCAGCAAAGTCTGAGGTTTTACAGCAAATCTTGCGTGAAGTACTGATTTTGTACTTGGGTATTACTGGTATCAAAAACCGTGCATTATTATAATCTTGTGGTGCCTTTGAGCTCATGATTATGAAATACAAGAAAGCGTGACTGACTGAGAGAGAAGTGGCAGGACATTTTAATCACTACGACAGTGTATTTACATGTACACTTCTCACTTACATCTAGGTATCTATCACGTTGTATCAATGGAGTGCTGATTGGAATGAAACTAGACTTGAGTTCTGAAAAGTCTCACTGTATGCCGCTCAATCATTATGACCGTGTGGAAAGACTTAAAAAAATAGCAAAATTAATGTCTGCCAGTCGAGCAGTCGCAAAAAATGAACTTTTTGATTGGTTTTGGATAGTGTTCTTTATTTGTATTGCTATGATCCATTTGTCGGATGTAAACTATGTTTAGAAAGAAAGTTTACGGACCACTGATAAATATCAACAAAATTTACATACTTTGTTTTCATGTTTACCCAACCAAGGAACAGCTGCAAAGAATTATGTGTCTGCCGAGGTACATGTACATGTATGGTACAAAAAGTTGAGTTTCTTGCAAAGTGCAATATAGAGAATACAACAATATGGTTACTGATTTGCATATCTATTGTGATGCAAATGAAGTTTTTAATTGAAAACTGGGAGTACTGGTCAAGTCCTGGTGCAAAAAACTGCATAAAAAAAGAACAAACGTATATGAAAAAATGATAATATTGTTACGGTTTTCAGAAATTGTTCTTTCACAACAGTATTTATTCAAACAAAGAACATTTCTGCAAATGAATTTTTGATATGTTTGGAAATAGACAGAATTCCTTTGCAGTCTAAAAATAAACTTGTTAGGAATATTTTGTGCTATTGTTTTAATTTAAATTTGAACATATGGACTGCAGATGAGAGTGTGAGCTATTTTTAGATTGCAACTACAGGGTTGGTGTAAAAATATGATATCGGAACAAGTACGGGTAGACTTGTCATGAATGTATTAATTTCTTTCTGAGAAATAGTAGCTATAGTAATCACCTAGTTCCTGTGACCTGTTGTGTGGAAACTTGCATGTCAAAAATATCTATAAAAAAATTTGCTATTTTAGAATGGAATTTTATTGATTGATGTAGATACATTTGTGTATTTTTGTCTAATATCATATTTGATACGTTATGGTAAAATCTATCTCGACCAGTAATAAAATTAGCAGCATTTTATGTCGGATAAATTTGAAAGGGTTTGACATGTACACGTACAATGTATGGCTAACATTACTTTTCAAGGGCATTTTTTATGTGAGTTCTTTTCAGGACCATGATAAAATGTATTCATAATTTCTATGCATCATATACGTGTAGATTTTATGAGATTTATGTTGCCATGACATCTTGGTATTATTAACATATCATGGTATTAAACTATTATGGTAACATGTTGATTTCATTCAGTCAGCCATGTTTGAAACAGTCTAGAACTACCTGTGGTATTGCATCATCTCTTTAGATCTTGAGACTTGATGCTACAGATAGCACTAGACTACCGCGTATGTGTGAGACTGGAAGATTCATCGTTTTTTCTACCAGTTGAGCTTGTTGTTTCGTAAGCAGAAACAATGAGAAATCTGTTAGTCTACCTTCTTTTAGGGTAGTTGAAGTCCTGGAGTATGTCACTCTAGCACATTGCGTGTCATGGGATTCTGTCATAGTATACTCAAGTGTAAATGAAAAGATGAGTTTTGCACATACAGACCAATGTCATTTCTGTGTCATTGACAGGTATGATGCAGAATAATTTTATAGTAAGGATATACTACTTTACTGTTGTCGTATTAACACCCCCTCTTTCTTGTTATCAACAGTACTTACAAACCACAACATGCAATGGTAATATTGTAACTCTAACCAGTGACAGGTATTATACCATTTTTATAGCAATAGTTAAGTGGCCATGAAGTAGATTTGGTAATGTTTAACTTTATATGTAGGTGTTATTGTTTGCTCTGTCTATCATCTGGATCCTGTCTGGTCTGGAATATTACTTGTTGCTATGCCAACCAGATGGCCTGAAAACAATTGTCAACTTTTCAATAGAATTTTAAAAAATAATTTGTTGTGTGTGACGGTTTTAGAGGTATTGTCTACACCACATTGTTTAGGAAATTATTTTCCCGCCCAAGTATTTATTCAGGAAGTTGCAAATTATTTATGTTGAACAACAGATTTATAACCAGAGTTTGATGTATGTGGTGTCGTACGTGAATGTAGTCACGTTGCCAATGTGGTGTCTAAACCACTGATGTGAGTGGAGATGTAAATCATAACTATTCTGTATAGGGACTAGACTAACTTGAATAAAGCTGATGGGATGAAATATGATTATGAATTAAAATTGGATATGTTGAATTTTTACCTCGAGTCCTAAATTTTGACAGTATCATAATTTAAATCACAATGCCAGGTGTTTTTTATAATTTCTTCTCTTTATGAGATTACCTGCATTACAATGTACTTAATTAATCCCAAATGATATAAATGGCATGTTTTTGATTCCAGTTTCCCATTACTAAATATGCGGATTAAAATTATGCAGTAGGGAGAAAGGAATTAACTTCTTTTCTATCAATAGCTCATTAAAATTTATGATGTAAAATTAACTATAAATAAAATTATGAATTTTTAATTTGGCCTAGGAGTGTGTTTATACAAATATATTTGTATGCATTGCTGTAGGTTGTCAAAAGGTATATTGATCAAAATAGACATTGCTGTCTGTTTATTCCTTTTTGTGTACCTCTACTCAAATATATACGTTAAGCTTGAAGCAAATGTTGATAATTTACAAAAATTTTGTGTGAAATTTTATGGATGCACTACACAAGTAAATAAATTTGATAGAAGATGGCTGATTGTACTATCGTTGGAAATTGTGCTGTAGGAGACATGGGCACTTCACGTCTCACCCCCTCTCCTATCTCCCCCCTCCCCCTCCCCAAAGTGTCAGATTGAAAAAATACAACCTTGATGTGTAGACTATTTGTATTCAAACTGCATTTGCTTTTAACAATGTGTGAATTATTCTTCCAAGCATGTTATGATAGATAGGGATGTGATAGACTTAGGTATCTGACTTGACAATGTCACTCTGTCTCTGTGCCAATAATGTGATGCATGGGAAGCGGAATCGTTCGATGAAATGTTGATATTCATTAGTAGTGTTATAAAACTCTATAGGTCTCATCAAGCTGAGCTGTAATTTGTAAATTGCTCTGAACAAAAACGTATAAACAATTACAGATGCAAAAGTATTGACAAATTAAATACTTTGGAGTCCGAATGGTTGGAATTTGTTGAATTTATTTTGTCTATTTGTGTCAGTATATTGCTGTTTGGAAAGATAACAATGGTATTTGAATCCTGTATTTCACGGAGCTTATTCTAATTAGTCGCCATGGAAATCAATAGAAATTATCATGTTTATTCGTTTTGTAGAAAAACCCACAAACATGTTTTCATCAATTAACACTCTCTGATAACATTCCTTTTGCCATCTAATCCTCTGACTTCAACAAAGTCAAACTTGTTCATGTCTAAGAAAAGTATGTCTACATATCCAGAAATCAATAAATCAATTTTATGGAAAGAATGAGACTGGTCATCGGCATATGTTGAACGGCCTGGGTGGTGGTGTATCTGTACAAAGAGACTGGTCATCAGCATATGTTGAACGGTCTGGGTGGTGGTGTATCTGTAGAAAGAGACATGGTCATTGGCATATGTTGAACGGTCTGGGTGGTGTATATGTAAGATTCAAGTACAATGGATAAACCAGTCACACTTTTATGTAACAGTCACACCAAACAGAAGTGGCTGTGTAGATGTAACATGTGGTTGTAGGTATTACATGCAAGTCAGCAAATGTTCCAGAAGATCCAGTTAACAGCTTTTGTAGAGTCTCCCTTCTGATTTCCAAACTTGTTGTACAGTCTGTTACAACTGTGATGCAAGTCAAACCACCACATTTAAAGGTAATGGATTTAGCTGTTAAGTGTAGAGAGCAAATCTTCATCAAGTCTTTTTTTGTGTCTCCCTGCTGAGTTCAAAACATTGTGTACAGTCTGTAACTTAGTCCACAACTGTGATGCAAGTCACACCATGAATTTAAATGTTATATGTGGTGAAGGAAATGAAGTTGGCAAATCTTCCAGTCAGCAGCATTTCTTGTGTCTTCGTACATGTTCAAAAACTTGCTCCAGTCCAGAGCTCACTGCCAAGTTCAAAAACTTGATCTACTGTTTGTTCAGTCACTGTCTACCACCTTGATTCAACAGTCACACCAGGCAGTAGTAGATGTCAGTGTTCACATGTGGTCATGCGAATTAAGTTAGTCCTCCAGTAGATCCAGTCAACATCTTTTCCTATGTCTCCCTATTAAGTTAAAAAACTTCATAAAATTTGGAACTGCTACAAGCGTGTGCTTTATATTATTAGCCGTGGCATATCTGATGGAGAAAGACTAAGAAATAGTGAAGCTTAATAGTGATATTTGTCTTCCAAAACACGGCATTGTTGGTAATGGATTCTGGCTTCAAACATGGGGATGATCTGTTTGACCGGAGGAGAATATTCCAAGGTGTTGAGGTGTTGATTTTAAGTTCTACTAGTTCTAGAATTTTTTTTTATGTGTAGGCCCAGTTTTCATCACCTCTCTACTGGTTTTGGTTTAGAACTTCATTCTTTATAACTTAAGGTGGAATAAAAAATCCAACTCCATGCCAAAGGCAGTAGACATGCTGTTATTTTCAGACACATTAGTTTTCAAAATATTTAGTTCAGTTTATAGATCTATTGAGGTATATTTTTAGTGACAAAGACAACCGCCAGATACCAGAGGACAGTGAACTGAAGAGAATTGTTGGAAAGAAGTCATCTTTTGAGAAAAAAAGGAGATAATTTGCCAGACAGAACAGTAGGTGTGTTGTGATTAATGATTTGGTGTTTGTCAGGAACCCACCAGGAAGGAGATCTATACTCAAAAGACTATCTCTCATTAATTCCGGAGATAAATTTTACCAAAAGAACAACAGCTGATTGTTCTGTATGTGTACACATTGGTGTCTTTTGTCATTGGCTATTTTTGTATGTGTAGGTATTTTGTTTTTTGTACAAATATTCCAATTGGTGTGTATGGACACTTTTCTTTCATTGTCTGTGTTGAGTCCAAACTGCTGTCTAAATAACAGTGAGGACTCACCTAAGGGCACAGCTTTTGTCCTCTCCAAAATGCACCTCATCTCATTGTTTCTGATATTCAAATTCTGTTTGTTTTCCGGATATGCTTCAGGCCAAAGATCACGATGCCATGGTCTTTGTAAAATTAAACACTTTTTTTTTTTTTTTTTTAAGTTTGCAATGATCCAAACATAAGGTGAACTTTGTTTGTTTTAGTAGTGCCAAGACAAGAGTTTAGTCTTCAGTTGTTCAACTTAATACCAACCGAACTCAACAGGGTTTCCTGGCAGCATGCCAACTTTTTGTTCAGAATTATAATTATTATTTTAAAGGGTACAAGGGAACACATTTTTCCAGACATGTTGAACACAGACTTCAAACTCAAAACCAAATATTTAGTCAGGCATACACAGTTTGGCATCACTGTTGCTGTGGGGTGTAGAATTCGCCGATGGATATTTTCAGCAAATAGATGGCATTGATTTATGAATTTTGCATTCAGGGTGTATATGGTTTCGTAAAAGTTTATGTTGTGTGATTCTGCCTTGGGCAGTTGCCAACAGTTTTCTGATTAGTGAGATATCTTATGTAACTATTTCCCCCTAATGTTTTAGTGCACGTGTCCTCGCCGATATTAAAGTATTGATTGAAATCTATTCCATTGCTCAAAACTTTGCCTAAAATTGTCAACTGCTTGATGAAAGTACCCTAGTGCTCCTAAAGGTTGGTAAGTCCTGGACAAAGGTCAAAGGTCATTCATTTTATAAAAATGAGGACTTTAAGAATGTGTAAAAAAAAATCAAGACATTCAAATTGATATAATTCACAATGACTGTATTATGTTTATATTTTTGAATATTGATGTACTTATATATGTGTTAATCCAAACTGTTAGTTGTAAGATGATTTCAAGTTTTAATATGTCAGTCTGTGAAACTTTAAAATTGGATGGACTGAGTAGGTGTTCACATTGAATCACTTTTCACAACTGTAGCTTCATCTTTTATGGTTTCTTTTCATGGTGCTTGTCTGCAGTAAAACTACATGTAAAAGATGTGTAAGCATGGTGCATTGATGAGATGATAGCTCTAAAAGGGCCCCGGAAAGTGTCAGTTTGTCATTGTTTACTGCATTGTGTTGCTAGTTTATGAGGCAATGAATCATGCTTCAAAAGACAAAAAAAAGACAGACTTTTGTCATGTTATAATTATTTAGTCCTTTTGAAGTTATTGTTTAGACCATTTCACACATTATCAAAACGTTCACAGTGAAGAGCCTGGGTAAAAGCTTTATAAACTTCACAGAAAGCGGAAACAAGTTCAAAGGGGTTTTGGCAATTTGTGTCCTTTTGCGATGTCTTCCTTGTTATTGTCAGCTGTGTCGGATCACATGTCAAACAGGTGTTGATACTAAAGTTTATTACCAACAGGGGAGGAATACTTTCTAAAAGTGATGCTCCTGTGAGAGAGGGAGAGAGTGCCAAGTTGACTACATGTATTACAACTTACAGCTGGTGTACAAGTAAGGGTGAAAATTAAATCATTTAGCTCAGGTGTTGGTGGGTTTCATGAACCTGTCTCCATAGTTACAGAGGACCATTGGATGTAATCCAGACGTTTGGATGCTGAAAAAACAGTGCTTGTCCTTCCTGTTAATTCAAAACCAAACTCTGTGAAGGATTTTACCTTGAGTTGAGAAAATTTGCTTCCTTTTCTGACAGGAGGTGTACCTATGTACATAGTCCTAAGTGTGTTGTTTTTTTACTGCCAGGGTGTGATCTTTTTTGCCGAAGAAAATATATGACCTCCATGATTGGTAGGTTTACTATATTTTGTTCAAAACATGTTTTTAGTGGGTAGAGTTGACAAAACACACAGAACTATCTGTCTGTGTTGTCATAGTATAGTCTAAAACTATTCTAGAATTCTGGTCATTTCTAAACATTTAGTTTCCGTACTAAGTAATACGAGGCTCTCTGATCTTAAGCTAAAAATATTGATACAGAATGGAATGTCTGCGATTGATGTAACTTATTTGTACGAATGAAAAGTTGTTTCTCATGTTTTTATTGGCATAAAATCAAAAGCTGTGTAAGAAGTGATACCGGTCGTGGTACTGTAGGAATTTTCTGACCTGGTGCAGCAACTTGGCAGTGTGGGGTTATGAACAGCTGGAAGATTTGAAGGGGGCAGAATGGAGTGGGGTTAGGGGTAGGGAATTTGGTTCCCTAGAGTGAATCCTTTGTAACTACAACTGATGTGGATTTTATGAACTTTTTATGGGTTGATGGGGCATGTCTAATTTGTCATTTGCTGATCAAAGAAGTTGTTGTTTTTGGATGACGGTAAGCCTGGGTACACATAATGTTCATTGCCAATCAGCTCAATTCAAAATAACAGTAAGTGTTGTAATGGCAGGAGTACTCAATAGAGCTTTAGTGTTGTAGGCAATTTTACGCTTCATAAAAAAAGTTTTGGGGGCCATTGGCCTTCACTTTGAAACCTCATACTTTTCAAATTAATGTCTGTTTGGAGGGCAGTAAAGTAAAATGATCATGAAATGCCCAGTTTTCTCACATTGGTTCCCACTGGAATATTGTGGTATATGGAAATGCAGGCAGATTTTATCAGGTTTTCCTCACTCTGTTATCCAGGTACTCAAACTTTAACAAAACACACTGCAAATCATTCTTAAAGTTTATGGATATGGGGAAGCATCCTTGTCACATGGAGGTGTAGGAAGGCCTCTATCCTTGTCAGTAGTATTTTGTACTGTACTACACATGGATAGTGAAAATGCTTACTGGTGTTTTTTAGCTTATGGCCAGTAATGCTGCAAGATGTTGATACATTTACTGTGATGTGTGGAAAGTGTATTGAAACTGTAGAACAATGAACACTCATCAGGAAATTCAAATAAGGGTACAGCAAAGAAATGGGAGCCTGGGGGTAAAATGGACCCCTTTTGTTCAGACAAGAAGACTAAATAAATGCACCATGACAAATAGATTGGTTTGGGTATTCAGAAGGTGTTATTGATGTTCATTCCTCTGGAGAGACTTTTAATGAGTGTATTTGATTAAGTAACTTTCTTAAAACAAAAGATTCCACAAGTCATGCAAGTAAACAGAGCTTGGTAGAGGAGATATTCAGTTACAAAGCTTGTAGAAAATTACTGGGTTTTTACAAAATCAACTAAGCTAATAGATGGCCCTTGTTTGTAACTCATTAGTGGTTCAAGTTTTTGAAACTCTGCCCAGTCATATTTTTACTAAATTTTAGTTGTATACGTTACAAATTGCGCCCAAGTTTTCACAAAATTGTCAAATAGCAAAGGTTTTGTCGGAAAACTGACAAAAGTATTTCTGAAATTTTGTTGTCATCTACATAACTTCTTATCTTTGTGAGATAGCTTGTTGTTGTACTTAACATTTTTTTCACTTTCATTCCCGGAAATGTTTATCCTAAGAAATATTTCTTCCATAGCAGATTACAGTGTTAATTCTTTATGTACTGCTATTTGGGCTTGTAATCCAGAGCTGATCTTGATCTCCATGGTAACCAACAAAAAAGATAATGAACTCCTCACGTCATTGTTGACCATGCTGTTTGTTGTGTCTTACAGTGCCAAGTGGATTTAGTTTCTGAAAGTGTTTTCAAAGATTCACCAGTTGTTTTTTTTGGATTATTACTGTACAAAATAGGAGAGGTTTAGTAACAGTTGAATGGATAGCCAGGAAGTCACTTCTAGTGAACTTTATACATGGTTGTGTAGAATTGAGATATTCACATTTCCTTTCAGGGAGATCCCTCATTTTCTGATCCAAAAAGTTGAAAATAATTTACTGAGGTTTCAGAAAAATCAACACCTTTAGTTCTGTCTGTTCTCATTTTCGTAATCCTATAAATATTTTGTCCGAGGAAAAAGGTTTTATGAGCAAATTTAGCTTTCTGTACAAAGGATGGTTGACAGCTTTCATTTTCTACTCTCCATGACAGGCAAGTTCCGAATCCATCAAAGATAAAGTAATGAAAAAAATAATACACACCATATTAACCTATAGCATACATGTGCATATCGTTTTATTAGCATAACTAAGAGTAGGCATAGAGAGTCTTAGATAATCTTGTGAGTGTAACAATTTGATATTTTCTTCAAGATTACTCTGTAATTTGCCTGTAATGATGTCCTGTTATGCAATTATTGGACTTGTTATGTAGTTAGTCTAGAGGCTATCCGTGATTCAAAGTCTCCGATAGTCTCTAGATGCTTTATTTAGCCAATGGATGTACGTAATGGATTTTCATATGATGGTTGCCATGGATTTCAGTATGATGGTTGCCAAGTTAAACATCCACTTCACATTAGGACTGAAATTGAGGAATGGAATACAGGTTTTTGTCAGAGCAAAAGATGAGCTATGGTGTAATCGGTATTAAAATAATACTAATGGGATGACCCGGCATTAAAACGTGCCCCTTTAACAGGAGTATAAGATAGATACTATGAGGTGATTACTTGTAGTTTGCCAATATTTTTTACTTGTATGGTGCTCTTTTTAAAATGAATTGAATGCATAGGTTCATATACCGAAGTGAACTTCAAGGCATGGACATCATGTAAGAATGTATACACGTATATGGTGGTATCTGGAGATGAGCACTTGTCAAATCTTAAGTCACTTCAGACAAGCTGAAAATGGCTCAGTATTTATATTGCAGTTCTAAAGTTTAGCATCATTGTTGTTTGCTTTAATAGTCGGAACCAATACTGTGAGAGAAATTTGACTGAAGTGCCCTATCTACTTGAAGATATTAAAAGGGAACTTCATGAAATCCATAGCCCAGAGATTTGGCTATCTGAATCTTTCACCAGAACACAAAGCCAGTTTGTCAAGCCAGATAACTGTTAATCTCTGGGCTATGAAATCATAGCAGAGACTACACGGTATAGGGTTTAAACTTTGTAGGTGTAGAGTAACAGTGCTGGAGTCTTGAGTTCAAATTATATGAGTGGTGCATTCATTTGGCTTACATAATAGTGGATATACATGGAGTGATGAATTTGTCAACTTAAAGTGGCCTAGTATTGTGGTTATATTTGTGAAACCTAGACTAGAGACTTGGCTATCTGACTCTACATACATACATGGCTTGTGTTCTGGCAAATTTACATTGTCAAGCCAAATACTATGAGATAGCCAAATCTCTTGGCTATTAAACAAGACTAAGGGTGGTACAGAATAGTACATGTAATGTATGTGTGTGATAACGAACTGTATTATCAGGGGTTATTTCAGGTTGTGTTGATTTATCTGTTAGAGATTTACAAGGATTCGCTTACTACAGTGAGGTGAGACATGGATTCAGGACAATATAGGAATATTGATCCATTCCTATTTCGGTATCCTCCCGTTTTCCAGATATTAAAAGTACAGGTAGTCAATAGAGATAACATTACAATTGTGTGTAATGTAAATGCCAGGTCTCTACATATCAATTCTGAAGGTAATGCTATGTATGCTTGGTGCATCACTCCTCTTGCCTCATCCCATACACATAGCAGCATTAAAATCCCCTTTCTACTACCAGTATTTTGTACTTTAGTAAACTACAAGTTGGGAAAGAACAGGATTTTAAAGGCAAACTTGGATACAATCTTTCAAAAGTTGACAGCATAGAAATATAGACATCAAATACTCGTGCCACTCTGAAAATATTTGTGTTTCATTCTTGACATTTAGTCATGAGTTAAAAGAATGCCCTCCTTTATCATTCAACTTTGGGGTAAAATAAAACTCACAAACATGCCTATGCTGCACCCTGTATGACATTGTCAAAGTAATGCATACCTCCCCTACCATTCAGCTTTTGGGTAAGATGAAGGAGAAAATGGAACACATGAAGATGTCATTGGAAGACCTTGTGACATTGTAGAACTTAAATTACATACGTCCCTGGTTGAAGGGCATGTAGCAATCAGCCCACCACTAAGATTGGAATTGCTAGTGATTGCTTGGAGGGTTTTCTGAAGTCATTGGATAAGGGTATAGTTTATGTTGCACAGTAAATAATACATGCATCATATCTGGTAATGTGGACTACATAATGAAGTGGCTAATTACCATATCTTTTCACTTCTAGTGCATACTTTATGAGGTTATTGACATTTATCAATACATTGCATATTTAATGAGATAATTACCATATCTATGAGTTTCTTCTAAGTTACATGTGCATACTTTATGAGATTGTCATCTAAAGCAAATGTGCTGCATGAGTACCTAGATAAGGTGATGATGGACTGCATACGGTAATAGATTGGTTCATTTAGATATGTAGTGATTTCTAGTATTGAGATTGTATAAGGCACTACTAACGGACATGTCTTGCGTATGTTAATAAGATGATTACCATACAAGATGACATGTAAAAGGGATGATTGCACACAATGGTATACATTATCATTGATCAGCTGCTGCTTGTAGTGAGATGACACTGTATTTTTGCATCGTATCAGTAATGAATGGACTGATTACTCATATACAGGATTTGTTTTGCATGATAAATCAGCTAATTTTGATATTTTCATGATCTATTATAATAACAAACGTCATAAATTGACGTGGGTCGGCATTCATTTTAGTCATAAAGAGGCCATATGGATGAGGATTGGCTATTTATTTTGGATTTTTAATTTATAAAACAATTTTATTATGGTTTCAATCCGAAACAACATAGACCAAGTGTGTGTGTAATTCAATACCTTGCAAAAATCTAAAAAATAGTGTAAAAGCTTGTTATTGTATGTACAGTATAACAACTTGTTACACGTTTGTAGCTTTTTGCACTGTGTGACGTTACAAACACAGACGTGGTCTATGTTGTTTCACATCGATTTTTTAAGTAGGACACAATGATAAAATTGTTTTATAAATCCAAAATCCACAATGAATCCTTATCCATATGGCCACTTTAAAAATCAGTATATGCCCCCCCCCCCCCCCCCCCCCATTATTATTGTCCAAATGTAATATTGGCTAGATTCATGGCACATAAATCAATGCATCAAAAATTTTAATGTAGTCATAAAACAAAATGTTAGTGTTTCACTAAGTGATACAGGGTTTGGTGAGGGTATCAATGAATGTAATTCAGGAGTGATCTTATCTGATGTAAAATTAGATAATAGTCTTGGTCTATTTTTAAAAAATGATCCGTACATTAATATGTATGAATCAGGAAAACAGCCATGAATATGCAAAATGATGAATGAATAATAATAATGTATATGAGTCGAGGGTTACTCATCATGCTAGTACATTGTTTATACTTGTATTAGGCAAACACAAACAGTTGATACAAGTTGCCTGTTCCTGATGCGACTGTTGTATATGGAAGTACAACCTGACTAAACTGAAATCCAGAAACCTGTTGAAAAACGTTGACTTTGTGCATGTACGCTGTTACTGATACGTATGTACGACAGCTGGATGCGAAAGGTCATTGGCATCACTCATCCAGCAAATTTTGTGTTTGATTACTTTTCATTAATTTTTGAGCAGAAAGTCCATGTAGTAACAGTATATGATTGTATGGTCCCCTGTGGGTTACTTTCATGGTTTCTTTGTTTTCCTGTTACAGGTCAGTTACTTCTGTGTAGGGAGCCACCTCTGGCTGTCTGACGTCTGATTTGAAAATTGGAACTGTTATGCAAAGATATCATCTACCAAGGACAGGTATGCATGTTTGGTTTTTTTCCAAATTTTTTGTTTATTTTTGTTTTCCCAGGTGTAATTTCTGGAGCAGAAAGATAAGACTAGACCAATCGTCATGTATCCTGTAGAGGATTAAACTGAATTGTGTTTATAAATGCATTTATTTCTCAGCAGTTATTGTTGATAAAAGAAAAGGCCACTTGTTACAGTTTCAAGGACTTTGTCGGTATGGTTTCATGCACCAACAGGCTGGTGCAAATTACAGATTAATTTGTTGATGTTGGTGATGGTGACTGCTAGTTCATATGGTTTATCAGTCTGCTGTGTTTTATCAAGGTGCCATGCATGGCTGGGCCATGTGAGATGATTTCCGGAGAAATATGTCTGGAAATTTTCTCTCTGTTTATTTTCATTTCAGCTGTTTATGTTTTATATTACCTGCTGTAATAGTATTGATACTATCAATATCAATGCCAACAGCCTACTTCCTCTAAAATTGAAAGAAAAAATTTGAGGAAATGAAAAGAAAAACATGGAATATGATTGGGTCAAGCTAGAAGTTGAGCTAATTACTGTTAGACGAACATTTTGATAAAAAAAATTTGAGATAATTCCTGTTATAAAAATGAGTTTGACATTCAGTGAGGAATTTTTAAAAAGTAGGAAAAAATATACATAATCTACAGTCCATTTTGTTATGCTTTGGACAAGTTAGACATGTAGGGAACTGTGCAGATTTTATCAACTTTTCACTGAGCCCAAACAATCAAGATTAAAATCAAACATGCAGTAATTTTGAATAGGATACTGATAACAGATGAGAGAAATCTGGTGAAAACTAGTCTATATTTCCTTATCTTGTACCATAATGTGCTAGATTTTCTCTAAAACACCTAGGCAACTGAAGATATACACTGGTATATATATATATATATATATATATATATATATATATATATATATATATATATATATATATATATATATATATATATATATATATATATATATATATATATATATATATATATATATATATATATATATATA
Organism: Glandiceps talaboti; assembly: GCF_964340395.1. Taxonomy (NCBI): domain Eukaryota; kingdom Metazoa; phylum Hemichordata; class Enteropneusta; family Spengelidae; genus Glandiceps; species Glandiceps talaboti. The sequence continues at coordinate 6,100,563 of NC_135560.1, read as the reverse complement.
CACAGTTGTAACTCACTTTGTGCAGATGGGGAACTCGGGGTAGATACTGTAATTTGTAAACCTAGATATTTTCACCACTCAAATTTTTTGCATTTTTATAGTACTCAGCTGGTTTGTGAATAATAATTTGTATTAATGTAATGACCAGATTGGTACATTGTGTGTTCATGTACATGAAGGCATTTTAGTCACTGCTTATTTTCATGTTTTTGTTTTCTAGTGAAATAAGCGAAAATAAGTGTTTAGCTAAAATTTCCACGTTTACTTATTTACTGAATAGAGGACATTTGGTAAAATTTGTGTACATTCCTATACTTTGCACCATAATGTGGTACAGACTCCCACGGTGAAATACAGAGTGAAGTAAATTTTGTATAGCTGGTATAAAATGACACAGACATACTGGTATTTTACAATACAGATGCACCATACAGGTACTAGTCACATTGTAGATCTCTACATCTGAGTGACTTAGCAGTAGGTGTCCTGAATCCCTTTCTATTGTTGTGTCAAGTTGGGTGGTGTAGATTTGTTCATTCTCACTGGTATATATATTATAGTGATAAATACTAGAAATATAAAAGTGTAATGAGTGTATGCTATTGTGTTATCCAGTAAATATAGAATGATGTGTTGTTATCAGTCATCTCACTGTGTGGTGGGCTTGTCTCAATTTACAACTCTATTACTAGCAGTGATTCATTAGCTGGTGTCGGAAAAAAATTATCATTTTTGTCTGTTTTTGGAATTCTTGAAGTCAAATGAAACTGCAAAATTTATGTCTTCCATTTTTTCCCCCTAAAATTCAGTTTCTCTGGTAACAGAAAAGGGAAATCTCAGATAAAGCTTGTATAGATTTTTTTTTATCGTGTATTGCAGTTTTGGTGGGGGGAACCCTAGCAAGAAATGTAAGAACTCTGGTTGATATTCACATACATAAAAACATAGTCTACCACATATGTTTAGCACAGTCTGGTAATTTGGTAAAGTATAGAACCTACAATGTACACGAAAGGGAACTTATGAAGTAATAACCATAATCAGCCTGGGGAACTTTGGTAGATTTAACCCTTTCTCCAGCCTGCAATAACACATGATAATATGAGTATACCATTACAATAGAGAACCATGAATTGGCTGTTTTGTATTAAGTTTTGCAGGACTTGGCTTAACCTGATACATCTAATTTAAAATCAGGGAATAAGAAGCTTATTGCGTTTCAGCCAATTTTGTGCTTGAGATGAATGAAGCATAAAACACATTCATATTAATTTACTAGCACAAGTCCTCTCTCATCATCATATCGGATTTATATTAACGATGAAATGACTGCTGTTTGTCAGAATCCTCCATATAATGTTAAATCCATATGCTGATATTTGATACTAAGGTCAATCTGCTGGTGTCGTCCCTTCTCGACTTCTTTTTGAAATCGTCCCTGCAGCTAACAACGGGAAAGTTGTATGGTAGGATTTAGGGGTCAAAGGGTGACTGTCCAGTAAATGTAAACTGAGAATGATGACTTGCTCAGACAAGGATCACAAAAGAGACCAAGGGCTAACTACTATTAATCACTAAGTGATTCTGGGACACTTGTAGGTAAACTTTATCTACCCAGCTGTTTTACTGTGTACTACTGTGGATTACAAAGTCTGACTAAATTAACAACTGTGGTGACAATGATGAAATAAACAGCAGTAGTTCTTGAAAGATTACTTCATTCACTTCAGAAATTACCAAACAGTATGGTGTATACTCATCAAGGTTTTGTTCTTGTGAGTACTTTTACCTTACACAAACAGAGGAGGGCAGGAGTCGTAATTATGATGGCTTTTAAGGGTTCCCCATCAACAAAAGCTACAACAAAAAATGAAAAGAATAAACGTGCCCTCTTGAAAGAGGCGGAGTAATGCTATTTGATGGAATAAAACCATAACCACCCAAGCATAGAAGGTTCTCACAGTCTGGTCTTTAAATCTTGCCAAATTAGTCTGTCAAGTTGATATTCATTGACAATATCATGGTGTGTTTTCTACTCTCTCAAACAAAAGAGAAAGTTTCTAAAGAAGAAATCGTAAGATTGATGCGAACGTTGTCCTTCCACAAATCAGATCTAAGTCTAAGCTTGGTCCCTTAACAACCTGCAGGAAATGGTGAGGGGTATTAGTTTTAGACCATAATTGTCTATGGTTGTTGTAAGGTTTCAAACTATTTGAAGAGATTGACAACTACATGTTGTTTCATCAAGGCATCATCACCATGGTTACAGTCAGACGTTTTCAAAAAATTTGTATCTATCTGTAAATGCCATTTTGAAATCATTAGACATTATGTTTCATTTGGTGTAAATGAAGGTGCAATTTAGTAGACATGAGTGTGTTATGACATCAAATCTGGAACTACATGTACAAATAAAAAACATTAATTTTGCTGTCCAAATGAATCTTTCTTTGTGATTGGTGGCCATATGGAGAAACAGGTAATGATCGGTGACATCAAACATTTTAATTAAAAACCTATGCTTCCCATCGTAATTAAAAAAAAACGGTGTACCTACACAAAAATAACACTGTATGTGAATAGGTATTGCTGGAAAACATCTGAGTTTACATAAATAACAACAACTCCATGAAAGGAGTTAGAGAAACGAAATGTAATGTGAACTGTTAGTATATTGATTTCAGTAATCATATGCACACATAATGTTTTCATTTTGTGACTGTGTTGTTTTTGGCCAGGAGGCATATCTCTCACTTTATTAGAAACAACGTCATCAAGACAAGATAAGCACTTACATATAAATGACCCTAGGAATGAGGTAAAGAGTATTAATTTGTTAGGGCTCTTTTGTTTTCAGTGGAGATGCCCAAGGTGTCTGCAGTAGAATGTACTCTTTCAATTTGTGAAAGTGGAGGTGTATGTCCACACATTTTACTTGTAGGTTACTTTCAATGTATTAATCCATTCAAGTGTTCACAGATGTCTAAAAAGTGAAAATGTGTTATGTTATACTGCATTTAAGAATGGCTCAAATCTAGCAGTAGTCCAGAGCACATACACATGTAGACTACTAAACAATGGATCTACAAATGACCAAAATTTATAATGTTGTTGTTAAACCAGTGGAGGTGGATAGAAAATTTTAGCTGAAATAGTTTCATTTGGGTAAATCTGACTACAAGGGTAGAAGTTATATTCATAGTATGCATTGTATTCTGTGCTCACTTTGAACTTGATATGGTCATCAACGTCTTGTCCCAAAAAGAGTGCACTTCCATGTGCTGATAACGTAGTACAGATGCATTGTAATGGAACCCAAAAATATATGACTGAAGTTTTAATCGGGTTATTATTTTCATTTTTGGTGGAGACTTCAGAAACAATAGTAAGCCATATGAAGACAGATGATGCATTGTGTTTACTTGAAGTGTACAGTAGCTGGTTTTTAGATGAATCTGGAGAATGAAAGGAAACAGGAAATGTATCGACTTTGATAGAAAATTAGGCAGGTGATTAGTGCAGGGAAACTGAGGGATGATGAGAAATTTAACAGGCTGGTCCAGTTTGTGCTAAAGTTCAGTAGCTGTTAGTTGATTATTTATAAAACATACCGAAATGAAGCAGGTATACCATAACTATATATGGATACTAGTCTCTTGTGGTTGGCCATTATTAAAAGCGTCTGGGTAAGACAACAAACCAGCATGCATCTAATTGTGTAATTAAGCATGTGATGGTGTCGGAAATAGACTGTTTGTTTTCAGTGCGTATCTCGACAGGAACAACCTTCATCATAGTTTTCTTATCCCCTGGTTGATGTTTCCAACCTGTGGTTCAACTAGAGATCAGAGACAAACATATCTACTAACATTTTTTTACTGCTGATATGATTTTTATGTCAGACATCTATATCCTGTTGTTTGCAAATTACACTTGATAAAGTCCATATGATACTCATTTTTTGATTGTTATAAAAAATTCTGTCAATTTGTTATCAGGTGATTTGTTTCTTTGCCCAGTCTTCCTGCTCTGTTTGATTGACAAAATCTTTCAGGCTGTATTTTTTGCTTCCTTCCCTTGTGTCATGTGTTGAACTCTGCAAAGTTACCACACTCACTGCAACAAAATGATCTTATCTGATTGTCAGAAGGTGTTTTAAATTTTAGTCTAAGGAGAGGGAAATGGTCAAAGAGTATCACAGCGCATGGACTTTGATACATTTTTCGTCACAATTTTACCATACAATGATCCCTTCAACCAAGTTTTCAAAAAATCTTACATTTGCACCATGAAGAGGCGAGAAGCAGTAAAGACTATTGCAAAGAAAATGGTAGGTGTTTAGTTTTCAAAGTTTACCACACTTGAACACGATGACCCCATCCAAATTCCAAAAAGGCAAGTGTTCTCAAAATTCATGACTGTGTATAGGAAAAGCAGTGAATTTTATCCCTAAGAGAACGTTTCTCTCTCTGACTCTGAGAATTCGACATCCTGGATAAGATGATGTTGTTATTGATCTCCAGTGTAGGTGCTCAGATACCCCACTACGACCTCATATTTTTTCAAGTCTTCCCCCACAGTTTCTCCTGGGGCTTTTGGCACAACAAGGCTATTAGTGTTCTTGTAGTAAGCTGTCAGTTGGAGTACATCATGTCTTTCCCCGAATGACAGTCCAAAAAAGTGGAAAAGCACCTGTTTTCTTGTGGGTTTGAAGTGTGAAGGATTTTCAGGAATTATTCTAGTCCCAAAGAGCTTGAAATTCAAAGCTGGGGTGTAGGAAGGGCAAGCTGGGTTAGCTTGGCTTGGTGGTGGTTGATTTGAATACCATATGGACATGCATGATGCAGTGCAAGGTTTTAAATTTTCTTGTTCAGGCATAGTATATGATATTGATACACTAGTATTTTTCTCTTTTCTGCATTCATGTTAGTATATATATAAAATAATCGTTACTAGGAGTTGGAAAGCGCACCTTTAGACCAGTTTGTGGATGTCTGACTGTTTGAATATCTTGCAACAGGGTTCATTGGGAAAACAGTGCTGGGACTAATCTGTAAGATGTGACATGTATATATAGTTTTTTTTTTTTTTTTTTTTTTTTTATTATATGCATTTACAAAGTTTACACAACAGAAAAAGAACATTACACAACGGATAACAATACAAAAGGGAGGAAGAAGCGAGGCATCAGTACGTTGAATCGCAAATAACTAAGGAAAGGGGAAAAGTGTATGCACGTGTACCAAAATGAAATGAAATGAAGATGTGATATTTTACTTCAGAAACTGGCGGACAATCAACTTCTAAATTCTCAGCTTGTCAATATAGTATAGTGTCATGCCCAACAGCCAACACCCAAAGAGAAGACTGGTTATGGCTGAACAACATAACAGTCTAAACTGTACCCTGAAATTTTAGTCAATATATGAAATACATTTTGTAAGATCAATAATGTAGTTCTCTTCCTACCTGTGCACAAATACGTTGTCATAGGAACAGAATTTTTCTAATGCAAGTATACTTTTCATGTTTTTGTGATTTAACAATAATTCTGGAAACATGTAAAGATAAAATAACAGATGTTATTATTTTTGAATTTGTATTTTGGAATCTATGCTGGAGATTCCGGTAAACTGGTTTCTTTGCCTTAAATGCTTGCCCAGAAGTCTCAGTTGCCTAGCAATATTACACTGAGGCCAACAGCAAGAATTTACATAGACTACCATGTGACCGAGATGAACAGCTTGATGTTCATCTCATGAATAATTAATGAGTACATAATTACATATTTAAATAATAGTTGTAACATGAGATAGATGCAAAAATTAGCTGCACTTTATCAATCAAATAGGGCTGTACACTGTGAAGGATCATAGCAGAAAATTAGAACGGGTGTTTAATTTGGACTCAAGATTGGAACTGACCTTTGAAGTGCCCATTTCAGGTTTGGTAAAACCTATCAGGTTGTGGCCCGCAGGTTGTAAGTTGACAGTCCGCCAGGGCAGCTGTTTGCATGTGTGCACTGTTGTTATTTTGACCTGGTTGTTGTTCGGCATCGGTAGTGTACATGTACATGCAGAAATTAAGGTAGGTTTGATGCGTTCTTTTGATGAACTGAGAATATCTTTTTGAATGAAACCCACTGTGTGTCTGTATCTATTTCCCTAGCAGTGGCATCAATTATGGTTTGGGTTTATAGTTCGGTGGTGATGATGAATGGTTCAATTATTCGGTATCATGATAAACACACATATCCATACTTTGAGTTTAGTCTGGGTCCCCGTTACGTACAGCACAGTTATAATTAGATACAGATTATGACAGATTTACATTTGAATGTTTCATGATAATTGCTGTGTTCTATTCAAGGATGCTTACATAAACATAAACTGTTTACCAGCTTGTCAACAAGGCTTGGAAGGTTGAAATCATTAAAAGCTATGTCTTTGCAAAAAAAAAGAAAAAAAAGGGGTCTAGATGTTGAGTTTAGCTGGGCTATGCTGAGACCCTGTTGTTATTGATGAGTAGAGACAGGGATTGTCTAATTCCCTCTGAGAGGGTATCAGTTGCCATGACAAGGATCAGCTGGTTGTTATGACAGGTCGACTACAGATGTGTCAGTATGTCACACTGCACTTGGACTATACATGTACTATCCTCAGTACCGACCGACCGACCGACCCTTGACCCTCCATATGTGTTCGGCCAGTGTCATACCCAGTGATGCGTTCTCTGCATGATGAAAGCTCTATGTAATTCTCTGTAGATTTGAAGCCTCGGGTGCATCTATATTTGATGAAACAAGGCCTGTATAACACAGTCTGATTTACAGTTGGATAGGTTGACCGACTAATTATGGCTGTGTATAGAGGTACTCATTTAGTATTGAAATTGTATTTGGTAATGAGCCAAGGAGTCATTCAGGCTTCAATGATGACACACACTGAGGCTATTTTCCATACTGTGTATGTTGATCTATAATTGTTTTATTATACTTAAATAGGCTTTGCATGCATTCAACTGCTCTCTGTGTGTGTACTCCTCCATTGACCTTTGACCTTATCCCTGTCAATCATTTGTTCAGTAAAAGAAAGATCAATTATGTTTCGGATATTGAGCCAAATGATTGGACATAGTAGAGTATGAAAACTGAGATGCCTGAGGCAAGTAATAGCCGATGATAATGCAAGGCTGAGTCATGAAGAACAACATACATGTATCATGAATGATTAAATGGCCGTCAATGCTTCACTCATGAACTGACCATGTCTCTGTTATGTACTTGTAGTATCACCTGTTATGTGATCTGTCCCCACAGACACCAGCTAGTTGTAGTAACCCGTTGTAGACAGCTTTCAACCTTCAACATTGCTGTAGTAAGTTTTAGCCTCGGCCTAGCTGTGTAAACACGATGATTTTGATACGCCAGCCTTTGGTATAATAATTCTTGATGTTATTTGATAACTCTGATGTGACAGGACTATGTCAGTTATGAGACCAACTTCAAAGCTTACCAGCAAAGATATTTATTTAAAGGCCAAGGTTTCAGTCCAAGGTTCTCGTATTGATATTATCTTATCTTTAAAGTGGAGCCTGGATATTCATCAATATTGTCTTTTAATATTTTATTTGAAAAAATGTTCAAGTAACAGTTAATTTGAAGATGAATAGTGACAAAATTTATAATGTACTCATACTTTTTTGGCCTTATGAAGAAAAGTATGTGTGCAAGCTGACTTTTAGATAAAGTTGAGAATTATAATGGTGATTCTGAATATTTTGAGTAATGTACCGTAGATCAAAGAGGTAGACATGCATTGTTGTGGTGTAGATGACAGTGTAAAAATCATGTATTTTCAGTTTGAACCTGTTTAACTTGGCTTGTGTGTATATACGGTAATACATATTATTACACTCTGCAAATAGCTAAAGCTATGTATATAAGGCATGGTGTTGATTTTTTAGCTAGGTGTACTCTGTTCTGAGACCTTGAAGTTGCCTGAACATCCAAACTTTTTAGAATCTTATATGTATAAGCTCTCCAAGAAATCAGTAGAGGGACCATGTAAAGGAGTATTTAAAGGAGATTTACCAAGTTTGATTGTACTTTCGTCATGTAGTTCTTGGCACACTGGGTATCACATTGAGTTTATGCAGCAATTTATTGGATGAGGAGTTATTGTCAGAGACCCCCCATGGTACCAGAGAATAGGTACAATACACCCCAGGCCATACAAGACAAAATGACATGTCTGTTCTCCAAGGACTTGTCTGATGTTGATCCAGAAAACCATAATAACCAGTAATCATACAGGGCTACCAAGCATGGTTATCAGACAACAGTGGGCTATTAACACTATAGGGGGCTTCCTTTATATATAGCATATCCCTCATATCCCAGGGGAAGTCTATCCAAGCACAGAAACTACAAAGACTTAGATTTTCCCAGCCTACTCAGCAAAACCACTAGACCAAGAGAGTATCTTGTTCAAAAAATTCCCAGTACACCCTATGGCTAAAGCTATCTGCTGTGAGAACAATAAGGCAATCAAGCATGGTGATAAGTTGGAGTGTAATGCAGGGTAAAACTATTGTGTGCATATTCACCGGTGGGCCAATCAGACAATGGTGACATGCAGTTATACCACTTGTGTATGTATATATGTATGTATAGACCCTGGTGGTTCAGCATGTAGATCAAATCTTGCCTGGGTGATGAGATGAAGGGAACTCAAGACAGGCTATCAAGACATGAAGTGCTACAGCAGTCTCTTTCAGAAATTGATGGTGATTTAATGGAGATCAAAACAGCTAATCAGGGAAAGTCGTGTCAGGGTTTGAGTGCTTCAGTTGTTTTTTCACTAGATATGAACAGTGATAAGAGATGGAAATCTGCTCACTGAAGAAAGTGGAGACCATAAAAATGTCAGACAATGCTTTCAGCTATATTCAGATGAACGGCGATGATAAAGAAACATGCAATTGTAAAGGCAGAGGAATAAAATGAGAAAGCCTATACATGTGTATGGAAGTATTATAATTTGGGTGTGAGTTGTAGATGTGTAGTATACATGTATTGATAAAATATAATAACCAGTCACTGATGAAAATTCCTGATAATAACCTAGCGACTGATAAAATTTCCAGATGAGTGAAAAAATCTGTCAGGGATAGGATTTTTTTGACATCAGCAGATTGCATTGATTATGAAAGTGTCAGCGACTGGCAATTACTGAAGACTAGCATCTGATTATTTGTGTGATGCTATCTCAAGGTATGACTAATGTATCGGCTAATGATGTATCCAGATAGCCTTGCCCTATGTATTGATTCTAACAATTCTACATGACCAGTGAAAATTACATTATGCCAAATAAAAAAAATAGTGTGTTTCCAATAACCTGGTTAACCCTAGTTTAAGCCCCCCTGACTTTAAACATTTTTTTTGCATGCAAAAAGGTGAAATGGTAACAATTTACTTCTGTTTCTGTGTACATCTTCATGCTTTTGTCTCATTATGGTCATTTTTCTTCTTCAAAAAATCGTATTCCAGAGAGAAACAAGGTCTTTTTAGACTACAACAGTACAGTCTGCACTAAGGTGTTTGTCTACTAAACTTATAATTGTCTTCATTTACTTCTTTTACACCTCATCAAATTCTCATGGAAGGATTGTGAACAACAAGTATCTTGGGGGTCAAAGTAATTTTTACAAATTTAAAGTAAAATAAAATAAAATTCTGACCGTAACCTACCCTATTTTCTGACGTCATGTTATCGGAAACACGTTTAAAAAAAAAAATTTGCCTTAATAGTCAAGTCACATAGGAATTTTGACTATCATCTTCCTGTGGGGAAACTCGACCTGACTCTAGGGGCTAACCATATACAAGACAAATTTAAGCATGGAGTGCTTCTGACTGGCTATACATATAGCATGTAAAAATGAGATTTATTTGGTCTAATATGTTGTAATAGAATAATCATTTTCTCTCTTTTATTCCCATTACTAAGGGTTAACTACTGTAAATGGATTGTACAAAGAATAGGTATTGTACATGTATAGATTATTAAGTATGTGAATAAAGTACACAGGTATGTGTCTATACATGATTGTATTCATAAAATGGTGAGAACTAATTTAATTTTCCTGTTCTCATAATGATTAATACCTTGGACCTTTTGTTAAAAATAAATATAGATTTTCTCATGGTGACCAGTGTTAGCCTAATTTAAGCATTATCTGTGTTTGTGTGATAGACACTCCCCTACAGACATGTATGTGGATATGTTATCGTTTCCAGACAACCCTCAATGATGAAGCTGTATTTGTATAAAAAGGAGATGGCCCTAATTTATAGTGCATTATCATTGTTCCTGTAGACATGATAGCTGTCAGGGTGTCAGAAAAGAAGCATAATGAGACAGCATAGCATTTTGATTATCACCTCCTGCAAGCTTATTGTCTGAGATAGTGGTTGGGGTCATGACCCAAAGCAGCAGCCATGTTTGTTTTATTTGGCTGCCATATTTGTTTAATTTGTTGATTTCGTTGTGGTTTTAGTACACAAACTTGCTTTTATTTTGATAACAGAATTATAGCAATATATTAAACAGCTGAAGTGTGTTCTCCAGAGATAAGATGTTGACTGAGTCTTGTTTGAAAACTCATCACCGATGTGAATGAAGATAAAAAATGATATCTTTACTACAAATGGGTAAGATAAGAATAGCTGTGAAAGCTACTTTGATTGATTATGAAGATGATGATGATGATGACATTTGCTGACAAATATTCGAAAGATCAAGCTGTCTGACAGCTGGAGGTGCACTATGAAACATTCCGCTGTCAGTAGATTTACATCAATAATTGAACATGTTGTTGATTTCTGTACAGATGGCAGGCTCGTTGTTGTATAAGCCTTACATGAAATACATGGCTTGGTGTCTTGAAAACAGGTGATCTTGCTCAGAGACGAAGTGACGACATGAATGAACAGAGGGACACCATTGCATAAGGATGATACGTCATGAAATAAATTTTGATTGAAATTGCTGTACACTAAGTTATGCAGTGTACGGTTGAAGTCATAAATATTTTATGACCAATATTAAACTGAGGTCAAGTCAGGCGAAACTATCAATCTGAAGAGAAATACGAGGAGTTGCAGTGTTGTCGGTTTGGTGATGAAACTTTCTTGAGATGAAGAGTAAAGGGGAATGCAATTTAGAAAAATCAATCTGTTGGACCACTTGAGTGAATTCATATGTCTTCATCAATTTGTCTAGTCCATCAGATATGAGCACGCAGCCTTATAACGTGTGATTTGATTGTTGCAAACCCTTAGTACCACAAGATATGTTACATAGACATGAAATCATAAAAGTCAAATGCCAGGAGCAAAAATGAACAAATGGAAATTAAAATGTGCATACAAACAAAAATAACCAACAAAATGATCAATGTTGATGAATCGATATCAGGAACTTTGTGTGTTGTTCATGGTAACAGTGTAAATTCATGCCTGCAAACGATGGGGCCACCCAGTTCTAGTTCAGAAGTCTGCTGTATATAGTCAAAGGTCAAAGGGCATGTAGAGTGCCATAAATCTCATTTTCCATCAAGAAAATTAATACAAGATGAGCTCATGGCAATATACCCTCAAGAACTATACTATTATCTGGATATTTTGATGTGGTAAAAATATGCAATGTGTGAATTCCTGTCTGGTTCATAAATGTATATTAATTTCTGATAGAAAGTGTATCACTGAAAGTATCCAATTCCTGTGAAGTATTAATAGATGATTCTATATTTGAACAATGTGACAGTAATTCATGTCAGTCTGTATTGATCGGTAATATAAATATTATCAAAAAAGCTAATTAATTGTGAAAGTAAATGCTTCCAGTAGGCATTTACTTAATCCACTCTGTAAATATTATTAAACTTGAAATCAATAAAGTAAAAATGGAAATAAAAAGAAGTAAATCAAGCCAAGAAAGATAAATGAGAGTGATAAATGATGACTCGGTTGTCATATGTAAATACACACTTCCAGTACTCATTATATATTCATTAAATATTTTATCAAACCCAAACAAAATGAGATTGAAAATTAGACTATTAAATAATGATGATGGGAGTTATAAATTTTGTTAGGTTATATAATTCACATGGAATGACTAAATTAGAAGCTACGGTTGTGAAAAATAGGTACTGAGATTGAAAATAAAATTCTTAATTTTACTGGGAATTCTTTATTTGGGTGTCGTCATGTGAGTGTCAAGAATGTCTAGACAATTTAAAGTTAAGATAGATATCTCAAGATTAATATTGGCAGATTGTCGTTCTTTCACTTCCTTAGATTCTAATTCAATAGCAGATGTTCTTTGTATGTCACCTGAGCAGGATTGAAAGAATGACTCATTCATTTACTCGCAGGCATGGGTGGGAATATTCAGCAGTTCCATCTGTTTATATTTCAGTCCATCTTACCTTCATTTCCCCGATATAAAAGATTTTCATTACCTAAAAGTAGTCTGTAAAAGGTTTTCTTTAGCCCCACTGTATTATTCTCTCAGCTTGTCATATTACATGCTTGTTATGTATTCCGATAACGCTTCTTCATCTCGACCGTCTATATAGATTTCTTACCTTAAAGGTTCAACTCTAAAAGCTTACGTGTAGATTTTTAAATTGCTTTCTGGAGGGACATGAAGGTTAAAGCTGCTTTTCAGTGTCAGTACTAATGGAGGGATATTCATTTGTCAGAACTTATCACAAAGAATGTACGTCAGTGATTCTAGCCTTCAGAGCTTTGTACTTGTGTTACAATGAAAAGCCTACACTGAAATTACTAGAACGCATAAAAGCAGTATACATTTAATAAGTCGGCATTTTCGTGTGTCGAGATAAAAATATCTTTCTCTGACAATCTCTCGTTCCTTTTTCGGAAGGAAGACACGGAAACCAAAGATAGCGAAGCTACTTTAGAATCTCGGACACCAAATGGATTCTTGTGATAACATTTCAATGAAGCTGATTTTAATGCGATTAGAATTCCGCCTCCACAGAATACATTAATATGATATATCCCCTGAGAAATATTCCAAACTGACTTAAATAACTTCACCGATATTCCGTGTGTATATTATCCAGTAGAGCATTGATGATAATCAGGGAGTTAAACGATTGTTTGGAAGGAGGGAAAGTAGTTTTCTTGTGAATAGCACTTATCCTTTCAGCTGCATCGAGGTAATCATGTTGATGAGATAAAGCACGCAATTAAAAAGCAGTACTAGTGATTTGAGGTATTGATTATTTTGGTAAGGGCATCTACATGGGCGTTCTTGAATTCAATATTTGTATCGTGTACCTGAACTTCTGTCTGCTGTACTGTACCACTTATTACTGAAAAAATTCCAATGAGTTAACAAACCTACACCCTGTGTGTGATAAATCGTGAAATTCTAATTCATTTAAGTTTTATTTATTGCTTTTTTATTACACTGACAATTTTATGAAATTTGATGACATGGTGCACCTTATCTTAGAGATATTTTATACGTACATATACAGGTATACGTGTGCCACCTGAGTCAGTGAAAAAATGAACCTGAAATATTGTGGCGAGGTTTTCGTTGTGCCCAAATTTTGTCAGCATCTTAAAACTGAAATTAATAAATTGAGCAGTCTTGTACATTAAATGTGGAATGTTGGAAATGAAATCAAGGCATCTGCTTTCGCAATAATTGCAAAACTTGTAAGGGTTTATGTACTGCTGTGTTTTGTCCCTGTTTGTATGTGGTTACAAATACATCAAGAATTTAGCACAGTTAGTTGTGGTGTTAGTAATCAGTACCTCCTATGTTTCAGTTTATAAGTGTCAAGTGGCACCCTGTCCAGTTGTGTTTAGTCACCATGTTGGACATTGTAATCTACAAATGCTATCGTTTGGGCTTCATAAATGTTAAATATTACAATATACAAGCATATCTGGCCTGTAGACATTATTCTTTATTCTATAACAATTTTCATGGCATCAGCTTTCCAGTTGTAATTCGGTTATGCTGACTGGAGACTAATCGCATACTGGGCAAGGGCAGGTGATTGAAATTTTTTTTGTATATAAAGATAAACTTTTAATGTGTAGATATAGTATAATAGATTTGATAGAAAATACAATTTGAGTGAAATGTTTAAATCAGTTTGAAAGAGCTTTAAACTGCAAGTAAAGTGGTTTATAGATGAGCATAAGTTGACAGCTCAATTCAAATGATGGATGGCTCATATGACCTAAATAAACTGATCGTACATTCTAGCTGTCTGCCTACATGGCGTAATATGGCTGTATATTGAAATTTTGAAGAGGCAGCGTTTTGTGATTATAAATATTTCACAGAAGTGAGGGTAGTGATGAGAATAACAGGGTTTTATGTTCGTGATGTGAAAAATTTAGGATCAGAATTTAATTTGAATTCTGATATTTACTTCAATTTTGCCAGACACGTACATTGAATGTGAAGATGTTTTCTGTGTTGAAAAGAATGAAGTATTGATTAATAGTAGAAATGGCTACTCAAAATGGAAAACAAAGGGATAGATATTATCAACAGAAAGTATTTGATGAAACCGGATGTTCTAATTTTGTAAAGAATAAAATGCAACGAAATTTTCACAAATACAAGCAAATAACAAATTGGATGTTAATCCAATTTCCCAATTACAAAATGGATGTTAATCCAACTTCCCAGGACAGGAAATCATAGTGATAGTGAATAGTCTGTTATTTGTTCATCGTCATTTTTCTACCATGACTGACCTGTGTGTTCTGTACTAATTGGAGGGATCTACTAGTCTTCTAATAAAAGAAGTTGGCAATAAGTGGAAATGTGAATAGGGTTGAAAATAATAGAATATATAATTCCCTTCGTATGTTATCAAAAGAGATCCTTGTAATCTATTCTGGAAAGTAATCGGAGGTAAATCACTATCATCATGTCGAACATTGGCTTTACTTGTATTTCGTTTTGCTGAGCATCCGCCTCATGTCTGCTTGTCCATGCGTACTACCGCAACACTTGTAATCTAAAAGAGAGGAATATAATCTGTCAACTTTTTGTTCATGTTTCGAAGCTGTAATAGTTGCAGAGTAATGAGGTTCCATCAGTATTATACTAGAATAATGGACTGTAGCTGTTTTGGTCTTAAAATATTCTAAGCTTGGTCTAGATAGTGAAGGATTTGTACTCAGGTGACATGTATAGGAGTAGCTTATCAATGGTTTGTGTATGTAATGATGACTTGAAGTACGTGTCCATGCACTCGCTGAAATCTTTCTACGTATCCGTCATGTAAATTTGAAATAAGTGTTCATCGATGGATCTGACAGAGAATGAACACCTTTAGTTTTCTGTCTCCTTTAGCATGTACATGTAGTGTTACGTTGCCATGTAAACCAGACACTTTAACACGTCTCGGCTGATAACTCCAAATCCAATTTTCTATTTCCACTGTTAATGATGTGTGGGGAAAACTCGGATCCTTTTGGGTGTGACAGTCGTGTGTCTGGAATACATGATCAGTCTCCACTTTGGTTTTACAATACATGTAATCCTTCTACATGGTAGGGACTGAGCCATAGGTTTTATATTTGTGTAAACAATTTTAGATAAGATGAATTTGTGGCATTCAAAATTTCAGTCGATTGTGACATACATTTCAATTTATCTGACTCAGACAAATCAGATATTGGATTATCAAATAGATCGAGATAATTTTCTAATTCCAAAACCATGTTTTGCAGATTTTTCTAATTAATGTTTCTGTACTTTATATATGAATATCATACACGATAGGTAATAGATGTTAGTGAGAGATTACTTGAGATCTATATAATTTGACATTGAGATAAGTGACAGCACTGTGATTGAAAGAAATGACAGCACTATTTGGAGATCCTAGATTGTTAGAAGGACAAGACAATTTACCTTACCCTGGCAACGGATGTTTAAACTAGTTATCAGTATTTGGCAGGATGAAAAATTTGGCCAAACTATGGTCAAATTTCACCTTGACAGGTTTGATAGTAACATTGATAATAAGATAGAAGCTTCAAATTGTCGTGCTGGAGAGTGTAGATATGGGTGTTGGTCAATTTAGAAAGTTAATCATCGTGTACAAATCATGAACATGTCACAATGTCTGTCAGTTTGGATCATGTAGTTGTACTATTAAATACTGTTTGCTCAAGTCAAAGTGTGTAATTATCACTAATTAGACTATCAGATGTCTCTCCAGAAGAAGAGTTTGTTAAATGAAGTAATGGCAAAGAGCCAATACACATGTACTCAAGGTCATGTATGATGTCATGATGTGTGGATGATACCACATTCTTAACTTATTACTGTACAATGTACACTGTATCAGGAGTACATGGAATGGGGAGGAGTGATTGGATTGATGGATGAAGGAGGAATGATTCGAGGAATGGTTGAGGTGGGGGTGGGTATGGACAAGACTCAATAGATGGATGTATGAAGGGAGGCAAAATTTGATAGACTGATGAGGGGAGGTGTAGATTCCATTAGTGGATGATGAATGGAAGATTGGATAGATGTACAAGGAGAGTGGTGAATTGGGAGATGGAAGAAGGAAGGTGGAAGGTGGGGATTAAGAGAAAGGCTGTCTTTGAAAGTTTTGTGAAGCAAATGTAAACAATAAAACTAAAAGGTAGTGAAGAAAGGAAGGGGAGATGCATATTGACGTGTATGGTATTTTAGGGATGCGGAAAGGGAAAGAGGTGGCGGAGATGCAACATTATGATAGGGAAAGAGGGAAAAAATGGTCCAGGTGGTAGTTTCAGCGATGTGGAGAAATTATGAGACGAGTATAAAGGGTCGAGGACAGATTTATGAGCAAGTAGAATGGAATTACAGCATATTAGACTAACGCAGAGACAAATTGACAAATCTGACAGAAGTGAAGAATGTCTCGGTTGTTACAAGAATATTGTGAATGGAATAGTACAGACAATGAATTTCCAGGTCAAAATGTGAATTTGAACCAAATAAATCTATTCATTGTGTGGCTTTTCAAAGGATAGGAGTGTCTGTACAAGTTGTCTTTGACAGATTTATCACTAAGGAGTGGAGTGTTTGTTTTGAACTACTCGTTACATTAATGGTGATAATCTGTGGCTTTGAAATATAGAACACAGTAGCAGCTGAGTTGAATGATTTATGTACAACTACAAGACTACTGCATGTATACAGGTTTGTACAATTTTTGTCTGTATTATGGAGTGAAGGAAAGTAACCGTTGAGACCATTACTATGGCAACCAGAAAGGCCAGAGACTTGTCATGGTAATCACTTTTGCTGGCTAAACAGTAGGTGATGTACCAGTAGATTGTAAGAATTTGTCACTCAGCCCTAATCAGCCATGACACTGTCCTCGTGTCTTACACACTACCTGTGATGGTGACCATGACAAGTGTCTGCATGGACTACAACCAGAAAGGATGGATGGATGCATCTGTTCTGCCCAATTATGACTTACATGACACCCCCCCCCCCTAAAAAAATGCACAAAAATAATAAAAAAGTTGTTGATATGTGTTCTTCACCCAATTGTATATTGAAATAATCATGTAGTGAATGGTACACAGTTCTCAGAGGGATTGTGCCAGCATGAAAAATTTAGAAATCTTTCATGCATTCTTCACCCTGTTGTACTTGGAAATGATGTGTACCGGTATGTAGTGTGTGGTACGGTTTTCATATATGTAGTTTGTGGTACACTGTTTTCAGATGGACTTGACTAGTATGATTTGCTGCAAAACATGTAGAATAAGGATTAACAATTTGAGTTCAATGTATCGGCTTTACAATTTCTGTTTTGTATATCTTGTACCATGTACAGTAACAGGATGACGACAACAATGTATCGTGTTAAAGTGTGATCAGGTTTAGTTGTGTATCTATATTAGAATTATGTTAGCGTGTTAGTCGTGCTGTGTTTGTTCTTCTGTAATTGATATAAGCCAATGAGAAATCAGAGATAAATACAAAATGTACTCTGCTAGAGGTACATGTAGTCTGAAATCTTCCCTGAGACACTTGTTAAACAGTACACTGTGTCACTGTTTGCTTACATTATCCCCAGGTGTACATTGCCCATGCATCACAGGTAAAATGCCATCACTGAGTTTGTCTACTGAATGTTTTATATGCTAGCCTGGAGACTGATTAGAATTTGATATGTAGAGAGTACGGAATAAATACAGGCAATGATTTATTGATAACTATGACAGATTTCCGTATATTTCTTTAGTCTATCCTTCTATTCAACAATTCACTTTCTCCATAATTTTGTAATAAGATGTAATGTGAAGAAGTTTGGAATTTGAATATCTTTCCATTGCTAGTTCTACCGTAGCTATTGAAGTTCATAAAAGATTTACGTAGCGAATTCTTGCAGAGTTTGTTTAAGATCGTTTTCAATTGAATCAAGATGGCTTACAAGGGGTTAACATTTCTTTGAGTCCTCAGTAATTGAAATAATGTAACCAGTACCATGGAAGGTTTGACATTAACAAGCACATATGGGCTTGAATATCAATTTCTGGAATTAAGGCATCAGATGGTGTCAGAAATTTTAGTTGACTAAAATAGACTCTAGAGATCATACCTGACTTTTGTATTGTACTAAAAAAGAGAACAATCGTTAATTCGTAAAATCAATTGTTGGGAAATAATAAAAGGTTATATAATAGTTCTGTGATGCATTTGAGATGATGTCATACCTTGAAATGAGAATAAATACACACTTGGTAATTTTGAATCAGCAGTTGTCCAACAAGTTAACTGTACTAGAAGTAATAGGGGAAAAGTATGTCTTTAATTTATAGAATCTGTCTTGGGAAATAAGATTATACATATATATGTATAATGGTTATGTCATTTGAGATGATCTCCTACCTCAAAAAAACCCAAAAAACCCTAACACTTGATATTTCTGAGTCATTTTATAGTTGTCTAGCTACAATGTAACAAGTGACAGTTGGATATAGGCATAATGTACTAGAATAGAAGAAAAAATTATCTTAATTTGCTGAATGTGTTTTGGTAAAAAAGATTATATAATGATTATAACATTTGAGCTGATTTCACAGCTTGAATATCTCAAATTAAAATAAAACGGACACTTGATATTTCTGAGTCATTTAGTTGTCTAGCTAATAAATGACAGTTGGACATATACGTATTGTACTAGAATAGTAGAAAAAATTGTCTGAATCGTAGAATGTGTTTTGAAAAAAAAAGATTGTATACTGAATATATCATTTGAGATGATTTCTTATCTCAGTATTTCTAATGAAAATAAAATGACACTTGATACTTATGAGTCATTTAATTGTCTAGCTTATATAAGTGACATCAGGTCAGTTGTCATGATCTGTTATTGCTAACAATTTCTTGACAGTGTCTTCTTTCAGTGTATTGTGTGACCTCAAGGAAGTCATATCTGTTACTCCGAGTGTATCATATCATATCTGTTCTATATTTGGAGGAAATTTTGAATGCCATGTGCATATCGACAAGAGTTCTAGGTTTCAGTTCATTGGTATGTGTCACTTTGAAATGACAATTAGCCAAGTTTATGGTTCACCAGATACTGATTTGTTACATTCTGCTCTGCCATGTCCTTCTGTCACCTAATGTACGCTGTTCTGTTATATAATGTTAAACTGTAATGCATGTTTGGGGTCGGGGTGGGGTGCGGTGCAGGTGGGGTGGGGAAGAGAATGGGTGGGGGTTTGTTACTCCCGCCCATTGCCTATACATGTACCACCCTTTACTGTCTTGTTTCAAACATTGGTTCTAGAAATCCATCCTGTTCTAGCTATAAATACATACATGTTATTAACTGCCCTAAGTCCGGGCAGTAGTGTTTTGAACATTCTAGTATTAGTCAGAAATTGACTTTCCTGTTCCAAATATTGTCTCTAATAGCCCGACAGTGAAATCCATACTGCCCTTTATCAAACGCCATGTTATATTCAACTGCATACACGTGTACAGTATCAGATTATGTTGGAAATATTTCAAGTGTTTTGTGAAATCTTTCCGTAGGTGAAATATTTTTGATACGTAATAGAATCTAGAATCATAGAAATAGTATAAAAACAGTTTGATGTGAGCTATACTATGCTATGTATTCCAGAGCGTCCATTGAGATGAGTTCACTGAAACTGTTCTAAACATCTGTCTGAAAAAATGTCATTTATGTAATAAAAAAAATCATTAATTATTCCCTTTACACAATTTATTCAAACTATTCTCCTGTGTAATATGATTTTAGAACATGATTGATTAATATCAAAAAAGTAAGCCTTCACATTTATTAGAAGTAAGACAACAGACATTCGACAATATTTTATTTTACTCGGAGCTTACATGAACTAATCCCTGTAGCATTATTAATAGGCAACATGAGTTTATTGCCCACGATGAATAATGATGTTCTTGCCAGTTGTTGAGAATTTTGTGGATACAAACTGCTATGGTATGAATGCAAGTCAGTCATTGAACTCAAATATGAATTTTTTTATGCAGTTGATTCAAAAAATTACGTAAATGATACACTTCCGTGCGTCATTACTGGTTAGAGTGTATGAAACCACTAATACCGGTGGTGGGGGCGATATTACTACAACTTGGCACTGTGCCAACTATATTCCTGCTTTGGGATTACTCTTCGCAGGATGTTGGGTCACAGCGGGGCACACGTACCGGTCTGGCCAGTCTACATGTATGCAGTGAAATAAACTCTTTATCTCGATGCAGCCGTAATATTTTACCTAGATACTATATACTGTCAACCTATGTTGAACCTCTCAGTATTGCACATAGCCATTTTTCTGTCTGTGTAGGTGTACAGTTATGTAGCATGTTCTTAATGGTTTGAAAGAAATAGCATACCAATTCATAAATTTCATCTTTTAATTCAAAATATTTTTTGTCTTGTGTTAAGCCTGTACATGATTATTTGTTGTGACGTTTTGATTGTGGTACCCAGTTGGGCATGAAGCATTTGTTGATACTTTGGCACACACAGCAGTTGGCGTGAGGAGAACATGATGAAAGTGACCTTTAGGGTCAAGACTTGTTTTCATTGATTAATTCTACTTCACAGAAAACTAATAAACTGTTCCACAGAGTTATCATCAAGAAAAATAAATGTGTAATGAAGTGAGCCCTCTAGAGTTCATTGGTCATGCGTTTCCTGTGTGAGTAACCGCAATGGCTTCCTCAGTTTGTTGATATAATTTCATTTAGGAGTCGTAAAAATTGATGGATTCAAGAAGCTGTCAACACTTTTGAGTTAATCTTGTAAAAAGGAAAATACACGTATGTTAGTCATTATAATAACCATCAGTGGAAATGTGGTATTGCCATCGTTGAGTTCAGATATTCAAAGTATGAAGATGTATTTAACAGAAGCATTTCTTGTGTATGTGCACTTTCCATTTTCCTGGTGTTATGTGAGGAAATTTGAAATTGAAAGAATATGTGATTATTCTCCAATATGTGTGCTGAGTAGGGCCCAGTGTGCCCTCTAAACCAATTTGACGCGCTACTGGTGCACACAATTTCTATGCAATGCACCAAAATTTGGTGTTCCCCTAACTCTTACTATGTGGTGACTCACAAGAAATGTGAGTTTTTCTCATTTTGACTCACAACTACAAAATTTGGCTATCATTAGAGAGCACACTGGTAGGGTGTAATAAAGTTAGAGATTTGTTGTGATTATTTTGATATGGTTTTAGATCTTTGTAATGACATAAGGGGATGGGAATGTTTTTGTTCACATACATGTATGAAATATTCAGATTTCTACTATCTGAAAATTTTACTTTTTCATGAGTTACATCTTGTAGTGGTGGTAGGAGCAGATGTTCTGTTCTGTGACTTCTGATGTGTTTTCTGTAACAGTAGAGTTGTTTGCTGATGTGTAAGCTATAACCTTTTTCAGAATAAATAGGGATTTGGAGAACAGCGAGTAAAACAAATGTTTGTATTTGTAGATTTGTATAGAACTACAAGTAGTACCTAACTGCATGGTTTTTTTTGTGTGTAGATCCATGTGTATGTATAGTTATACATTCAGATTGCAAGTAAAGTGTTTGTCATTGAAACAGATGTGCAAAGCTGTGAGCAAAATGTTGTATATTTGTATACAAATTTCCAAATATAATATTTGCTCTGGTCTGTAATGTTCCTTGCATTCACTGTACACTTTGAATCATGAATGTATGGTTGTACAGAGACGTGCAGACTTCATGTCGTATAATTCTCAAGTATGTGTTTTCAGTTGAATGTGGTATTTATTTTAAAAAACCAGAAATATTCCTCAACTGGGATTAATCACATAATGGGTAGTTTTGACACGTTTTGAAGCGAAGAATGTGTTCATTGATGTGCTAACAGTTAAGTCATTGATCAGATCCTACTAATGTCTGAGTGATATACAAGACTTTGGTAACTGGCAGGCATCGGCATCTCGTACAAATGATGGAAAATCAGCTGAGATTTGTCAAACTACAAAGATCAAAGCACAATGTCTGCAATCAGTTGTTATGACATCACTGAAGTACCAACACAATCTGTTCATGTGAGAATCCATTCTCATATTTCTTTTGATTTTGTTTGCGTTTGACCTTTCGGGGTTGTTTCCTTGGTGTCTGCCATGTTGCCATGGTTATGTTAACACGCCATTTGTCAGAGGTTAATACTATCTCAGTAGTTTTTAATCAGCTGTGGGTTTCTAGGATATTGGTCCTGCTGGGAAGCAAACTTGTCTGAATGTAGTAGGGTTAATGAAGTGAGAGGGTCCTTCATGTTTGTCCTTGAGTCAGTTCACCAAACTTCCAGTATGCAAGGAGATGATGTACATTGTCTCAGTACGTAGATCAATTTGAGTTATTTTACTTTATAACCAATATGTATTCATTGCTTTTCACTCTAGAGAAAGAATCATCATACCAGACTAAGCAAATCTATATAATGTATTGGAATTAAACCTTAATTTTGCACTATAGATGTTGCTGGGTATCCATGCTATGCCACACTGTTGTTAGAAAGATACAAGTTGTCTTGAAATTGAGAAAATATGTATATCTTTTAAAATCATTTTAGACCAACTTTACTCACCAGTTTATTTCATTTCTTGTTTATTTGCAGATTGTGCGTAGAAGATAATATTTATTGTATGAAGACAAAGGGAGGCCTGTATTTGCAGCATCTCTCTGAGCAGTAGTAGTTCAGAATATTATACTTTGGAAGAGTTTGAAGTTTTCATAGTTCGGAAGTTGCAGTGTGCACAGTTTTTGAGCATCAAGTTATTTGTTTTCAAAAAGTGAGTACTGATTTCAGTGTGTCATGGTATGATATGGACTTTTGATACATGGAAGTATGAAGTTGATAAACTAGTCATGTTTGTCTGCAAATGTCAAACTTTCAAGGATACATGTAGTTGGGGTTTGTGAATGTTTGTATGTATCTGGTACACAGTCAAGTGTTTTGACTGCTCTGTTCTATAGTGCCTGTGTATCTTTCAAAATTAGTTGTTGAATTTGTGGAACTTGTACATGTCAATGTTGTATCAACAGTGATACCAATGTGATACATCTGAAGGACACTGTCAAATTGTTTATATGTTTGCATATTTGGTTGATTGATTGATTGATTGATTGATTGATTGATTGATTGATTGCGCGAGAGAGAGAGAGAGAGAGAGAGAGAGAGAGAGAGAGAGAGAGAGAGAGAGAGAGAGAGAGAGAGAGAGAGAGAGAGAGAGAGAGAGAGAGAGAGAGAGAGAGAGAGAGAGAGAGAGAGAGAGAGAGAGAGAGAGACTGACAGATGAGACAGATTAGAGATAATGAAGAGAGATCAGAGAGCAAGAAGATCAGAGAAAAGAAGTAGCAGGAAGTAGCAGGAATGGTGGGAGCTGAATCAACATCAACATACACATGGATTATGTCACACAGCGTATTTTAAACATAGATATAACATGCTGTGTAAAACAAACATCAAAAACAGAACAAAATTTTATGAAGCCATAACAAATAATATGATTCTGAACTTCAGAGGTCATGGTAGAATTGTACATGCAAGCATGAGCACTTAAATGGCTGGAGGAGATACAAGGATGAACTCCTGTCCATAGAACTGTGTTTTATCAATAGATACATTTATACAAGTCACCTAGAACAGACAAAATAAAATGTAAGTGCCAGTAAAAATGAGTTTGTGTCATAAACAACCACACCTTGTAAATATTTACTGATAATGAAATAATGTACAGTAATTTGTCTTCTGACCTCCAAGTACGTTGTAAAATGGGGAGTACAAAACCATAACTGGCCGTTTACTTATTGATCCATAGAAATGTTTTCACTTCAACTGTGGAGTCATTGGTGTGTGAAGGTCACGTTTCCTCTTCAAGTAGTTGACAGACCTTGTGCAGTGATATGATACACACTGTATGGTGATACTACAAGAATTGAAGGCCATGCACAGATATCGCTATTCAAAAATTTTATAATTGGACCAAACTTTTATGAATTACTCTGTGGGTTTCTTTGCCTTGGACTCCTGTAAAGACCTAGTTACTATTATGTACTGTTTGTGGTGACGTTTATTTTTCGTTGGCAAATATGTGTTTTCAGATGGATTATATGTTTAGCAGGTATTATGTCCAACTTCCGATTCCTTGTTATTTCCTCACAGGTGTTGGATGATGAAGTTCTTTTCTGTGGTTTAGGAACAGGAAGGGAGAGAGAGAGAGAAAGTTAAAAATAGCCAAATATCATTTGTAATGATATTGTGTTGACTGAGTTCCATAAATGAGCTTCCGTTAGTAAATAGAAAGTTTGTTTTTGATAGAAATTATCATAAGTTTCTAGAAACATGAGATTGAAATAATGTTAGTCTTTTGGAAGTCAAAATGTCTGTTATTTGAAAATTCAAAAATGTCTGTTGTGACAGTGTTGTCAAAATGGTGTCGTACTTCTAAAGCCAAAACATATAATACTTTGTTGACTTAGGTCATATCTTGTATATAGAGAGGACTTGAACACCTCCAAGGTTGCAGAGTTTTCAGGTGTTCTTAGGTGTAATATAACCCTAATGCAAATGAGTCCAGATGTTATGATTGGTGGGTGGGGGAGGTGGGGGGGAGGGGGGGGGGTTGATGAGGAGGGTATTTCAGTCTTAATTTGTTCACTTTATTCAGTTCAAAAGTGTTTACTCACTAAGATGTGCTACAAAGAATGTTAGAAAGTTTTTGAAAATTTTGACAAATTTGTTTCATTTGTTCATGCATAAGCTTCCAAGATTTCACTTGTGATATTTCTGATACACTTTCTGTACAAACAAACAATCTTTCTTGTGTCCTCGATGATATTCTTGTTTTGTCATGTGTAAACAGTGCTGTAAGGTTAACCCTCAATCAAAAGCCTTATTTGAACCAGACTGAACATAAAGACTACCTAGCCTCCAGTCAAGCTTCTGATAATCCCCTCTCCGTGAGAAACTTTTCACCTAGAACAATACTAGTGTGATAGCACCCTCCAGTGTTGACCCTTGGAGATAAACTATGACCTTTGATATTTGAAAATGTCACTATGTTTGGGGATGAACCCACAGATAACAGCAATGTCCCGAAGTAAAAACATGATTGATGTTACTGTGTTGTTTTGAGCCAAAAAGAACCATTCTGATAATATTTTGACTGGTTCTTATGTAAAATGTGTATTTTAAGATGAACGGTATATTTATGGTTTTTGTGGTCATCTTTTGCTGTTTGTCCAGCATTCAGATGAAGCATCACAGAATAGCACATCTGTACTATGATATTTATAGGCAATAAATCATTTTAACTAACATATGCTACTTGAGATATATGTTTGAAATTCAGGGCTAAAAGTAAGCAGTGATAAAATGTGGTATAAACACACTCGCCACTTTGTGCTAACTTCATTTCACATTCTCTCAAATTTATTGTCTACATTAAAACTTCAAGATGGTGAATATTTCGCTAAAATGTTTACAAGTTTGGAAACCATGGGTGGAAATTCAGAGAATAGGGGAAGGAGGTGTGGTCAAACTCTTAAACATAGTGACCTGAGTGTATACTCTCACAGCTAGAGGTGTACATTGAGGTGTTGTATATCATTCATGTGACAGAGATACTGGTAAAGTTTATACACAAACACTTGTTATTTGACGTGTTCAACATGTCTCGCTGCACGTTCCGTGTAACGCCTAGCCCTTTAGGGTGAGACCTCAACCTCTGAATCTAACTGAGAATTAGGCCTGTAACCATTGTTTTACTTGGTATAACTGACTGTATTTGCCCCACGGCTAGTCCTATTTCCGTTACCTTGTAGGGAATTCCTAGAGGGGGATACTTCAGATTGGTCATTTTGGTCAAAGAAATACTGATAAAATTAGGTGTTACCAAGTGGATTGAAAATGCATTGTAATGTTTCCAGGAGATTAATATTAATATGTGTTTATACAAAGTGTAGGTTTTCAGTGGATTTGTAATGAGTGTACATGTGAAATGATGACACTTGAAACTGAAAGAGGTGGGCTGGTTTTGAAATGTCATACATACATATATGTCATTTATTTGTTCTTGTTTATTGTCACAACACTAATGCAGTGAAGTCACAGCTTCATGATGGCAATATGATGTGATGTGGACAATTCAGGAAAAAATCGTGAATTTGATATTTATGTTTTTTGGATTCTTTCAGTTAATATTACTAGTAATAGTATACATATATTTGTTTTCTTGTTGAAAAAATTTGCAGTAATCCATCACACCGGAAAAAAAAACTGAGCTTGCTTGACACAAGGCAAGCCCATTCAATGCAAAAACTAATCCAGGAGGAACTAGATTCAATCAAACCACAAGAAATCATGTCGAGAGGTTCCTTGCTAGGACACGTGCCAGTGTCATATATTATGTTCCAGCCCTTGAAACAAGTTCAGACAATCACCTTTGCCTTCCATCTTTGTTTGTTTGTCGTAAAAGCATGTTACACACCAATTGCTCCATTTGTTGTAACTTGACAGTTTTGTTTAGAACTTTTGGAGTCATGTTTATACATGGAAACTCTGATGTAGTCATGGAAACTGGCTTGGAATTCTGGGTAAAGAGATATCCTTACAGCATCAACATGTTCAGGTCAAAGGTCAACAGAAATTTGGTTCAGAATAGAGTAAGTGTATGCTAGGAACCTGTCATCAATATTGTTAGATTCTTTGGAACCAACAACCTGGAAAATCTCCCCCCTTAGGATGCAAAGTAGTGTTTTCATTTTACTTGTGGAATCTGAAGAAGAAAACAGGAGGTTATTACTGGAGTGGCCTTCCAGCATTGCTCAAAGAAAAGGTGCCTTCAGTCTTTAAGTTAATGTTTGGATTACTTCCAGCCAATTTGATGGACTTCTCCTGTCAGAAAATCGTGGTGGGAACTTGGGAGGTGCTCTAAATTGTCAACACCAATTTGAGATGATGTATTGTGAGAAAGAAAAAAACTTGGCTGGGTATATAAGAACTGGGGAGTAGAGAAGGATAGAATATAGCCCAGAGACTTGTCAAGGTCTTAATATCTCAAGCCATCCAAAGCTTAGCATGAAATAGCAAAGCAAAAAACGAGTCCCTTGGCTAGCTTCAAAAGGTCTATTTTTTTTGGGTCAAAAAAGAGACATTGAAAAAAAAGACGTAGTAGGTTTTTAAACTTAATTCTTATGAATGGAACCTCCAGCTGTATTCTCTGGTACATCGTAATAGTACTTTGTCCTTCATAAATTTCAACTGCAACTATGTGAAAGTTTGTTTCATGAGCATAAATTAATGATTTTGAAGAAAGCATCAAAACTACATTCATGTATGTATAAGTGCCCCTGAATAACAAAAAGAAAACTTGTTTGACTATGACTTGGCGTCTTGGTTGTAAAGATATAGTCTGATTGGATTTAGTTTAATTTATGCACCATGGTCATTATGTGGGTTGCATCATGGGAAACTAATTTGCATATTACAGCTAAGTCTATATGAGGCTTGCCAACTTTACACCAGGGACACAGTCAATGGTATGTTATTCTCTGTCATAATATTATTGATTTCTTAGGTTGGATGTTAAATATGAATTATTTCTTTAACTCAGATAACACAGTTACTAAAACGAAACTCTGCAAATGTAATCGAAAAAAAAGACGTTTAGTGAATCAATACAACCGCCAGTATATTTTAAGAATTGATAAACTTGTGGTATTATGCTGGCAGGTGAACTTTTCCACCTGTAGTACCAGTTGGTGGGTCTGTCATAAAATGTTGACAGCTCTAGTTTTTTGCCAACACAGTGTGTTTGGATATTTCCAGCTGTCTTTGTTCGGTCAACACTTTCCTGCCAAAAATAACTCTCGTGATGGATTACTTCCTGTTATGCCTGGTGCATGTTCTGCAAGTCTTCCTGGCTGGTGAAGAGGAATGTAGTGGAACTTCCAAAGTTGTTCCCGTGTTTCGTGTGTTCGCAGTCCATTCATACCAAATGGTGCATAACGTTTGACCTTGTACAAAGAAATCAATTGACCTGTTTCTTGCCATCAGTAAAACATATAAAGTACTTGTTTTGGCTAGCAGCGAAGGTTTACTTTAGGATAGTCTTTGATTTCCATAAAGTGGGAGATAATTTTCAAACATTTTGGTAAAAATTGAGCGGTTAGAAAAACAAGATTGTTGTGCTTTGATGGTGTAGCATACTAGTAGTCTAAGTTTGTCTAAAAAGTTTGAATCTTTTTATCAGATTAGGTTCAGATGTTCTCAAACCTAAAAATGGGACTGCATAAATAGAAGGACTTTACAGATTCTCATTTTGTTTACACTGTGTGATTAACGTTGAGTATAGTTTGTCTATGGCTATTTACTATTTGTTGACGTCCTCAGTTCATTAGATGCATTGAAATTGTAGTGATAATACTTAAGCAAATCAAACAAAAAATGTGTTATTAGTCATTTTTTGTGCCATTACGACAGCGATAGGTGATAGGTGGTGTGGTTTTGTCAAGGTAGTGAAATTGAATTGCTTCTTCAGCATTAAATAACTGAAGCAAACAGCGATTTCTTTAAACCAACAAAATAAACAAAAATGCACTTGTGTTAGTTTTGTTCCAGTCAATCTCTCCCGAGTCCTTTTCATGGAGAAAATGAAGCTAACAAGTACACCAATGAGGTGTAATGTCCACTTGGATGTTTGAGCAAATAAGTGATGCTAGTCCAAATATTAACTTTTACATTAGGGGTGCCATCACAAAAGTTGCTCGCCAGGTATTTGCCAAACATGGCACAAGCAAGGGAGTTGAATTTTGTTAACACATGAATTTGAAGTGAGCACCCTTAACTGGGTCAAGTTTATCCCATCCTAAACATCATACATTTTGTACAGTTGTACATTTATGTAAAAATATAACTAAGAAACTTATCACGGTGCCCTTCTATAGTCGGTTTAGATAGCTAGAAATAGTAAGACTGCAACCATATGTGTCTGGGCTCGTAAAAACAGCATTCTTGTACAGTTATAAATGCTGTTCACAAAGTTATATTATCTGGTCAATGTGTTCAAGGTGAGAGGTAAGACATTAGAAAAGATATATACAATATTGATAGTGTTAGCGTTATGAAAAGACCAGTTAATAAAATAAAACTCTGAAAGGGAATTTCTTTGCTTGTCACAAGATCATAGTTTGGTCTTTCCTCTTTTGAGTCTTAGACACAAAATGATACAGTTATCTTAGCTACAACAACAGCTGTGACTTTAAGTTCTTGAATTTACTTCGCATTGCACCAAAATTTTAAAATTTTTTTTTAAATTTTCAAAATTTTGGTGCAATACAAAGTTAAATTCATGAACTGAAAATTTTCACAGATGAGTTTTCATCATACTAGCTGTAACTTTGCTGTGTTTTTCCCGTAACTGAATTCAAAGTTGTATACAAAAGTAGAAGTAAAATTAATGTAGTATGCTACAGTATAGCCCAGAGATTTGGCTAGCTGGCTCAAACAAGATTGTCATCGCACCAGATAGCTACATGTAAAGTCTGAACAAACCCATTCTTGAGGAAAATAAGTGACTTTTTGACAAGCAAACAGTATTTCATGTTGAAATATTGGTGAAAAAACTAAAAGAAAGAGACAGTCAAAAACCACAAAAGTTTAAAAGGTTGGCAGAAATGTTGTTGTTGAGAACTGGCACATAGCAAAAATTGGCCTGTGAACATACATCATCTCATTGTGCCATGTTAGGGCACTTTATTGCACCCCTCTCAGAGAGCATCATGGTGTATATTGTACAAACTACAAACTACTGTGTGTGAAGACCTGATTAATTACTGGTAGAACCATTTGGTTCCTATTAAAATAAGACTTGTTCCACTCTATAACCTGTAGTTTAAATTAGTTTTGGTCAATTCTAGATAGTGTTGGGTTCCAGTTTATCACAAATACACAGCTTTTTGGACTTTTTCTGTCTGATGATTTGCAAGAAACTAGTCATAGAATCTTTTCCACTATCTGACATACTGCTTTTCTCATACCAGACAGTGACACAGAAGTCACGGAATCTTTTCCACTATCATGCATTCTGTTAGTGTAGTACCAGGCACAAAAGAAAACAGCAGAGAAATTTGATCTGTTAGCTTGTCAGTTCTCCTCGGAGACCCCGTGACTGCCAAGGTGTATTCATTCCAGGATCTTATTCAGCGTTTTTAAAGTTCCATTATCTTGATGAAGATTGACAAGCTCCAGTTTTATGCAATCATGCCAGGCCAGGGTTGTTACAAATGTTGCGCATTGTTGCATTTTGGTACACAGTGGTGCTGCATATACACTGCCTATAATATTAAGGAAAACGTGTGAAGCAGTATTTCCTTGGACGTGTCTTTGTATGAAGGCAAGGTGTGTGGAAAAGAGCAGGCCACTTTTGTATTGTGTTGAGTGACCTCACGCTGGGATACCATAACAGAAGGTTTGTGTCCTTGACCTTGACCTTGACCTTAACTTTCAGGTATTGTAATCAGTTCTTTCAGGACAGCATTCATTGTATGCACATCTTTGATGAATTTTCTTATTGAGATGTGTTTGTTGTGCATTTTCATACAGACTACACGACTAAAGTCAAAGATTTGGTAAGAATTATAACAGAGAAAATAACGTTTTTAAAGTTTTACAAATTTTCTTCTCCTAAAAAGAAGTTTATAGAACAAAGTCAGAGCTTTTGGAAACCTTTTTTGGTGCCCACTTCAACGACAGTTTAATGTTGAGCTGCTGCTAAGTAGTAGGTTGTAATAAGGATTTATGGGGATGTTATTTTTTATGCTTCCATGCACAAGTTTCTTTTAGTAGTTACTGTATGTCCTCAGTGGTTGCACCAGTTGTATGTTTGGTTTTGGTGCAAATGTAATTGGCGATGTTATGGTGATGCACAGAGTCTTTGTCAGTTCTCAGATGCAGGGTGACGATGAAATAATCCAAGTCAGATCTTTTGTGAAGTGGAATATTGAGAGTCCGAGATTCACACAACTTGTGCTGAAGATACTCATGGAATTTGTTGTTTTGGTTCGAATTTTTTTGCATTTTGCAGTTTACAGAAAAGCTATTAGCTAAGAGTAATGGAGATCAAAACAAAACAAAACAAAAACAAAAATTGTCATTTTCTCACGTATCGATTGTTATGCTGCTTTTTGGGAACCCTTCAGCTCAAAAAAAAGAGAAATACAGTAAAATTACACACTTTCCTCTATGTTTAGTCTTTTTGTTGGAGAAGTACCCAATGGCTGGGGGTACTCAGGTCAAATTTATCACCTACCTACCTGTATAACAAAAACACTGATCAATGTATTGCAAGACTTTAAAACTGAACAGAACCTTCAGTCCAACTATCATAAGAACGGAACACTGGAAAACACAAAACAAAGTTGAAAATTTCATTATGTTATTTTTATATTGGCAGTAAATAAGTGTCAAGATGAAATGAATTTTACTTTTACGTGACCATAAATTTGTATGGAACAATTAAGAACTGGACAATGTTGGCATATTGCCAAATCCATTATTGAAAATAGCGTAGGAATTGTTAATTTTGTCATCCATTCGTAACAATGCATTCGTGAGTAAGTCTCAGAGTATGAAATGTTATACATAAATGAAAATTATGTCGGAATTTAAGTGCAGTGTATATTACTGTTACATACAGGTGTTGTTATGCGTGACTTCCATAACAAGTACGACACTTGTTATTCTTGTCTCCCATTCTTTAAAATCCGGTAGAATTTTCAGTCGTTAATTTTCATGCAAAAGAGTTTCTAAGTAATCTATGTCCTATAATTGTATTTGCAACATGAGAGAAATAAGTCATGCTGGTGTGAGTTTATGTTATGGTGTTATACCAAAACAAATTCTCCGTTTACAACACCACGACCTTATGACCTCTCTAGTGGTGTCAGATAGATGGCACCGGTCCAAATCAATAGATTGTAGTTTTGCGAATCTCTTTTTTTGTTTGTCTCTTTCATGGTGTCTTCTCAGTGACACCACAACACGTAGAGATGATCCAAGACCAGGACATATATCTCTCTGTCGTTGTAAGCAAGTAATAATTATCTAGTCTCTGATTTGAATGAACAGGCCTGACTAATGGCAACAAGTGACAAAGGGCATGGAAAAAAGAAAAAAAAAAAACATTGGGTAAAAATAAGTTGCAGACAAAAACAGTGAACAATGAACAAAGACATAGGATTGAAAAGTTAATGTAACTGAAAAATATAAACTTATTTGTGTCAGTAAAATGCAGATATGAAGTCAAATAACAAAAAACAATGGTGTATTGTTTTGAAAGAAGGGAAAGGCAAAAACACTGATAGAAGTAAATAAGGAGTGGTGTGCAGATAGTGTGTACTTTAATATAACCATGTGACTGCTACTGTGTACATTAGAGTCAAAGAATAACCTTTTTGGCCACAGAGTCCTGATCATAACAAATTTTAGATATTATTGTTAGAACAACAACAGCATTGGAGTAGTATCTGTAAGAACATTGCAGTTCTGTTTTGACTTGACGTAAACAGTGTCTGCTGTATGAAATAATGGTGATAAAAGATGACAAAATGCTGTTTTGCTCTTTAAAAACAAGGTATACCAAGGCACGTTCTCATGAAGAGTAACATAAATGCAGTTGATTGCAGTAGGCTTGCACAGATAACAACAACAACAACAACAACAACAACAACAACAACAACAACAACAGCAACAACAGCAACAACAACAACAACGCTAAGTAGTTCCATTGTCAGTGTTATTGGTAAATAATCAGACTTATTAGCAATTGTAGATAATTTATCTTGAATGTCTGTGTATTGCGTTCCTTATCGGTCAACATCTTACCAAGGAGTTTATATTCTGATGGCGGGAGATTTCTGAGTTGTCAGTCACATCGGAAATGAGTTAGTTCCAACTCAGGTGTAGCTTGTCGCTGTTTGCACAGGTAACACAAAGTCAAATACAGCCAAACTATCTGAATAGCACTAATGCAAACAATGCCACAATCTCTGTGTTGTCTGGACTTTGCAATTAATCTTAAGTAATTAGCAAGTCCCAGCCCTCTTTATGTATCAAGTGAACCAATAAATGTACTTGAGGGCCAGTTTATCAACTGACATTAATGCCAATCTAGATACTAAAATATGTAGTTCAATATTGCGATAACATTATTACCAGGGCAACCAATGGAATGTTAGATTTTATCCACACTGGGAACATGTTTTTGAGTGTTGTATTATTTATAGTTAGAAATTTTGAATTACATAACACAGAGACAAGAGCAATGTGTCTGAAATCCAAATGCTTGAAACATTGTTCTGTTTGTGAAGATTGTTGCAGTGTCATTGTGAAATTGTGATCTGATAGGTTATTTGTTTGTTTGTTTGTCATTTATTTTTCAAAGGAACACTGACAAAATATTGGCAGAGATTCAACTCACTTTGATTTTTCCCAGGTGTTCGTGTTGACATAACATTCACAAACTGGAAGATGTTGTAACAGGTTTATTTATTTTGAACTTGACTGACCTGTGAGAAAATTTTACTGACTATTGTAGAGATGGCAAAAATTATAAACTCTTTACAGGGTTAATGAGTAACTGTAATTGGTTATTTTTGAAGTGGTTTCGTGAATTATGTGGCAGTGTGAATTGATAAAATGTTCAAAGTACCACGAAAAGTACAAGATGGAGCAAGTAGAGTCTTGTTTCCTCGTTTACAGTTTACAGTTTCAAGGCTCTGAACAAGTTTGACCTAGTTGATTTGATGGAGAATGTGTAGTAAATAACTTGGCCGCAGAGCAACAATTCCATAATCTTGATGAGCAGTTTACAATGTTTTAGAATCCCTAAACATATGTTTTTTGAGCTTTCACCACGAATGGAGCAATCGCAGTTGGCAGAGTTTAGTTTTAAATGCCGAGGTTTGAACCCCAGGTTCTCGTACTATTGGTATGTTCTCAGTGGAGCCAAAAGATTACTTAGAATCCTTCTTTTGTTCAAGACCCAACTTTTTCTACAGCTCTGACATACAACTGTTTTTCACACCTAGATTCTAATCCTAATCTGAATCAGGCCTTTAAAGGCCCAAGATTCAATCCCAGGTTTTAACATTAGTGTTATCTTACCAGTGGAGCCATAAAGATTACATGGGATTATTATTTTGTTCAAGACCAACTTTTTCTATGACTTTGCCAGATAACTGCTTTTCACAACTCGACTTTAATTCTAATCTGAACTGGGTTGTTAAACGCAACACAGAGTTGTTGGTTTTGATTTGCAAGATCATTTCACTGGCATTTGATGTCTCAGATTTCAAACATCACTTGTTTGTTATTGATATTCATTAAAGTACGAGATGAAATAAAAACCAGATGAATCAAAGCAGGGAAGTAAACCATTGTTTGTGATATGATGAACCTGTTCAAATTTCATTAATTCATCCAGGCACTAATAACTTGTAAACACAATACCCTGAAGTGATCCAAACTTTTATCTAAAGGCAAATATAAATTTTTCCCAACTTTTTATTGAAGCAATCAACTTTCTGACCATAGTATACAGAAACTTGATATGATGCTGGAGTCATGATGGGTGAATGGTTAGCGTGACCGGCTTGGAATCTACAGGTTGCAGGTTCGAGCCCTGTCGCTGCCTGCTGTTTGTTTCTGAGTGGCTAAAGTCCTTGGGCAAGATTTGAACCACGACTGTGCCTCAGTCAACCCAGCTGTATAACTGGGGACCTGGTAGGATGTAGGTTGCAATGTGAAGGCTTTAATCCTATGCGCTTAAATGGCTGCAATGGATTGTATGCTCCCCGGGGAGTTGAGGAAGACTAAAAGGGCCGTTGTGCTGTTCTGATCCGAGCCAGGGGTAATAATTGTAAAGCGCTTTGAGCACGGAGTGGGAAAGCGCTATATAAGAAACCAACATTATTATTATTATTATTATTATTATGCTCATACTTGATAGAGTTACGGAAATGTCGGTTTTGATAGTGGGTTTGTAGTATATCGCGATGATTTTGGTACCGAGTCACGGTTTCGGGGATCGGATCATGTCGATATGAAACAAGAATTTATCAGGTATAAATAGTAACATGGTTTTGGTTGTCTATGGACAATTGATGTATAAATCAATTACGTTGTCTTTATGTGTGTACACAAAAAGTCACAATTAGGAGCTATTGTCTAACATAAATTTGTCATGTAATGTTTGTTTTGCATTGTTTTCACTGTATGCTTGTTTGACAAAAGTATTCAGATATGTAATCTCAGTTTCTGTAGTTTGATTGACAATTCAAAGGATAAGTTATAATGACACAGCAGCCATAGTGATTTATAGGCAGTGGGGGAAGGTCTCCGCGCTGTGCTGTTCAGGTATGGGATGCACCACACCCTACTCCTACCTTCTGCCTCCTACACACAGACACACAGACACACACACACACACATATAGAGACACATGACAGAGAGAAAAAGATACAGAGACAGACAGACACAGAGAAAGAGAGAAGAGACAGACAAACAAACTCCAGCACACTCCTATTGCCATCACCATCCCAATGCAAAGAGGGACTTGGGATCAGCATTTTTTCCGTAGTTGTAATTGTAAACCCTTGCATTAATAGTGGTTGGAAATTTGGTAAAACTTGCATAGATATATTTTTGTACCTTGCACCATCATTTGTGAAAAACACCTGGGGAACTTAGTTAGATTTTTACCTACTTATCAACACTAAAATAACATTGGTGATGTCGTGAGGTCAAACCCTCATCAATATGTTACCTTGTACAGTAATGTAGGGTGGTTACTATACTGTAGTTTCTGTAGTTTTGTTATGGTGATTGTAATCATAGACCCTACACGAAAAGTCTATGTTGTAATGTGAACTCTCCAACAGGTCCTGTTTGTTGTGTAAGTTCATCCATGCTACGGTTCATCTTGACTTGAGAAATAGTAATTGTATATTGGTATTGCAATAACTGTTGAATTTTTGTATTTTAAACAAAGTTTGAGGGGCTTCTATGTCATGTCACTACACAATTTTGACTGACACAGTGACACCAGAATGTCAGGTACAAAAAAAAAATTTGCAAAAAATCATTCCTATTTTGGACTTGTCAGTGTCACATTTTTCTGATTTGAATTTGTAAAATTATGGTTTTTGAAGATTCATTTTATTTCTAAATGATAGTGAAGTTGAAATCCAATATCTCAGTATATCCATTTCCCAATAGACCATCCATCCGCAGATGGAGGGCCCTGTAACTAATGTTGGTCCCTCTCTTTTATGCCCCCTCTGACTTGAAATGGTATGTGCCAATTGTATTTATCTGATATTGTTATTCAAATTTACCAGCCATTGAAGTCTGTTAAAATTCAACCTGTGTAGTGAGGTATTATAGTTTGACCCCGGTGTTGTAGAGCAGCAACGGTTTCCCTTGCCTTGCAGTCATGAGTTGAAGTAAAATACTACAACTCTGTCAAAAATTGGATATAAATCATCGGTGTGAACTGCATTTCCATAATCAATATTCAAAGGAATCCAGGTAGGGAGTTGCAGTTATTTTGAAATGCTTTGTTGAGTTCAAAGTGTGAAAGAGATGTTGTATTTAACAGAACAAGATGATTACTTGATAAATGGTTTATATTTAGACAAAATCAGCAGAGTTTTCAACTTTGTACACTGTATTTAACAGATAACTTTTGTGATGTTTTCAGATTTCTAGATTCCTAAAAAACTTATCGACAGTTTCTTGGCATGCTATACACTGTATACAGAAAGATATATTGATCCACTGTCAGATTAACTGACTTGAAAAATACAGGGTTGTGTGTGTACAGTTTGTTGGTAAGTGTGTACTTGTAATTCCTGCACGGCCTACTGATCTAGGGTTCTAAATGTATTGTGTCCTGACTAGTGTTTCAGCTTCTGCACTATTCTAACGATACCAAAACTTTGATGCGATCGTTTGACAGTTTAGTTTTATAATTTTTCGATGTCCCGTGTCTGTATTTGAGTCTGATTTTGGGACCCGCATTGATGTCTCACTTTTTGTCAGTGGTCCCTCCATTCAGTGAGTGTTTGAAAAGACTTGTTTGGAGTATTTGGTTATGAATAGGGGCTCTGTGAAAGGCGACTCAACAGGTCTGAAAGAGTGGTGTATAAATTGAAGCCCATTGAAACCTTTGGACAACAACTGAGGCTTTGTTTACTTGGCCTAGGTGTGTTTGTGCCTAGGTTGTTGAAATGACCGACAGACACCCAGAACAACGCTGTGTGTTGACTAGTCCCGCCACTTCTTGTTCAACCCTGAGAAAAATAGACTCTTGATTGTTTGCATCTGTATTGTGAGCAATTTCTGTTTGATAAGTTCGCTGGCAACCATAAGATTTTTGAAAGGGAGTCTTAAAGTTTGTAGCCTTGAGGTGTCCTTAAGTTCACTTTGGCGAGATACGGATGTTTCGAGAATAAAAGCAATCCTATTTTATTGCTTAGTTACTTCAGAAGATGTAAATTGAACTATACCTGTATCATGCTTTGTAGTTCTTTCAATTCTGACTCACTGGATGAGTTATGCTTTCCTCTGAAAAATCCATCTTGGAAGGGGTGGAGTTAGTATAATACAGTAAATTGTTATTGAATAATTTATCAGTTTACACATCACATGTGAGTGAGTGTTTTTCTTGTTGGACGGGAAGGTGGGGGGGGGGGGGGAGTCGTCACCCATGAATGAGTTTCTTAGTTCAAAGTAACAACTCACTACATGACAGGAGATAGCTAGAGTGTCATAAATCAGAGACTAAGTTGTTTGTGTTGGTGATGATATTTAGTTTGCTACAGGCTGTTCATTGGACCTCTGTTCCTTTATGAGCAAATATGTTCTGTTCTCAGAAATTACACCTTCACCTGCCTTCTCTGTTGTACAAATAATCCATCGTTTCAGTTGAATAATAATTTCACCAAAATGTGTTATTGTTTGGTTGAAGTAATGTAAAAAAAAGTCTTTCAATCTTGTGGGGGTCATCAGAGTTCACTTAGCAATCATGATGTACAATACCATGTAGGTGTAAGCCGATCTGACATCTCAAAAAAGTGGTGAAAAAAGGTAAAAAAATAATACATAGAAGCATTTATTTCCGTGATAATACAGTTCAGGAAATCTCTGTGGCTTAGTTAGCCCATAATATCGGCAATGTGATACATATTTTGGTTACAGCTGTTGACAGTTTCATAGCTACCTAAGTTTGTGAATGTTTTAGTCACTATAGAATAGTATTATGGTATTAGTATGAGGGTCACGTTTACTGAACCACTTGTTGATCACGTACTATAACTGTCCTGATCTACCTCCTATCAAATACCACCTACGTAATTAGTAATTAGCATTTAAGAGTGAAAATTACCCTTGTGTGCAAGAATTTGTATTTGGTCTATTTATAGTAATAATTATTAATATTAACATGGCAGCCTTGAATATTGTTGTCTGTTATATTTATATATGCTTTAACATTCCTGTAGGTATGAGTAAGTCACGCCAGCCAAAAATGAAAAAAATGTATTTGTTTGTTGTTATATTCTGTTTTCATACACACATTCTTGTGAAAGATTGTTCTGAAAATATTAGTAGTTTGTATATATCCATTATTTCTTTCCAAACTGATGTTGTCAAATTAAAAGAACTCTGTTATTTCTATTACTTATTTACTTATTACGTCTGTCGGTTATTAAATTTATGTATAACAGTCAACTGTCGTTGTTCTTGGTGATCCTATATATATATAACATGGAAATATGAAATGATTGGGTTGTATTGTCGTTAGTTGACTTGTTCTTGTGTATTAATAGATGTTATTTTGATGCAAGATTGAATTTGACACATACACATAGTCAGCAAGGTTTGTTAATGCCCACATGGTGTCCTTTTTTGGGTGACTATTTGACCCTGAAATTAGATTAGTTTGTTAGAAATTTTGCTGATTTGTTCATGGACAAAAAAAACGGCCAATATAGCCCAAAGGTATAACCAATTAAGTACTTCAGCTTCGTGATCAAAACTACATCCCACACAATGTCGTTTTTTTCAATCACGCAGTGTTCTTGTTACAATTGAGTGTCACGCTGACATGTGTTTATCTTAATGTGTGGGTGTTGTGACAACAAGACAGTTATTTTGCTATTGATGAGTCACTTTCGGTTTTAATTTAATTAATTTAAATATTAGACAGGTCTTCTTTCCATTGTGTATTTATTTAGTTAGATGATGTATTGTTGTCACCAAATTCAGTTCCTTATAAAACATAATACCTTATATGTACATGTATGAATCGGAATAATTGTCCCTTTCTTTTCTCTAGTTGGCTATAATTGTTATATATTGTTATAATTGTCATAAAAGGGTGAAATCAAAAAGCTTTGATACGAGAAGATATTATGTCACAGGACTCTCGAAACACAGGGGAAAAAAAAGAGAAAAAAGTTGAGAGTTTGGAACTTTTGACCCATAAAGTAGACTAAATCTTCTTGTATCAAAGTGAACGTTTTTACGATGTAAACATGTATGTTTGTGTGACTGTTATTTATATAAGGAAGATCAACAAGTGAAACAGTGTAACAAAATTGATTTAAGAGCAGAAACAAAGTATCAAAGTTTCCATTGTATAACAACTGATTAGATAGTTCTGATGATGCAATCGTGGTGTGTTTATGATGAGGTGACTGACCCTATATTGTCTATTTTAGTTGAGAAAACACAGTGTGGGAGGGACAGGGGCTTAACAGGGATGCAGTGTCTGTGTCGTGCGTTCTAAAGATGAATGGAAAGTACAAAAAACTGTGTTTGACTTATAACTTAACTTGTAACGTCTTCAGCGAAATCTTCAGTCCTACGCATAGTGGTTGTTGGTGTATTGTGTTTAGAATTCAATATATCACTTTATATGGAGGAAAACCTCATCCTGGAACAAAGACGGATAAAGTTGTTGACTTTGAATGGTCACTACCTGGAAAAAAATCTTCACCTGCTGTTATGTAAATAGATTTTCTGGTCTAGTAGTTAGTTTTAACTTGGTAGAATTAGCCTTGACCATGTGACTTCCTATCTGAATGTACCGTTCTCACTACTGACATTGCATGACGTGTGTACCAGCATGTGTTTATGTTCATGCTAATCAGTTTAAATGTCTATTGGCAAGCTGGCTGACGTCTGTGTGATGTCACATGTCAAAGGTCGTTTGGTGTGTGTGTAAGGATCATGAGGATTGGTTACTTGGTAATGGTCACACCCCCACCATTTGATGACTGTAACAGGAAGTATGCTTCCTTCATGGAAAAATTGGTCCAGCCTGTATGATTACAAGTTACACATTATTTTCATACAGTGAAAGCTAGTACATGTATGTATATATCAGTGTTACAACCAACTCTCAGGGAAAGTTAACTGTCATCCCAGTTCAAGCCGATAAGTTGTGAGTTTGATGATTTTATTGTTTTCTCTTAGATAATATTTTATATGTTATGGGACTTTGATCTGTTTTCTAATAGAGGATTATACATATTGACACACAGTATGGGGACCAGCGATTCATTTACAGGGAGGAGGGGGAGGGGGGGGAGTGGAGGAGGAGGGGGGGTTGTGTAATATTGAGGGAAATTAAAGGCAGTATAGCATTTAGGTTTTGTTTATACCATAGACTTCACAGTTTTCAATCACCTTCTGTTCACACCCAATTGTTGAGTGTGTCAATAGCAATTTCTTATTGGCAAATTTGTTTTGTGAGTGAATCATGTAGGATATCACAAGATATAGCACATTCCAGGCTTTCCTCCACAAGGAAGTTTCTAAGTTCCTGTATAGAATAATACCATCATGAGACCATTAACCTACATGT
Organism: Glandiceps talaboti; assembly: GCF_964340395.1. Lineage (NCBI taxonomy): Eukaryota > Metazoa > Hemichordata > Enteropneusta > Spengelidae > Glandiceps > Glandiceps talaboti. The sequence goes on along the minus strand of NC_135560.1, from coordinate 6,058,995 downwards.
TCCTCATTTAGTTCACACACTAAGAAAGTGGAAGTTATCACACTCAGTTTTCTATAATACCAGGATTTATTTTTAAATATTCTATACTGTTTTTGTCACGGTGGTAAGTTGGTAGAATCTGCTAAAGTTTCCTTAATATTTTTCTGGGGTTTCCCCCAAATTGTACATCATTATGTAGGAAGGTGTGCAGACGAATGGTTACACATCATTTTTCCTCTGGGCTGGGTATAGTAGAAAATTGGTAAAAACTCAGGTTTTCTAAACATTGTAAGAACCTCTGTAAGCAGACAGATTCCAAGAGTTTACCGTATCTCTAGTACACACAACTTTTTGTTATCAGTGTCTTAGTGTCTTGCCTTGGGGTATCCTTGTGGTGGTATTATGATTACAAGCGACTGAAAAGAGCCGGCATTGATAATATTTAGTGTCTGGTGATTTACGCAAACGGTTCTTCTTTGCAACTCTTTTATCACTGTTGATGTAGAAATCAAACGAAAGGTCAATCATTGTCTTGTCAAGTCATAAAATATCACAGAAGACGTCATTAGAGAGGTGCTAGTACAGGTCACAACAAGTTGGTTTCCAATCTTCATAAATTCGTTCTTCTGTCGTGTCTGTCAACTTTCCTTCCACATGGAAATGATTGAAGACCATGTCAGCGTCTAGGAGTTCTTTTTGTATGTACCGGTCAGTGTGAATGCTGTATGTCAGTGTTTAGTAGTTCTTTCAGTATTTACCGGTCAGTGTGAATGTCGTATGCCAGTGTCTAGTAGTTCTTTCAGTATTCACCGATCAGTGTGTGTCATACAGTATGTCAGTGTCTAGTAGTTCTTTTTGTATGTACCGGTCAGTGTGTGTCATATGTCAGCATCTCTGTATGTACTGGTCAGTGTGAATTAATGTCTGTTTGTCAGAATAAATGTTGTGGAGGCTGACATTACATTTGCATGATTTGTATGTTTGTCCTAAGTCTGGTGGGAGGGGGGTTAACGTGTGTTATTATCTTTGGAGTATGACAGTTGAGATCTTTATCATATGCAAATACTTTGAAATTTGACAAGGATAAAACTTCTCAATGAATAATTTCACATAAGTTGATCATGTTAAGTATAGAATATCTACTTTGTTCCATTGCCATGTTGCTTGAAGTTTCTACCCAGTATAGTATTTCACCAGGCTGAAAAAAGTGACCTCCAGTAAACTGTGTCCGCAAATAATTTGTTGTCTGCTCCATACCTTGAAATATTAAATTTATTCAAAACTCTACACAAATTTTTCATTGATTTAAACAAAATGAATAATTATCTATTTTCATGTTTTATTTTGCAGAATATTACAAAGATGGCAAGAAACATATTATCACCAAGAACTTGTCATTTGCTGCTGTTTTGTTGTATTTTAGTAATTTTACATGTCACATGGGCACGCACATTCCCAAAAGACTCAGTACCCAAGGCAAAAACAGATATAAGTAAGTACCCCTCTTTTCTATGCTTTGTACCCTATTAAAAAATGGAATGATAGAATGTATGCCCTTGAGCTGTAAGTGAGAAAGAAGGTAAACAACATCTCACAAAAGTTTCACTGAACTTTTACAACCACAAAACATTACTTTGGTTTTAGCTTTCACTGGCTTTGTATGTGTTTTGTTTCATTTGTAACTTGTTTGAACGTTGACTATATGTGTGTTCTTACGGTGTTGGCTTTTACTGGGTTTAGTTTTCGTGTCCTGAAGAGTTTGAATTGTTAAAAAGTACGCTTGTGTAGGAGCTCAGAAACATGACCTGGTACTAGTAGTTGCTAACAAAGAATAGTAAAAATTGCTAGAAATTGAGATTTTTTTGTCAGGACAGAATATTGGTCAAGAAATGACTTTGCAGAAATATATTTTATCATCTTTGAAATTTGCGTAACAAGGGAAAGAGCGTAGGTGAGGTATGAACCCATTGTAGGTGCGAAACCAAGTTTCGACCCCGTGTCAAGGCAAATCCGGCCTAGCCCTAACTATCTTACACTATTTCACTTTCTTTGATATTGTTCAGTTGAAGTCGTTAACAAAAGATTGGTGGTTTGTAGTGAACCAGCCCTCTATAGTTAATGCAGCCTAAGAACCTGAACAAATGTGACTGTACAATGGCACTGACTGATTCTTTTGAAATAAAACAAGGTTTGGTAAAAAGACTTGCACAATAAAAATTAGAAATGTATGGGAGACCTACCTTTCACAAAATTAGATTACTAAAGATGAAAGACCTAGATTACATGAACTAAGGCATTTGAGAGAAAAAGTTGCATCATGAAAAAAACCAGTCGTACAATACTATAGAAGTGTCTCAAAAAGAAAGTAAAAGTATTTCAGTCCTTAGTAAGGCTTTCTGGTGTGGTTGATTCCAAAAATTGTTTACCGTGGTTATTTTTGGTGGCAGTATGACGTGTTTGATGGTTCCCAATTTATGGTTGGGTCTACTTTGTTTTCAAAATGAAAGTCTCATTAACTATTACAGTGTGAAAATCTATTGAAAATTGTTAAAATTAAAAGGAAATTAGAATTAACTGTCTCTTAAAATCTGCTACGTTCACGGTGAAGTTTAAGGTCATGATTTTGAATCATAAAAGTTTGTGTCCTCATCCCCAAAACATACTTAATGTGGTATAATCGATTTTAGTTGGAAAATAAAGTTGCGAATGACTTAGATTCATATTGTACAGTTTCTACAAATTGACAGTAGCTTTTTGATGATTTTTTCAACCATCATATTCCCATACTCAAAGCCTTGTAAATTGTACATCTAGTAGCATGTACACTTGTTAGTTGTGTATGTACATTGTGTGGACTATTGGTTAACTCTATCTAGACTATACCTATGTTGCCTTTCTGTGTTAACAACGACTGACAGTCAGTCAGCTGTTGCTAAACCATGTTTATGGTGCCTTTCTTCTTACTTTGGCTGACAAAGTTAGCTGTCGACTGCATGACTACATCTTTGGAGCCTTTCTGTTGTACTACAAAATGACAGACAGTTTTGGTCAGTGGGCTTTCTACTAGGCTACATGTATGGTGCTATTTATTCATTACTACAAACAGACACAGTTTGTCAGTTAACTGTCACCAGAGTACATCTTTGGTACGTCAAAATGCCTGGTACAGTCAGATAATTTTGGCTGGATTACTGGACTATGCATGTTCATTGTAGCATCCCTTGCTTCAATTCCCTGTTCACGGCCAGTTAACCATAGCCAGACTTCATAGTAAGGGTACGGTGTAATTTAGTTTACAAGTTAACACATGATTTGGTATTGATGTCAGACAAGACACATGCTAGAGGGCTTCTAGACCTTTTCACATCAGAGGAGTAGTGATGACGACAATCCTTTTTTTTCAAAACTGAACAGAGTCACTATGGGTCATACAAGTACACAAGTACTTTGTCCAAAATGTTCATAGCAAAACTTTCTAATAAATCGTCACTTCCTTTAGAACCATCTGATCTGTTTGAATGGATAACAGTTTGTTGAGAGAGGGGTTATCGGATGCAATTCGCAAATCTGAGAACTGATAATCTGAGCTAATAATTTTAACCATTGATAAGAATGTGAAAAAAAATGTGATTTTGGTTCATTTGTATGTCTGCAAAATGGGAAAGAAAAGTTGTCTTTGTTGAACTTGTAGTGTTAATAATAATAATAATAATAATAAACTTTATTTATACTGGATAGTTCTTTAAGTATATAAACACTTATCTCCCAAGAAGTCCAGTGAGGGCCATCCCTTATGGGTTCAGTGTTAATGTACATGTAGGAAGAAATCAGAGCACTCGGGGAAAACCTGTTTTGTTTGGTAGAGTCAAACTGAAAGACACACTTCTTACTTACAGCATGGTAAATTTAATCAAACCCTGCATGGGTTTTAACCCCAACCACAGTGGTAAGACTAAGAAGCAAGTGGTTTTAACCACTCGGCCACCGACAACCATGTTCCAAACCTTTTTTCAGTATTAAAATTTCTGTAAAACACAATACTTTCCTTGAGGGAATTATTTAGACAGTATTTATTTCTTGTGAATTTTGTCTGAATTTGACAACTTATTTAATAACTACCTGTATTTGTATTTTTCAGAAAATTCAAGCGTATATCTCAATGTTAATATTACCCTATCAAAACGAATTGGCGATGACTTCTATGTCGGCTCGGTCAACAAATTCCTTATTTTTGGCTTACAAGAAGATTTTCCTCTAAAACATAGTCAGTCTTGGGAACCAAATGAACAGTACATGGACTTTTGTACTGATGTTTTGAAAAAAGGCAATGAAGCTTGCCAAAACTATATCAGTGTTATTGAAGAAAATGACGTGAATCGAAAATTACTGGTTTGCGGTACAAATGCCAACAGACCAAGTTGTAGATACTATAATGTAAGTAATTCTCATTTTTTTTGCACCTCAGAAATAAAACTCTTTTACTTTTGCCATTTCTTTGGTCAAGAAAACTCCAGTCAATTTTGAGTTACAACCAAGGAAAAAAATTAATGGTCACCATACAAATTTTTGAAATAGAGGTAAACTTGTATCAAAATTAAGCCATTTTAGAATCCAATATGGCCACCAAATCCAATATGGCTGCTGAAAAGGATAAATTTCCTTGAAAAATACGATAGTGAACTCATGAAATTACTGTTTGTTTTTTAATAAAAAGGACCCGGAGAAATTTCAAAATGTGGCATGTATTTGTCAATTTGTAGAAAAATTGTATATCTTGTAATGTTATTAGAATAACTGACTTCTTATATAATGACTAGCATATTACAATGAATAAACTTTTAGCCATGTTTCTTTCAAAACATTGTGAAACATAGTGTTTGCCAGTTGTCTTATATTTCTATGTATATTTGTTTTAGGGTTCCATGTTTTTAGGTGTTTGTCACCTGTGTGGACTGTCTGAATAATGGCAAAGTTAAATAGATAAATGGATAAAATAAATAAAAGTCTCCAGCAAATAAGTTATTTGGTTGTACAATATTTCATAATTTTCAGGAATCAAGTTTTGCTAGGTATGATGACGTCAATGGTGTATATAAAGCCCCTTTTGCTGAAGGTCAACACAATCAAGCTATTTTTGCAAGTAAGTGTGTGAACTCTATTTCTCTTGAATACGTGATGTAGCAAGCGTAACTCCATTTTGAAGTATGTGAAATAGTAACACCATGGCTTGAAAGAACACTTTTGGTTTATGAACCATGAATCATGAATTTTAAACACATTTCTGATATTTATAGAGACTTGAATTGAATATAATATTTGGATGTCTGGAATTTTGAATTGAAAAAAACCATGAAAAAGTTCATTTTTGGAAGGTACATAAATAGAACAGGTATCGTAATACCATACAGGAAGAACTTGGGCATGATGCACAGAGTTGAAATTCGACCATTTATGACTGCAAATGACAAAAATAGAGTTTCATGATCATAACGGACAAATGTGACAAAGTACATTGTTCAAGAATTTACAAATACTGTGTTTGCTTTTTTCCCCACTTTAGATGGTAGTTTGTATGCAGGTACGGTGTCAGAAACAATGGGCAGTAAATCAGTTATTTCACGTAGCAGTGGCAGTGAGCTCCGAAGGGACCTCGTAACGGGAGATTCTGTCTCCAGATATCTCAATGGTATGCATATTTAACCTTTTTTTTGTGAAATTGTATTTGAAAGAAATGTTAATATGTTGCATTCAGGTCCTAGAAAGTCCGTGCAGTATGGCTCAAACAAATTATAGTTGAGGTCGTAGCTAGGTTGGCAAAATGCCAAAAAAAAGGGGAACAACCATATTGTGTCTCAAAACAGAATCAAAAACATGGGTACAGCTTTGTGCGTCGTTTAATGTTTATATAGACTTCACAGCAAATACAAGAAGCAAGATGGCTGAATAAAAATGGTTCAGGTATTGTTTTATGAAGATTCAAGAAACAAAAAATTTAACCCTGTGAAAAGTTCAACAATTATGGATTGTTTTACCTGTCAAACGGATAAAAATGTTATTAATCATTGAAAAATGTCATTATATTGTAAACCTTTTTATCACAAATAGATTAATTATTAATGTTTAGTTTCAGTTATAATAAGTATTGTTCTTTAGAATTTGAAAAAAAAAATGGAAATTCATGGATTAAGTCATTTTTGTCAAAAAGCTACCTTTTCTAAAAATGACTTACTGGCCATTGTGTTTAGTTCCTGAATGTCACTAAAATTTTGTCACAAGATCACAATACATTTTGTACAAAACCGTGAGATATTTCCTGTAAAGTTTAAACAAAACATTGACAATGAATAGACATCCTGTCAGTTCATGTTATTTATAGTATGTAAAAATTGATATGACAGGGTGAAGTCGTACGATAAAAAAAAATTTAATTTCGTTTTCATTTTTGCAGATCCCGATTTTATATCTACGTTCTACATTGGAGAGAAAGTATTTTTCTTCCTGAGAGAAACAGCTATGGAATACAATAATTGTGGACAGGTATTATTAATTAGCAGAATATTTTTGGACTTTAAAGAGATATTTTGAGCAACGATTATGTCTGCTCATCATGTAGTGTTAGTGGCCTGTCTTTTAGACTGTTTCAATTAATTTGTATTGCCCACAATATCGCTATATATGAACATTGGACCCTTAACTTCAGGATGTTTGTTGAGAGATCCTGCTGTTATTTAAAGTAATAAGTGGTCTATACCATGTTTTCAGCTAGGGGGGTTGAAGATGTAAAAAGAGGGGCTAAAACTTACCATAATTTCTGAGTGTGTTATTTGTCTTCTTTCCAGACTCGCTATTCCAGAGTTGCTAGAGTGTGTACCAACGACAAAGGTGGCAGTAATCATGTGTTGGAGAATATTTGGACAACATTCCTCAAAGCCAGGATGGTGTGTTCCATTCCAGGAGATTTTCCATTCCACTTTAATGAAATCCGTAAGTTCTATTTAGAGCTGCTTTCCCAGTACTCCCCTCCCCTCTGTTCACAGTTACTCCCCCTAGGATATTTTTGTATTTAATTTCAAACAATGTCACTCATAAAGTCAAAACAATTGATGAATGGATGCATATGAAAATGTAATTGTTTTGGAATTAGTCAATGATACATAGGAAGTCTTTTTATCATGTTTCCGTATGATATCTATCCTAAGGGAAATAGAGTTACATCCAATATTAAGGATAACCTTTGTTTATACATGTACTTCATGATGTTGTACTTTGTTGAATTTAGGCGTTAGTACACATTAATTATATCATAGATACTACATGTATGTGTTGTTAGGTCTGAAATAATGTGGAAATTTTTTTTCTAAAAAAAAAATTTTGTTGTAAGTTCATAGAACACCATATATAAAGGCAATACCACAAAATGTAATGAAAAATGTAAAATTGTGGAATGACTCTCCAGAACCCAAAGTTTATGAACATGCTTTTATTTCTTTCCCCTTTCATTATCAAGAAATGACATATTTTCTCTCTATTTGTATCTGCAGAAGACACATTCAAAGACAAAAGTGGAGATGTTTTCTACGGTGTGTTCACAACACCTGAGTAAGTATCTTAACTATTAAACTGAAACCATAGATTTCTGATGGCATTTTAAAAACACCGGAATTTTGCAAGATGAATTTTTACAGTGACAATACAAATCAATAAATGAACTTTGTCATTGTTGAATGCAAAACCAGTGTCGATGTCATCTGGCCATATCTCTTGTGATACATACAGACAGACAGGCATGCATGGATGCATGCTTGCACACACACACACACACACACACACACACACACACACACATAAATACATATATATATATATATATATATATATATATATATATATATATATATATATATATATATATATATATATATATATATATATATATATATATATATATATATATATCATCTGATGAATGTGAAATCAAATTTCTTTTAGAATGTAAACATTGTCAAAGTTGGTGAAGAAAATATTTTGAGCTTATGTGATGGGCTGAGATTCACTCACTTCTCTCTTTTCTCTGTACACAGCAACTCCATCCCAGGCTCTGCTATTTGTAAGTACGATTTAGCGACAATAAATCGCATATTTGATGAAGATGGTCAATTCAAAGAACAGGAAACAGCGCAGCATGCATGGTTGCCAGTATCAGAGAGTGAAGTACCAGAACCAAGACCCGGATCTGTAAGTCTGTCCCCTCCTATAATATTCATCTCCATTGAGAGAATGCTGAAATGCTAGACTTTCATGATTTATATGTTAATCCATTTTAGTCATGCAAATTTGTCTGGTTTACTACAGCTGCATTGTGTCAATATCAACAAAGAAATATGAATTGTGCTCCACCACCCCCCCCCCCCCCCCCCCCAACCAAAATACACTCAAGCAATTTCCTTGTTGAAATCTAATGTCTTCCTAAATTTCATATTACAGTGTGTTGAGGATTCCACAAGTCTTAGCAACAATGTCTTGCTGTTTGTGAAAGACCATACCTTGATGCATGATGATGTCGAACCGAAGGAAGATCAAGGACCTCTCTTTACAATAACACGTGAAGATTACAGATTTACACAAATTGTAGTCGACAAGGTAACAGCTAAAGGAGGGCAAAACTATGATGTCATGTTTATCGGAACAGGTATGTGAAAATATGTTGGAAATTTGAGCAGATTTTAGTCAGCAGATTGTCTATATTTAACTTGACGTAGGAGAGCCTTCTGTTTGAAGTGGATTGAATCAGTTTATCAGGTGTATACCAGTCCTTGATTCAGTGCCTGCAGAACTAGTTTGAGCCTGTTTCATCTGGTCTAAACAAGTTTGGTGAATTTTCAGTTTCTGTTGAGAACTGGTTTGATCCAGTTTCACCTAGAATGAACCAGTTAAAATAACTGATAACAAAGTAATAGCCAAACAGCAAAATCTTTCCACTAAGTTCTTCTTGTCTCTCCTGTCATATTGTAGATGTCGGCAAGATTTTGAAAGTGGTATTATTGAAAGGTGAAGACGATAAAATCTCTGGCAATCTTGTCGATGAAATAACACTTGGAGACCCAGAAAAACCAGAACCAGTGGTCAGCATGGAGCTGATAGATAAAAATAGAAATAAATATATCATTGTTAGTACCCCAACCAGGATTATCCGTGTGAATGTACAGTATTGCGACAAACTAAGCCAATGGTGAGTAATAATAGATTCATCGTCTCATGAAGCCAGAATGTTTTATTCTGAAACCTGTACATCCCTTTAAATATTGTTTTGGTCCAGATATTTATTCTATGAAGGAACAGTTTGTTTAATTCAAAAACAGAGTGATCAGATTTGAGAGGATGTAGATTTTCCTTGTTTTTATTTTTCCGGTTTGGGATGGTGCAGCAAATTGTTGTCGAGGCAACACTGATGTTCTGAAACTTGTACATCCTTTCAAATTTGGTTTGGTTCAGGCACTGTATGGGGAACTGTTCATTCCATTGACAGTGTGATGAGCTAAGGGAGGATGAATTGTTGTCATACCATTACACTTTCAACTCACATTGAATTTTTTTATTTCCTCTTTCAGTGCTTGTATGCAGGATCCATACTGTGGATGGGCTGCACAAGATGGCGACTCCGGAAACTGTGAAGTCTATGATATGTAAGTAAACCACATTTTGTTTCTAGAGTTTTTGATTTCTTTGATATTTCTCTAACCATTTTGGTAGTAGAAGATTGGTAAAAAAGAATATGCCTTCAAGGAGATATTAAGTAATACATGGAGTTATAAACAAGATTTCCAGATGGTCTTCCGGTTATAGTGAATCAAAAATCTGGTTCAGGAATTTTGTAATTTATATAAAAAAAATTATGGAGTATTTGTTTTAAAATGACAAGTAACGAGTGATGCATTTGTGTTACAGAAACAATGTGGAGTCTCAACAGAATGTACAAGATGTGAAAGAATGCAAAGAAGGTAAGTTGTAACTAAGGTGGCAATCAGACTGACAGATTTGAAATTTTTTGCTCTTTTTTTTTCAAAGCTGTGGCTACAAATATTGATATATGAAATGGTCTGCAACAAAAACTGTCCAAGAAGTCATCACCATGGCAACCATCAGGTAGTGAAGTCATGGAAGTTGACCTGTATTTGGATCCCCTATATTTCACCATTTTTAATGCTTTCTCAGTATTTTGATGATCTTTCTTATTTTTACAGCTGTACCGAACACTTGTCAGCGGTGTAATATTTTAGATGTAAAATTATTTCTATCCTGGGTTACATTGGTAATAATGGCAACCCAGTGCATTTTGATTGCTATGATAATGTATGTGTGAAATATGAATGTCAGTTATTTCAAATCATATCAGGTCTATGTCAGCACTAAGTAATTGTGTTTGTCTCTAAGTTTCTGGGTGTTATAGTAGGCATATATAATAAACATATTATCTCTCCATGGCGGACAAAGCTGTATACCTCTAACCTCCATGGTGGACATATGTTGTGTGTGTGTGTCTGCTGTGTGTGTGTGTGTGTGTGTGTGTGTGTGTGTGTGTGTGTGTGTGTGTGTGTGTGTGTGTGTGTGTGTGTCTGCTGTGTGTGTGTGTGTGTGTGTGTGTGTGTGTGTGTGTGTGTGTGTGTCTGCTGTGTGTGTGCATTCCATGGTGGACATATGTTGCTGTGTGTGTGTGTGTGTGTGTGTGTGTGTGTGTGTCTGCTGTGTGTGTGTGTCTGCTGTGTGTGTGTGTGTGTGTGTGTGTGTGTGTGTGTGTGTCTGCTGTGTGTGTGCATTCCATGGTGGACATGTTGCTGTGTGTGTGTGTGTGTGTGTGTGTGTGTGTGTGTGTGTGTGTGTGTGTGTGTGTGTGTGTGTGTGTGTGTGTGTGTGTGTGTGTGTGTGTGTGCTGTGTGCTGTGTGTTTGCCCTCCATGGTGGACATATATAGCCATGTGACAGTGTGTATATGCCCTGAATGGTGGACACAAGCTGTGTGTGTCTGCCCTCCATGGTGAATGTATAGCAGTGTGTCTGCCATCCAAACTAGACACACAGCTCTGTGTGTGTGTGTGTCATCCATGGTGGACACAGCTGAGTGTGTATGTTGTTCCTATGTTGGGACTCAAGAGCTGATACAGCAGATACTACGGTACTAGAAACAGTAAGCAATAAGCAAACAAGTACATAAAATTGAAGGCATATCTGGAATCCTGTGTCCTCCGATTAACCAATTTCTTTCCGTTTTTCTTTTCATTTCTTTTACTTTTCTTCCATTATGATTTCACATCCACTTTGTTCACCATATAAACCATGTACCACGTCACCGCTGCTCTCATCCTGGTACCTAGCAGTTACACCAACACCAACAACATGTGAATGCCCGGACCCCTCAACTGGTTAGTGCCCCGCCGCTTTGTTTTCTGTGATTTTGTTGGTTTTTTTTTTTGTGTTCTGCCATTTTCATTCTTTGTCCTACAGTTCTATGTTTTGCAGCATGCCAGCCATACATACAGCATGTAGTCTTGCCATAGTTCAGACACTGGACATTTTACTTATTTTTTTTGGCGATTTTGTTTTCTTATGATTTTTTGACTCATAATGTTTCCTGTGCAGTGCAGTGCAGTGTTTATAGAACTGCCTGATGTATTGCTCCTTGTTACAAAAAGCCGTTTCATAACACACATAGAGAAATAAGTTTGCAGTACAGTACTAGATATTACATGTAAGAAGTCACTGTAATGCTGACGATTGGCGTTGAACTACGTAACAGTAAGTTTTGTGTATTTTGGTGCTGAAATAATGGCGTGGTTTTTACATGGTGTGTAGATGGCTGACATATTTTTAAGTATTATGTATCTTGAATTTCATTATTGTTATGACATGTTTAAAGAAACGCTAAAATATTGCAAGCAGAGCGAAAACATATTTTTTATGGTGATTATATTGATAACTGACGTTTTATATTATATTCAGAAAATATGGCTGGTTAAAGTAACTAAACATCCCCCAAAAATAATACTGGTTGATGTATTTAACAATTGCTAGTAAATTATGAACGCATGGGAAGCAAAATTTAAAGCGATACTTACATAATAATGTTAACAAACAAATATGACATGACATACCTTCTTCACATGTGTGTCCAATATATTTGATACTTTTTAACTCTTGTATAAACACAGACATACAGGTGCATACATAGAAAGATATACATTAGTCGAAATAGTAACACACACACACACACACACACACACACACACACACACACACACAAACTATTCTGTATCAGTCTAACCTGTCCCCTTGCCATCAAAGGATGACTTGCAGCATGGTGCAATCTGATTGGTGCACAAAACCTTGACTTGAAGGAAATTTTCTGTAAGCACCAGTCAGCAAATGGCTTACATTTGAACCTGGCTGAAGCCAACAAATGCTGTAGTCTGCTGCAAGTCTCCTTGGTTGTGATACAAAGCTAACGCTAACCAGTAACTTGTTCTATGTGTGCTTTTACTGTGGTTTGTTGATTAATACCTCCACTAATTCCAACAAATTTCAATAATTATAAGAGTTTCTTATCTTGTTATACTTCTGGCATTTAGAAGTCTGCCTGCTTTTCTTCTTAAGGTTTCAGGTGGTTGATGTGACCATGGGTTGGAAAAAGGCCACAAAATCTCCTCAGTCTTGAGCTCTAAACTTTCTTTGACTTTTAGAATCTGATAGTAATAAAGGCACTCCCCTGTTTTGCCGTCATGCACATTTCAGTCAGTAATGACATCTATCATTGTTATCACCTCAGTCTTCAAACTGAATCTATTTTTTGTGTGTGTCAACTACCTTCCTCTATCAACAGTTTGTCTGTCAGTAATATGGTGTCAGCCTTTGCTTTGAAACACTTTTTTGTGTGTGTCATCTTGTGTTTTCTATGAACAGTGTTTCTGTCGTCACAAGGGTGTCAACATTGAAGCTCTGTTTTTTTGTCCACTTACCTTGTTTGTCCACTTCTGTCATTTTTGCTTTTCTTCATTGCATGAAACCCCTTCCAGTTCTAACTTCCAGCCCTTTCACTGCTGTTTACCAGTTCATTAAAAATGAACAATTGTTTGCATGTTGCTGCCAAATCGTAGAAAAAAAAACTTAACTTTTTATTATAAAATTTTTGATTGCAGAGTAAAATATTTTTGAAAATTTTATTTTGCAATGAAAGAAGAAATTTTATGAAAATGTTTTGATACATTTTTTTTGTAATATTTTGTGGGAAACAGTAGTGAAAGGGTGTTAAGAATCCTTCCTCTGGTTTTCCTTGTCTAACTTTTCCATCTCCTTTTTCTGTTTACTTCTTCAAACAGAAGCTTCCTCCCAAACCACTCTCAAACCTTCACTGCATGTAATGTTGTTATTCGTAATTATTTTCATCATCATAACAGAGATTGTACCATCTACTAGTGAATCTTTGAATACAACGGTTGGTGATTTAACTACAGGTAGTTCATGTTGTCAACATCTTTCACTGTCATTATTTTTGGCCTGTCTTACATGGGTGCAAGGTTCAAACGGTTTCTAAAAACTAGCTAACTCTGTAATAACCAGTCTGTTTTTTTTTTTTCAAACCCTTCCACCCCTGTGTTATGGTTTAACCCCATTGTTTTCAATGGTAAGGCTGGACCCATAAACAGGGAAAACAGGGGTGTTAAGGTAGCATACTTACATATTGTAGACTTCTTGTAGCTCTGGCAAATTTCCTGTTCTCAACTGAATATAAGGAAACTGAACCTTCTAACTTACTCTAATAATATGCAGGGGGACAAGTTTACATAAAAAGTACTGACCCAATCGTGCTCTTTAACTTTTAACGACACTTCATGTTTTTTGACAGAAGTGTATTAGCTTCAAGCTATCAAATGCACATACTAACTTAGAAATCTACCAATTATTTGTAACGTAGTTTAGCAAGTGTATACTGTGACAGAAGTAAAAGTAAATTTTTTCATCAGAAAAATTGAAAAAAAATTGGTGTACTAATGACGAGAAAAGCAGATATTGCAGTGCTTTCAAGGTAGTTATTAGTATAACTGTAAACACTTGGTTTCTTTTTTAAGACTTGGAAGTAAAAATTGAAAGATTATGAGCCAGTTAGAGATAAATAGTTGCACTGATTATTAATATAGGGTAAAAACACGATAAAAGAATTTTTTTTTTAGAAAGACACCCAGCATTTCATGATTATCACACGCTTATCATGCCACAAATCTAACCCAAATATGCAATGTTTGAGAAGGCCAAGTGTATGTGTTCAAGTTTCGATTTTTACACATTTCTCAAAGTGAGGGAATTTTTTTCGTAACTGGGGTAACTTTCAATAGTATGTATATTATACTCACAGAGTAGGAGACACAGTTTTACTCTAAAATTGGTTTTCTGCTGAAAGTGACAATTATAATTTTTTGTTTGAACTAAATTGCAGTTTGATACTGTAGCTGTGACGATAGTCAATCTGATTAAAATCTGATTTTGTGCCAGATATTGGCATCAGGTGCTCACAGAACAAAAAAAAAAGAACAAAGTAGGAAGTAAATGAAGAAATGGTACCAAGTTCACTACATCAGATTTTAAACAAATTGTGATGATAGTGTGGTAAAATGCAGGCTGCGTTTGTTGATGTAATGTAGAAACTGTGTATAGTACTGTATATGAAAGTTGTCCTACAGACACTTACCCAGATTGTGTAAAAATCGATTTTTTTCCAAGCAGACACATGCATATTCTGTCCTACTTGAAACATTGTGTATTCACAGCATGCCACGGGAGTGTACTTAAAAAAAAAAAAAGTGTGAGAATTTTTTTGTGAAAGTTGTAGTAACAACACTATCCACCTCTTTTCTTTTCTCTCTCTTCTTGAAAAAAAAAATGGTGATTTTTTTGTATCACAACAATAGTCCTGCCAGCAACCCGGGTCACAGCTCCCAAGTCTGAAGATCCAAATTCATCAAATGTGCCTGTACAATCCCCTAAACACAATGATGACATTACACATTATTCCGTATCAGCTCACTCTCCTACAGACATCCACTTGCCTACTTCAAGGAAGGAAGTTACCACTGAGAAATCTAATGTAATACAGCCTGGTAAGGCCCATATTACGTTTTTACAATGGCGGCAACAATTTTTTATTTGTTATAGTGAAGAATTACTAGCATGCAATTTCTACTACAGAAAAAAAAAGTATTCTAATAATTTACTGCAAGTGTATTAATCGGGTAAACCTAGATTGACTGCAAGTGTATTAATCGGGTAAACCTAGATTGATTGCAAGTGTATTAATCGGGTAAACCTAGATTTATTGCAAGTTTATTAATCAGGTGACCCTAGATTTTAATTTTTTTGTTTGGTAATTTTTTTTTTTTTGGCAAACTTAAACTATAGTGGTGATATTATGGTTTTGTGACTAATAATCCCTGGCTATATTAACCCTTAATGAGTGGTATTCAGAGAGAACTAAAGTGTAATGCATACATTTCTGCTTTGAACTACAGTATTTTTGATTTTATGATTTGAGAGGGGGTTAAGTGTCATCAATTACACCGTCAAGTAGCGATTGACGATGTTGAACATTTCTTGGGTATTTCAAAAGTAACACCCCACCCCCCCCCCTCCCCCCCCCCCCAAAAAAAAAAAAAAAAAAAAAAAAAATTGAAAAAAAAAAAAATGAAAACCCTTCAGGTACAAAAAAACCCCCAAAAAGCAGAAATGTATGTGTTACAGGTATGCCTGTATGCTTGCTTCAAAACTTTATAGTATTAATTCAGTGATTACAAACAAAATTAAATGATGGAAAAAAGGAAAGTAATAACACTGTAAAACGACTGACTGAATATTTCAAATGAGGATGGTTTTGGGTATGCTAATAAAAATGATAAATTATTACTAAACGCCTGCTGACAAATTTTCAAATTATAATTAAAAAAGTATTAATCAGTAATCCTAGATTGGTGTTGTCATAGAGTAAAACTGTGCATGTATTGCAGCTTACAGCATGGCATTTGAATACTATATTCGCACTTGATGTGTTAAAAGGGTGTAATTTTGCGCATGAAATTTAGCCTGTGAGTTATCGGTGTATTTGTTGTTGCGAAGTATCATGGGTATATATGTGTCACGAGTACAACGTTGTTTGTTGTGAAGTGAGGTTTCATGTTTCTGGAGTCCGTGTTACAAATAGTTCGATGGTTGTGACCGCGATTCATTCATTCATACACAGTGGTGAAGGGAGAAATAGCCAAAAAAAAAAAATGTCTACTGAAAATGAAATGGTTTCTGTCTGTGAAAGTCTTATCGATGTCAGTCATTGAAATCATTGAAAATAAGGCATGAACTGTGTGTTCACCATTTCCATACCAGCCTACAATGTTATACAAACATATCCATCTGCATGTGGTCTAGTTCCTTTCCATGTCTTATATCTATCACCTTTGCACTGTAGTCATAACAAAACCCAAATCACCCCTCTGTTTACATAAACTCACCCCCCTCCCAGTATTGTAAATTTTGCATGATAAAGTCTTTTTTTTCAACGGTAGTCTCCAGCATATAACCATATCTGCAGAAAATATTCATTCATCCACTTTATGATGTTTTGCCGCCATTGTTAAAAACCATGGGCCCACTGCAGCCATTATTGGGCATCCTCTATTAATACCATATTGCACTGTTCTGAGCAAGTTATCACTCATTTCCCACAATGCATTGGTATAAATAGAGCATGCTCAGTAAGTTTCAGTCTAACTAACAGTTGCTTCGTCTTCCCTTATAACATTCTCACCTAAATTTCAACCATCTTTGGTGTTATAACAGAAGACAGGTAACTGTAAGTTACAGAGTTGTAGGGCTGTGCACATGTTAATACTTGTTTTGTTCAAATCTTCTCCTTTAATGTGACCTTTTCTTAACCCTTGACCTTTGACCTTATTTCTAACTTTTTTTGTCTTTCTCGTTTTCAGTAGCTTTCTCGATACTGACTGAATATTTCTTGATTCTGTTCCTGTGTCTTAGGGTCATCAGAAATCTCTCTTTCGAGGGGTAAAAAAAAAGACTAGCAACAACAAAATGTGTGTGAAACAAAAATGTAACATCCAAAGACGTTATCCAAAAAATGAATATCACATGTATTCTACAAAAAATCAGAAAATTAGCTGCTCAGTCTATGTACTGATAGTGTACAAATTTTGGAAAATTTTTGAATTTTTTCACACATTTCACCCGACAAGTAAGTCGGTAGTGATAACAATGTTCCAACCCGTTTACTGAAAAGTTAGTCGGTATAATTGAGACAATGAAAATGAAAATTCAGTAAAATCTGGTAACTACAGTTATGCTTTTAGCAAATTCTGTACTCGGGACAATAAAGAACTTTCGTAAAAGAGGTGCGACAGTTGGAACATTGACGGAGAAACCATGAGTATTGCTTTGAATTATTGAATATAATTAACTAGATGTCTTCACTTCTTCCAACTTCCTGTGTATTCTTTTACCTATTTTCTGCATGTCTCACATTTTCCATGCTAGAATAGCTCCTGTAAATACCTTCCTGTCAACAACCTAGTGGCCTTGAAAAGTTTTTCAAATTCAAATTATTGTCTGGAACAAATGACCCTTGTTTTACATCCGATGACCTCGTAAATCTCATGGGACTCATTTACATAAAATGATGAATTTGTGGCTGGTGTCATTTTGTATCTCATTTCTTTTATCTTGTTCATGCTATGATGTAAGGTTTTAAACTCTTAAAATAGTACTCAAAAGTTGTAATTGTTAATGTCGTACGACAGTGTCCCACGTAGTCTAGTTTGAGGAGTGGGAGAAGGGATTTTAGTTTTCGTTTTTCTCTTGTCTGCTGTGTTTTTTGTTTGATAGTGATGTACTGGTAATAACTGTCATCTTCACAGCCTGTCTTTCATGCAAAGTTGTAGTTGTATCAGGTGATTGATATCAACCAATCACAACTATACTTATGTCAATAGGATGAGTGACATCAGCCAATCACTGTCATACTTACATCACATCCATATAAGGTGATTGATATCAGCCAATCACTTCCATACTTACAACACATCAGTAGAGTGATTGATGTTAGCCAATCACTGTCATGCTTACAACACATCAGTAGAGTGATTGTTGTTAGCCAATCACTGTCATGCTTACAACACATCAGTAGACTGATTGATGTTAGCCAATCATGGTCATGCTTACATCACATCATTAAGGTGATTCAAGTCAGCCAATCAATGTCATGAGTACACCGTAGCGTGTAGAACACATCGTCACAGTAGCACACAGTTCATGTCAACACACCACACATTCATATATACCAGTAATATTTTGTAACATCATTTTCTCTCTTTCTCACTGTTGTTGAATATTAATATAGTTTCAATGGTGCAGCACATGACCGTGTTGACATGATTTAGAGCACAAAGGGACCAAAAAAGATCACCGAGATGATACCCCCCCAAAAAAAAATTGAGCCATATACATATGTGGCTTTTTGTACAGACTACTATGAATAGTCCAAATCAAATGGCTTGTAGACTGTAAGAAACGCCATGTGGCTCTGCCCTCACCGGTCTGCTCTGAAAGGGGTTTACCGATGTGTGAGGGCGCCCCGTCGTTGCGTACCTTACAGACTAAATGATACTCTATTCTATCACTACATACTATTATGCATGTTTGCCTTAAAAATTGGGGTTTCATCGAAGAGTGTAATTATTTTTGGGGTAAAGGTTAATATGGTAATGATATTATGAGAACTGTTGCATTGGTGAAACGGTTGTGATTGTGATAATTGTGTGTGCTAAGCTCACGTTATGTTTTTGTGGTGTGATTTTATTCAAAACAATAACTTTTTTTGCCTCTACAGTCATGCCAGAAACAAGTAAAGTTGTTGGAACGAATGATAACTGTCAAAGCCTGACTATAATCACCATCTGCGGTTGGGGCCTCCTTGCTGTCCTCGGCGTCGTTCTTATCGTTTATTTCCTGCGTCGTAGAACCAAAAATTCACACTGTTACTGTGCCTGTTTCAAGAGCCGTAAAATGGAAGTAAGCACAAGACAACCAGAACAAGGTAAAGATGTGCACTTTGATTATTACTAACATGTAGTGTATGTTTTGCTCTTTGTCTTTCATAAGAGTGGAAATTTCTATCGTGCAGAGTCACAGCATGTTACTTCTCATTTTTTCGTATACTTATTTACATTAAACCCCTCCAATTTACTGAAAAAATTCTCCTCATAATAATACCATTTTTGTGTCTCACCTCACAATACCATTGAAAATATGTTGCACACTAGCTAAAATCAGAAATCATATCAAGAAATAACACAAAAAGTAACACACAAGTCACTTTTTCAATGTCATTTTATCAACCTGTTTTTTTCATTTTTGTGTCTCACCTCACAATACCATTCAAAGTATGTTGTTATACACTGCAAAATCAGAAGCCTTTTCAAGGAATAACAAAAAAAAAGTAATTTTTAATATCATTTCTACAACTTTTTTTGTCATTTTTGTGTTACACTTCACATACTGTTTGAATTATCTTGCACAAAAAGCTAAAATCAAAAACCATATCAAGGAATAGCAAAAAAAAAAAAAAAAAAAAAAAAAAAATTACTAAAAACACAACAAACAAACAAACAAACCAAATTTTTTTCAATGTCATTTACTCTACCTTTTTCATTTTTTTCACTCTGATGGATATCCGTGTGGTAGGACGTGTACTGAGCATAATGCTACCAGTAAATACTTGAGAACAGTTGTTTTTATTTCATTATCACTTAGGGTTGAAAAATAGCACGTACATGTGACATTGGTTATTCATGGATCTTTCAAAGATTCTCTTCTCTGTCTTCCCAACGTCAGCATCTGTCAAGGTACTAGGGCTTGTTATTGTCTTTGTCTTTGTGTTTCCTCATTTTTACTCCTTGTAGACAGTACTAGTTGTAATTCTACTTATAACCATCTAACATTTCGTTTCTAGCATGTAACATTCTCAATATCCACCATATTGCTTGCCTGTCCATCACATAATATTCATACCCATCAGGCTTTGCAGTGGTGTTGTTCTGGCTTGTAGCATTTTCTTTGCTGTATTCTGTTTTCTTATTAAATGTGACCGTTCCAACACCAGTCTGCTGTGACTGCTAGCTGTAGATGTGTCTAGATGAAGTTGCACTACCACAGACCACAGGTTCTTTCGTCTTTTTTTTTGAATTTTTTGAATTTTTCAAGCATCATTTTCAAACCATTTAAAATTTAAAAAAAACCTGCAGGAATGTTGATGTAAAAAGTTGGTCGGAACAGATACGCAATATGCATGCACCATTTAAAATCAAGATATTGGCACTGATAGGGAAACTCAATTTGCATTTTTGGGGTGGAGGTTCCAAATGTAGTTAAAGTTTACCTGTACGTGAGTTTTGCCTGAACAAACTTTTTGAGTAAATACTGTAAGCAACAATAAAGTAATAAGCACAAGAACATTTGACATGCGGAAAGTTGATAAATTTTTCGTAAAGATTGCAATTATGTTTGTACAAAAGTAATGCACCGTGACAGTTATGAAATGTTGGGCATGTGCAATGTTGATTAACTTTTAATTATGCAGATTATCATAAATAAAAATTGCAATTATGCTCTGCAAAAATTATGTACTGCAACATTTATGAAACAATGAACTCTGAGCATGTATTTGAGATTGGCAGACTGGAGGAAGGTGTGCGCTGGTTTGTGTAGTGTTTTTAACGGTGAACTGTTATTCGGAACTAATGTGGTGTGTCCGTGATATGAATTATGGCAGCCTGCTGATTTCTGTATAGATTAGAAGTTGCTATACAGAGAATGGAAGGTGTGCACGACCCTACATTAGTAATATTGAGTTGTCAGGGGCTATGGAGAGCATCCAGAGAATTTGCCTTGGTGAAGGAACTTGCTCTGGAATTATTTCCGACTGTTGAGAACTGAACTATTGCATTGTGTCCAGGAATTTTCATTTGGAACTATAATTTATTTACTCAAGGCAACTTTTGACAATTTACATTAAAATTTGTTAATTTTTTCTGAGAACTCACTAGGTAGGGACTCCTGTTGACAAGTAGGCACTGTATATGCACACACATATCACTTGTAACTTTGAATCAATACACTTGTATGTGTCAAAATCTGAGCCTGCAATGTGATGACTTTCAATAGCTTGTTTGTTCCAAGGAAGATTTCAGTTGTATACAGACAATGACGCCCGCCCAATACAATGAAATCTTCAACTTGATCAGAAAAATTCATGAATCTGGAAATTTTTACAGTATAACACCCCCCCCCCCCCCCCCCCCCTGAAAAATTTGGTTCAGAAGATACAAAAGAATAATCCTATGTAATCATTATTAAGATAACACTAATGCAGTGTCCCAGGATGATAGAAACATTGACCTTTAAATAAATATGATATCTCATTCTATAGCATTATCAAAAATATATATGTTCTGATATTGGAAATGTATATACTAAATTTAAGGACACCGCTTGAGATCAGTCGTTGAAAAAAACAGTTTGAAATAATGTTAGTTGACAGGCACATTTTGGTGAACTTTGAACTTTGAAAGCAGCACAAATGCTGGTCTATTACTCTTAGGACGGTATAAAGGGTGAATTTTGCTATTGTATTAACATCTTATAATGGTTATTTTAAGGGTTGGTTGTGGTTAGATGTAATTTTGTATTGGGTATTAGATGATATTGATATTTACCTTGGATATTATTCATTACTTTGTAGGCATGAAATCACCGGAGACACCGAATTCCATCACTTTTGTCGTAGCGGAAAACAACAAGAATAACCAACAAGAGAAACCACCAGAGAGGCCACCTAAACCGTCCGTGCCACCAAAACCAACAAACTATAACCGTAGCTCACTGAATTCCAGTCTTCCTCCGAGTCAGTCGGGGAGGGATAGCATCAAAGACATCAATAGGGAATTGAAACATAGCTTCATTCACAGCAATGGTGGCTCATCGCTAACACCACAGAAACAAATGATTCTCCCGATACGTGGAGAAAAGATCGCCCAAGTATGAAACAACAAACAGAGACTAACTGACTGTGTATGCTTGGGATATTAAATTATTTGTATGGAAGTGCTCTGTGTTTTTTTATGTGCGCCACAAAATAGCACGTCAAGTCAAAGAGCACATTTGCTAAGTTCACTGGATGAACAAGAAGCCAAACTTTGTGTGCAGTTTTCATGAAGACCGGAATGAGTACACCCACTGCCGACATATTTCTGTCCACTTGTCCAACAGCAGGAAATCTGGAAATAACTATCCTCTTTTTATTGGAATATTTCTGAACCTCTTTTTTCTAAACAACTTCAGTATTTTGGAATAACAACCAATCATGGATGTAAAAATTAAAAGCTGGAAAGGACATCTTCAAAAAAGTGGAGGGAGAAAAGACTATTCTGAGGAGTAAAAGACGGAGCTCGATTCTGGTCACGATTGATTATTCAACTGCCACAAAGTGAAGTGAAGTGATAGCACAAGGATCTAAGAATGAGTACAGATGAAGAAAAACAACGCAAAGTCATCAAGCGAAGACTTGTATGACAAGGGCACAGCGCCGAGGATTCTATGAAAGAAGGGAAATTGTTGATGTTTTAACAACCAAAATTATTTAAAGAACAGCAAAACATTGTGCTGTAAATGTGCAATTTTCGGTTGGTGATCATCATGCCAAACTTGTAAAGACTAGATACCAGACAATAACAGCACTTTGGATACAAAATAAGTGCAGGAAACATACAAAAACAAGAGTATCAGCAGAAGAAGACAAACGAGGGCGCTGTTGCATGAGAATCAGGAGATGTGGAATTCAAGTTTGTCCAGGAATATTTTCATCATAAGCACAACAATATTGCACTTTTGATAAGTTTGCTGTCACAAAAACTTTTTCAAAGAATTTATTTTGAAAGATTGTTCAGTCTTTCAAGCAACCATCATAGATAGCTTGATGTGCATGTGACATTTTCATTTTGCTGTAATAGCAGCACAAGCACATTCATGTGAGTTTACTGACAGTACAGTTTCACTTGGTTTGGACTATAGCGGTGTTTTGTGAAGTACTCTGTTGTCTTCCAGTACAAGATGGCTAAATGAAGTTTGTGTTTGCATGTGAAGCTGCAAGGAATATACTGTTTTTTAGACAATGTATCCAGGAACAAAGATGGAATCGTGTGCACAATTCATTCCTGTAGGTAGTGGTAGCCTGTAAAAGTTTTCCGATATGTTGAACAATGAAGTGTTGACAATATGCCATGGATGTAAATGTTTCTAATCTTAACTTAAAACTTTTTTTGACTGCTAACGTCAATCCTGTCTTGTTACTGGGTTGAGTTGAAACTTTCGAATATTTTCGTCAAAGTATGTTCCATAAAATGGAATGAGGTGCGTTGTGCTCTGAGCACGGGGCAACACTACAACTCATCAATTTGAAATTAATATTCAGTATTGACACCCAATTTTGTGTCAGATGTTAAATATGGATTTCTGTCTTCTCTGGAACGTTTTATGTTTTATCAAGCTTAACTCTCCGTAAATCTGAAATTTCCTTCTGGTGCTGTGTCAAAGTGTATGCTGGGTGTGTACATCATAGCTGACAATTGTCAAAGTCTTTTACATACACAGTCTGTGAAAATGTTTGATTACTCGGTTGTTTGAGTATATTACCAGTTAAGTGGCCCTAATGTAGGGGAGGTGTATTCATGTGCATCATGTGATCGTTTTCAACCAATGAGTGCTTTGAATTTCTCTCCTTGTTACCTCATTCTCAGTTTGACCGCTTAAGTCCATGTCGAAAGTTCAGAAATTGTATACTGTATGAAATTATTCCAGTGAGTGTTACAACAATGAAAAAACAATGCAGTATTAAAATGCCGAAGTCCTCACTGCCATGGCAACTGTTATCGACTTTCGAAAATGGTCAAAAGTACTTCTTTCAAAACTTTTGTTTTCCTGTTTTTACAAGACTTGAGATGAGAGGTGAGAGGACTTGACAATATAGCAAGCACAGATGTAATTAATCATGAAAGAAACGTCCAATGAACACTGCCAAAAACGTACGACTTTGAACTTGAGAACAGGTAGATTAGAAGCTTTTAGGTGTTAGTGGTCTGTTACTATGACAATAAGCATTTCTTGGGTTTTGTATCTGATTCAGCTATGCTTAGAGATGAACCAGTAGGCTGTAGATATGTAGTGACAAAAATGTTAAAAATGTTCAAAAGAACAGAAGTACTTTGGAAATATTGTACAGCACAAAATTTTTATAATTATTTGCAACGACTTCTGATTTTCTTCCTCTATCTGGATGAGGTTTGCTTTATTTTCGTTACTGCTATGCAAAAAATTTATTTTTTTAGAGGCAATGCTATTCACGGGGAAAAAAATGACAAAAACAAACTGGTGGATTTTTTGTTATTTTTTTCATGCAAAGAAGATGGTGCTGGGAAAATCCAAGGGAAGTGTTGTCTGAAAGTTCATTCACTTATTTAATATTAGGGGAAGTCTGATGCATGGCTGTTATCACATATAATGTAAAAAGTAATTTAAATTTGTTAAGTGTGATAATTTGGAAAATGAAACATTTGGCAGAAATACAGTCTTAGTATATGGCAGTTTGAGCCAATCAAATTTCAGTCTGCAGGTCATACCTTCTCCTTATTCTATTGGCTAATTGAAAACATGTGACTTGCATGTGACACTGCTTGTTAGTTCCATTATGCTGGTCATGTGGAAACCATAATCTTTATCTTTTTGTCATCTTCTTGTTTTTTCTTGCCATCTTGAAAAAAAATTGTTCTTGGAGCATCTTTACTTCAAATTGGAAAATGAGACATAAAAATGACACAATAATTAGCTAGAAATACTCTGAATGAACTCTCAGTTTGAAAATAAAGTGACCAATTCTGTCAGTAGAATTCCATGACGTAGGATTATTCCATTCCAAATACAACCCTTCTCAGTGAACTGTTGCAACTGTACACAAAGGTAGACGCCATTTAGAAAATTAGAAAATTTATCAACTGTAAAAATTTTGTTTCAATCAGTCAAAAATGATGTAAATTTTTTTTAAAAGACTCTAAAAGACACCAACTATAATGGTGTGTATACTTCATAGAAGGTAAAAAAGTGTTTTCAAAGAAATTTTTTAATGACGTATTCGAACGCCATCACTATGTTGTAACAGGTCAATGAGACGAGTTGTAAATTCTAAAAAAAAAAAAAAGTTTGACATTCCAACCCACAGCCCAGCACCATCAGTTTGCTATTATGAATCAGAGTACTTATATTTTAACCCTATGTAAATATTGTGTCAAATTATTTCAAAATGTATTTGTTTTAAGTGATAGTTACAACATCCATAGCTAAAGCTAAATCAGAGGACCTATCAAATTACATCGTAGCTGTAGAGGTGACTAAAATGGTTTCAACAAAAGGAGGGTTTGTCTGGTTAAAAAAAACCTAAAAATATCCAAAAAGTTTTAAAAAACAGAACAAAAGACTCTGGGTAGACTTCATGTACAATTTAAAGAATTACTGCTGAGTTTAAAGATGAAATATTCAAGTGCCTATATAATTGAGGGCTTCAGTGTCAATGCACTAATCTCACAACTTTCTGTCGCCTGCACTAATGAAATCTGATAAGGAAGCTGCAATTTTGTATATAGCGCCCTCTGTCGGCGCAATAAATTGTCTTTTGTTTTTATGTGATAATACCAGATAGAATGCGATGGGGGGAAAGTGGAAGCTGTCCAGAGGAAACATATGCTAGACAACCCACAAAAATATGAATTAGACCACAACTTCTTTCTAGTAAATCTTCCATCATTAGCTTGAATTCCTTACTTTGAAAGATATTTGATGAATTATCCAAGATAAACGAGTCAACTTCAAGAAGCTCATATTTGATAATAAGATGATAAATTGCTCCTTGATTCAGAGTGAATATTTTCAATTAACTCTTCAAGCTGTAATAAGCAAGGTAGCAAATTTCAGTTGAATATTTAAATTTTATGTCAATAAGTAAGTCCTTGGTTTACTTTGAACAAAGAAATTTATTTTTTTATATGTTTTATGGTTTAAAGTGTATAGGGAGGAAGTTAGCTGTTACTTTTCTAGTTTGTGTTTTGGTAGATTTTTTTTTTTAAACTTCCTGCCTGCAACAGCACAAAATGTAAAGAGAACTCTTGTGAATGTATAGCTCATAGAAATGTACAATAAAATGTTTTAAAAGCAATGTGAAATAAACGAACTTTGTTCTATGTGATAATTTGACGTGTGAAATGTTATTACTTCAACTATATGTGAACTGAAAGTGCTCAGGTGTACCTGAGTATTCTGTGTTGAGAAGGTATCAAACAGCAACACCTGTCAAAACAAGGGGGGGGGGGGAGCAAGGGGAGGGAAATGCTGGTTGTATACAGCGCCCTCCTGTGGTCATATGATAGGTCTATATCATTGAATCGTATACAATATTATTAAATGGCTGAAGGAGGCTGAGCAATTATAGCTGAAATACTAGGTAAGTTATTTACACTTTGAGTTTCGAACTAGCTCATTTGAGAATGGCTATCGCTACACTATTCTGCTATCTGTACCTCTAGACATTAAATTGTATTTTACTCAACTGTTTTGGGACGAGTAATGTATGCAATGACACACACACACTGACACACTACCAAACCACACCATTCAGTGAGGAAATGTTAGTGCTTGTGAGCACATACTAGTACAAGATTGGTGCCCTGATGCAACTCAACATGCTGTTTACAGTCAACAACCTGTATGCATATATGGTCTTACGGTTGGATGAGATTTATAGATTGCAGAATAGCCACTGGGGGCGTTCTCCTTCTTGCCCATGTTTTTAGATGAGATTTGTCCATTGCAGAATAGCCACTGGGGGCGCTCTCCTTCCAGCCTGCGTTTTTGGATGAGATTTGCCCACTACAGAGAACTGGATGGAACACCATGATTTAACTAAATGGATCTTTATTACCCTAAAAGCTCAGTTGTTTAGTTGTGATGATAAGTACATATATGATAAATTTTGATTTCAAACACAAAGAAAATTGAGATCTTGATTCGTTCCTACAATCAAGTCTTTTTTTTAAACACAATAATCCACTAAATACAGGCCACATGACCAAACAGACTTGGGTTATGAGTGCCAGGAAGGCTGTAATCCCCCTCCACACACACACACACACACACACACACATATGCACACACACACACACACACATATGCACATGCACACGCACATGCACACACACATATGCAACACACACACACACACACACACACACACACACACACACAAGAAAGGTTATAAATGACTTAACTCCCACCACTCCAACCCAATCATCAAAACCCCCTTTAAGTACTAGGACCAATACAATGAATTGGACTACAACACCATTGGCTGTATTTCATACCTTTATTAAAGCAGCTAAGGTCAAAGTTCATTTTGCAGAAAGAAAGTATCTATAATTTGCATAACTATAAGAAAAGTTAAATGATACTACTTGTGTTTGTCTGTATTTCTGTACATCTCTAAGTATAAGATATATATATATATATAAAACAACAACATAACTTTCGCTTGCAAATTATTCAAAAGCAAAGTGAATGCATTAGTGATGTCGCAAATGTGGTCTGAATGTGATGAGAACGGTCAGCTTCACGAGTAGAAAGCAGCTGTTTCATATTTGTCAGTACAGTATGAACCAATCAGGATGAAAATATTCTATACAAAGAAAGACAATCTGGCAATAGCTAATACAATGTAACGTTGGTTTGCAGCTAATGAGTGATTATATAAACAGAAACAAATGGCAGACCTTTCATGCTAATGGCTCTGCTGATAAGATAACATTAATGCAAAAAACATGAGATTGAATTATGGGCCTTTAAGTATACATATACAACTGTATTCATTTCACTTAAAGCGACATAATTCAAATGTTCTTTCCTTGCGTCAAGAAATGAATATATATGTATAACGCTATCTTTGAAGTTATCAATAAAAAAATCTAGTTGATCTATGGTGATTTCTGGATATATATTTATAATGTATGTAGAGCTAAAGTCTTTACAATGGGTAACAGTTAGACTGTCAACAGTCGCTCGTGCCTTTTTTTCCCTACGTTTTATCTAAACTCTGATCCAGTGCAACACTAGTATAATCGCAAACTGATATCGAGGGCCGAAGGCCTGAGTGATCGAGGGCTGAAGGCCCGAGCGACTGTTGTCACTCGTGCCATCTCCCTTGCTATTACTTATTCATGATGTGGCGTCATTTAATGTGGCGTTACTCTATATATCGTATGATTTGCATACAGTTCAATGTAAGGTCACTCAACATTCAACACACGTAAACTACAGCAGAAATTTGACTTCGTAAACAGTCACGTGGGCCTTCGGCCCTCGATATCAGTTTGCGATTAGACTAGTGTTGCGCCGGATTGGAGTTTAGATAAAACGTAGGAAAAAAAAAGGAGCGAGCGACTGTCAACAGTCTAGGTAACAGTCAACTAAAGCATTTGCAGTGCTTGTCACAATCGTTTATAGCATCCATATCAAATATAAAAGTATACTGTTGCATTTGCCTTAATTATCAGCCCAGTATGTGGTGTCTCTTTAAATGTATTCACTCTGTAAACAATATTACCAGTACAAAGCACATGTTTGTCATAAAATGACTAGAGAGTAAACATAAAAGTCACAAGATGTCTTAGTTTCACTTTATTAGAGCAATAGATGTAATCACAGTTGTGACAGTAAGAGACACCACACACTGGGTTGATAATTAAATTAAATTTAAGAGTATACTTACTATATAAGATTGTGACAAGCAGTGCAAACGCTTTTAGTTGATGCTTACCCGTTGCAAAATCTATGTTTTTTTCTTAAATTGTTCAATTGGCATCAATAAAATGGGGCAGTCTATTGAGATATACACAGTAACCTCAATATGGATTTGTTTGACAAGTAAATCCTTGTACTTGGAAGAGTTTACATTGGAATTCTCCAATCCTGAGATAATAATAATAATCCAACATTGGGTCTGCCTCACACAACAGTTTGTCTCCATACAATCTTGACTGTCCATTAATTGTTCCAATTAACTCCTTGTCTGCTTGCTAGCTTATAGAATCCAGCTGGCCTTGTATTGTTTCAAGCTGTAATCAAACCATCAGTGTAAAAACAAAATAATCATTCCATGATGTGAATGAGGGCGCTATCACCATAAAAACAACTGTACTGCCAACTAAGATTCCTATAAAGGCAATATGGACTCTTAGCAGTTGGAAATGTTCTGGTATGGACCAACACACATTGTAAACTAATGTAACATTTCTATATTATGTTGTATAAATGATATGTGTAGCCTTTATCTCGTATTCATTGCAATTGTACTGAATTTAACAATTTCTCTCTCTCTCCTTTATGTTACCGAAGAAATGAAGATGCCTTGGTATTTCATCCATGTTTTTTTTTTACACAATGATAGACACAATTCAACTCTAGACGTACAATAACAGAGACACCAGACACACAGCATGACAACCCTTTGATCAATTGCATTAAAAAGTAGTAAAGCATTGCTATTCTTTAACAGTGTACTAAGTAGAAACAGGGTTCGGTTGTCTGAGTATATGTGTAAAAACATTGCGTCTCATGAGTGAAACACCGAGGCATCTTCATTTCCCCTGTGACATATAAATGAAACACCGAGGCATCTTCATTTCCCCTGTGACATATAAATATATGGATTGTTTGACTCATTCAAAACTGTACAAAAAAAATCAGCAACACACTTCTTACCTTATCATAGAAATCATACAGTTGATCATGTGAGAATTCTACTTTGACCTGCTCTTTGCTACCGTCGTCAGTGGTAACACCTAACGTAAACATTGCATTGGGACTTTTCATCTTTGCCATGTTGGCTTGTGCCATTTGAAGGTTTAGCCTCCAGTTAACGTCTTCTAACTAGAGGTAGAAATGAGAACATGAAATAAACAGAGTGATTTCTATCATTAAAGTGAAATAACAATCACAGAAAGAGTACGTCTAAATAGTTCAAATGAACTGGATATAATGTCCCACCAATAATAATAGTAATCAAATGTATTCATAATGTGCTTGTTCTCCAGACACCTCCAAGTGCTAACAATTATTACCCCCTGGCATGGATCTATAGCAGAACAGCCCTTTATACTTCCTCACCATACAATTCATTGCAGCCTCTGTAAACGCATACAATTATTAAAGCATTCACATAGCAACCCCTGTTGTTCCATTTGTACAGCTGGGTTGACTGGGGCACAGTCATGGTTCAAATCTTGCCAAAATGCACAAATAAATGGAAGCCACACGGCTCGAACCTGAAACCTGCAGATTTCAAGCTGGCTACTCTAACCATTCAACAATCATGACTCTCCACTGAGGACATCATTAACTACAAAGTTCTATCAAATGAAATTAAATTTAAATTTCAAACACTTTGAGTAAATTTTCTGTCTTTGGATGCAATTCTACCGCTCTGTTAAGAATACTGATCATTTTCAGCCCTTTTACATCAATCAGCAGTGAAGCTAACAAGTGGAGTATAGAGAAGTAGACAAATCCTGAGTAGCCTGACTTTCACACCTCCGGACATTATTCCACTATGTCAGTAACTGAAAACCTTGTGTATTAATTTCTCACCTGATTTGGAGCAATAGTTCTGTGCCTCAAATTGTCAATAACACTTTTACCATTGGCAGTCCACGCTTTTACAAAAACTATGACCTGAAAGCAAACATACAGTCATGTGTGTACTAAACTTTTGAACACAACATAATTTGATATGTTGAGTTTTTCCACTGTAAACTGTCAGTCTTGTTCTCTCTATGATAGATACTGTGATGTGATCACTGGGAATGTTCCCATAGATCTTATGGAGAAAGTACACCATACTTCATCTCAAGGAAATAGACACATTTGTACAGACATCAGCATGATATCTTTTTACTATGTTGCTATGTTGAAATCTTTCCAGTGTCACATGTTATCTATCAAAATGTTTAATATATTCCATATGTATAGGATTATATCATCAGAGTCACAAATATTTAATCCCATAGGCTGGAGATATGTGATAATGAAATATAATGAACCACCAACCTACGTAAAACAATAGAAAGATATTCTTTTCTCTCCAAACATCCAAACATACCTTATCATCATCAAGTTCTAGGTTTTTCAACTGCTGTTCTAGAACCGTTGGTTTGGCACTGTGATACGCAGCCTACACACAAATAGATAAACAAATATGATTAAGCCACACACAAGATGAGTTGCACACAATCAGACAGATAATATGGATTTTATACCCTGGTCATTCTACATCACAACAACGCATGTCTATGTCATTAGGTTCTGTAGTGCTTGAAGTGCGAGTCAAAGCTTTTATTATTATATATTCCCAAATTTTCTCTTCAATAAAAATTGCAATATTTTTCTTCGTTCTAATTTCATCCAGAAAACACTCCTGACAAAACAGGTTTTGTCAGTGCTGATCTACTCATTTACTGTGACTACATACACTTCTGTTAAAATAAAATGTATCTGGAACTGGGAAATTCCTAAATGCAGCTGTAGTGTCTAGCTAACAAAGAGATGCCTTGTTAGATTCACTTCAGATAAGTCTAAGTGACTTAAGTATAGCCAGTGTATCATGACTGATTTTCTCATGAACTCTTGGCAACACTGTAGTGAAAGAGAAACTGTTTGCATTGAAACTAGCATTGTATCTTGCATCAACGATGTACCATCAATGAGAAAAAATTCCACAACATGTGATATAAACTAAGACACTACCCCTGCTACTGTTTCACAGGTACCAAGTGTATGGCAACAGTTACTATGCCAATTTCCATATTCTTGTCTAGTTTCACATTGGAAGGAAGTAAACATCAACTAGTTGAGCTAGAACCGAATCTACCATAATTTCCTACAGACTAAGGACTGTACCACACATACCTGTTCAAGAATAAAAGCTATGGTTTCTAGTACTAAATGAACATCATCACTTTCCAAGCCTAAAGCACTTTGTAGTTTCTCTTCTTCATCCTCTGTAAAGGACCTTTCATCCTGTATGGAAATAACCAAATGATCATTTGACTGTTAACTCTTTGTAGGTGCATTGATTAGCTTATTCACTTGAGTGAAAACACTTTATACAAAAACGTTATTCTACTATGTATATGTCTGTGCATGCCACAGCCTGAAAGATCTAGCCGTTCCCCTTCCACTTGTGGAGGTTGGGTGATTTATTAGTGAATGCAATGATGGTGATACACTGTAACTTACTTGTCTCACGATTATTGATAGATTGTGAAAACTATTCTCAATGACAGTTCCATTCCATTAAGCAGTATACTCAAAGGGGAAAAACTGATGATTGTTTCAATTATAATTTATAACAATGTTGTGTAGACTACACTTTCCATACAACTCCAATCTAGGTTGTAATACCAGGTTTGAGTGAACTGCCAATAGCAGGTGATGGCTATTACTTTGACAGTAAGTAAAACACTACTGATATTTTTAATATGCACAAAAAATATATTAAACCTAAAATATACAAACTCAGATTATATCCATTTAAAATAGGAGCATATATATATGAGAAATGAACTGTGTATATATTACCTACCCTTAAATGTAACTTTTGAAGAATTCTTGATAATATTCTAGGAAATTTTGATGCATCAACTTCATTAATGAGGGATACAGCTTTCTTGATCCTGAAATGTAATATTAGAACATTATGGTGGAATTTGGATATATCTTTTCCACCTGATGTACCTGCAGCTAGGTGCATTTTAGTATCGAGACATAACTTAACAAAGCGGAAATGATGTTCTCTGAATTGAAACATAAGAGGTATGGAAGTGAAAGATGTGATTGAAATAGAAAAAGCTACAATACAAATATGCACTCTTATCCAGCCTTTATAAGATACAGAAATGATAGTTGTTTGAAAATATATATGATACAATACTAGTACAAATGAATCTACATAAACATCCTACAATGAACTCTGGCAATGGCATGCACAGTACAGACGTGACACTTGAGTTGTTCTGCCCCTCCCCCGGAATTTCTAGCGGGGTTTCACGTGAATTAGACGTACTGTATACGAATCACTCGAGAAGAAAAATGACGAATTGCATTATTTGGTAGAAGTTCTCGTAGCATGCATGTGATATTGTACAAAGAAGTACGCAATAGAAAGAATATATTTAATTTAGTATACAAACCTTCCGGTTGCTTGGAACATGAGCGCCATCTTTATTATTAACCTTTGACCTCGAGGGACCTCTCATCACACGTCGTTGGTGGCGCAACGCAAAAACAAATCCTAGGTCACCGACTGGGTCATGCTGGTTCGATGCTCACAGGATCAGAGATACACAGAAATGTCACATTCATGAACTTTTCGTCTTGTGACGTTTTCCCTACAGTTGTATGATAACTCATGGTACGAATCTCAGCAGGCCGATTCGGTCTATCACTGTCATTTTTATCCAAGAAAAGTGCAAAACCGAAAGCTTCGGAAGTGTTGTCGGCACATCTCTTGCAAAGAAAGAAGCCATACTGGACTTCATATTTTGTGAAATATTCGTCAGTAGTGAACGACCAGTTTGGACTCTCACATTTTAATTGGGAAGTAGATGGTGAAAACTACCATATTCTAAGGACTGGCTGTTTTCCATATATGAAATATCACTGTAGCAAGAGACCATGGCAAGATTTACATATTGAAAATAATTTTTTCAATGTTTTGAAAATCTTAAATCTTGGTAAGTAAAATAAACCACTCATCCCCCACATAACGTTCTTCTCTATATACTATATATCAATGGTATGTATTACAACTGTCTAATGTTAGTCAACAAGTACATATTCTAGAGAGCTTGGAAAATAATTTTATTCGTGTTTTGAAAATCATAAATTTGGCTAAGTTTGAATGATAATACCAATCAATTAGTCAATCAATACGTCAATCAATCAATCTTTAATTACTCATCTCACACACCATCTTCATTAATATCCAATGCATGTATCTAAAACTTACAGCTTTTTGAGTAAGTTGTATAAATCATAAATGATGTAAATCTCAGGGGGTAGATGTAGTGTACACATGTTGACTGACCACGAGGGTGACAACATGAATCTGTTCCCCTCGAGGGCCTGTCGATCAGCCCAAAACCAAAGGCCCTCAGGAAATAGGTTTGTTTTGGGGTGATCAACAGGCCCATAACCGAGCAAGCAATGTCGTCTGCTGTGAAATACCATTGAGTGCATGTGCAATGACATCACAGTTTTTTAACTATTGCCTTCTTGAGGGAGAGCGAGGCAATATTTGGAAAACTATTGACTGGGAATGTCATTTCATATAACATTAAATTAAGTAATACCATGTAAAAATGTATTGACAAATCACAATGCAACAAATGCACGAGATGTGTTTCATATAAATCATATTATTAGCCAAGAAACTGCAAGTGCCTCCATAATGCATATGATTTAACAGTCCCTCTATCATGATAGAGTGACTGCTGTAGACCAGGTAGCCCAACACAATTACATACTGGGTCATTTTAATTACAATGTAGAGTTAGGACAGCATGAATACTAGTGACTATGAAGTAGGTCAAAATCTGGGTAATGTTTTGACATGATCAGTGCTCAATCAAAGCATAATACTGGACCCATATAAACACAACAGTAGATGCTATTTCCCCCCCCCCCCCCCCCCAAAAAAAAAAAAAAAAAAAAAGAAGAAAAAAAGATGAGTGTCTATTATCAAGTTATTGCTGCTTGCAAATAGTGTTTATAGAATTTACCTCTTGTTACCTTGGTTATGGAACTACAGCATGTCTTTCTGTAACATATTGTACATCTCGAGTGAAATAGCACTCAAATTCTGACTTTTCCTAGCCTGTTCACTGTGCTGTTGTTTACATCATTAGCTGTCATCCTCCTAGCCCTCATATCCAAATACAAGGGCAGCTGGAAGGTACGACAGCTAAATGATGTAACACTACAGCACAGTAAACAGGCTAGTATTGTCCCCAAGGGATTGATAACAGTTGTCCTTCTACAACTTACAAGGACTTTCATACATAGTGAAAAAAGGCATGTAATTAATGCACAGATAAAATGGCCATATGGATGAGAAATGGGTATTTTTACTAATACAACCATAGATGTTTGAGAGAGTGATACAAACACTTTACTGTTTTTACTACTTGAAAAAACAATGTGTAACAGCATAGGCCAAATCCGTGTTTGTAACTCAATAGACAATACAGCTGAAACAGGGAGAGTTTGCTAGAAGCCTGTACAAGACCACTGTAATTACAGCTAAAACAGGGAGTGTTCACCAGAAGCCTGACATGACATATACATTTACAGCTAAAACAGGGAAAGTTTGCTAGAAGCCTGTACATGACATACATTTACAGCTAAAACGGAGAGTTTGCCAGAAGACTACATAACATACACATGTACAGCTAAAACAGGGAGAGTTTGCCAGAAGACCGTACCTGACATACATTTACAGCTAAAACAGGGAGTGTTTGTCAGAAGACTGTAGATGATATATGCATTTAATGATCAACACCAATCATGTGGCAAGTTGAAGTTGTTATTTTACTTGCTGGGTAGAACACAGCAGGATTGTGATTGAAGAGATAGTTTTGTTTACATTCATTCATCTTTTTAGACTCCCTACAATAACAATCATGATGTGTTCAACAGTAAAAATGTTGTTATCTATCAAGTAAAACAACAACGTAAACTTGCAAAATGATCGACTCTGAATTTAAATGTATATGTTACATATAGTCTTTTGGCAAACATTGCCTGTTTTAGCTGTGATTGCAAACAATGAAAACAATTTTGTAAAGGTTTGTTATTGTGTATAGTATAAGGTCAGGGGTCAGACAGAGGTTGTCCAGGGCAATTTTTCAGTACATGCATTTGAAGAGTATTATCCCAGTTGGGATAAACCAATGGTGCTTGTCAACAATTTTTAAGTTAAAAAGTGTTATCCCTATTGGGATAAATATGGAGAGAACCTTGTATGTTTTATCCTGATTGGATGAGGAGATATTCCTGATTATTCATGGGTTATGATATTCAGTCTACCCATCACATCACTCGTGCTATCCATGCAAAAGGACTCAGGTACTTTGAAGACAATGTGTTTATTGGAAAAAATCAGACACTTGGGAGGCTAGTAGATGACCATACATCAACCATCTTGGAGTCATGATGGGCGAATGGTTAGAATGGCTGGCTTGGATTCTGCAGATTGTAGGTTTGAACCCCATCGCTGTCATTTGTTTCTGAGTGGCTAAGTCCTTGGGCAAGATTTGAACA
This sequence comes from Glandiceps talaboti, assembly GCF_964340395.1. Lineage (NCBI taxonomy): Eukaryota > Metazoa > Hemichordata > Enteropneusta > Spengelidae > Glandiceps > Glandiceps talaboti. The sequence continues at coordinate 6,022,450 of NC_135560.1, read as the reverse complement.
ATGATTGTGCCTCAGTCAACCCAGCTGTATAATTGGGAACCTGGTAGGATAGAGGTTGTAATGTGAATGCTTTAATCCCAAGTGCTTATAAAAGGCTGCAATGGATTGTATGCTCCCCAGGGAGTTGAGAAAGTTTAAAGAGCTGTTGTGCCACTATAGATCCATGCCAGGGGTAATAAATGTACAGCGCTTTTGAGCACAAAGTGGGAAAGTGCTATACGAAAAACAAACATTATTATCCTCATATCTAACATTATGTGTATGTGATTCATTTGACAGGTCTTCCCTGCCTTGCATATGGTATTGGTGCCAAGTTTCTTATCTCCTACTCCGAGGAAGTCCATACAACGAAAGGAATAGTCAAAGTCTATTTCCTGTATGAAGAAGACAAGGGTGCAATTAATTGATTTAGAAACAGTTATCTATACTGCCAGGTTTTTCATTTGTAGCAATATCTGATGGTCACTAGCTCTGATCCAAAGTTGTGGACTGAAAGTGTTGAGTTACGTGAATAAACTTGGACATCAAACAGAGAAGATTGTTATTGACATTAATTTGTCAATCATAGATGTAAGATGACCAAATATAACAGTGGTTGTCTCACTTTGTCATGAAACACATACAATTATTGGATTTGTGGCATTCCAATGTTTACTTCGTTTGAGTTCATTGAAAATTCTGTCAAATCATCTCAGACTAAATGCATGAATAAATGAATGAATGACAAAACAACTGTGAAATTTACTGTAAATTATGTGATTGCAAAAGATGTAAATATCACAAAATGAACTACTAATTCTCTATGGAAGTCCCTGCATTCAATCAGGGTTCTGCAGTTATGGCACGCAAGTGTTCTCCTCTAAACTACCGGTAAACTACAGTTGGACTGACTGAAGTTGCCCGTGAGTATATAAAAAACATGCTGTCGCATGAGTGAAACACCAAAGCATCTTCATTTCTGCTGTAACTACACTTGGACTCACTGTAGCTTTATCCACAAACCAAACCTTTACCTGTAAAAGATGTAACAGCAAACCAAAGAGTGTACGTCTTGTAACATAAACAAACAAAGTTTCCTGGATTTTGGTAATGCTATTGTTTTGTGTTTTGAAATATACATGTTAGGAAGAAATACAACCATTTGCATCATTGATTAGCGATGACTATAAAGATACTATCACACCTATGCATGGCCACACCATGCAGCTGGATACAACTTAGGCAAATATACATACTGAGTACACAATACTCAAATCTGTATTGTCAAATATAGATGACTTTATATTTGTCTTATCTATTCTATCCTGCTGTGTGCTGAGGTGAAAGGGGAACACCACTTCACAAAATAAAGACATTATCATAAACTATGGGTTATGGAGAGTCATTTCATGATTTGACATCACCTACATTACACATGATTCCAGAGAAATACCAATTTGAAGTTTTGTAAATAATAGATATTGCCAGTTTCCCTGATTTTCCACGTACGTGTCATAGATGGTTGTGAATTTGTTCCAAGGTGTGTTAAGGCCTAATATAAAAAATTGTGTGATTCCGATTATGCTTAATTTTAGAATAGGTGGGGTAGGTAGATTTTTTATTACATTTTTTTTTCAGTGTGAGTGTCTAGTTTAGATTTTCCATTGTTTTCCAAATGGTCTCTCTGTTATTGGTTTCTTCTCATCAGATGTAAAACCATTACAGATTGGAAGAACAGTTTTATATTGTCTTTTTAAGTTGATGTCAGTTTCCACATCCACTATTTGTCGTGAGACTTCACAATTTTTGCGAGTTTATTTTTTTTCCTTAATACTTAAAAAAAAGTTTAGGGTCGGCAGTTAAAAGCGAGGTGGGGTCGGGTAACCGGAACCAAACAGTTATTTTTTTTTACACCTAGTGTGTCTTTTGTATTTAAAATAAAGAGTGCAAAAAAATTATACATAAATTACCTCAGTTATCATTGTTAATATTATTATATTGTTGAACCAAATTGTTCTTCATAGTCTGAATGATGTTATAGTCAGTACATCTCATTCACATCAATCTACTTAACTTACTAGAGTGATAGCGCCCCCAGTGCTGACTATTCATTATTGCATTCCTAAACTTTATAGTCTGTAGAGATGTTACAAAATTCATGATATCAAACCAACAAAAATGCAAGTAAGTATGTTTAAATTTGCAATAATAATGTTTTATTTCTGATACTGTAATGGAATCCTCAGTAATTACAAGGAAAGGTTGAAGTAATGGAGGGGGGGGGGGTGTTATGTTTCACAAACTGTTCTTGGGAGGGCCATGTCATGAAATGGAATTAAGGGGGGGGGGGGGGTGTCACACTTTACTTTGACTCACTGCGTTATCTATCTTTGCATTACTTTGTGATTTTTGGCATCCCACCACTGCCCGCACTGGTGTCACCTATTTCACTTCAGCCATCTCTGAAACTATTGTACATAATATGAGAACACATCAGTTAAATCACTGCTGACAACCATGAAGTGAATCAATTGTTAGTTGTGGTGTGAGGAGAGGAGTTGGTCTCACAGCAGTGAAGGATGAACAGTGTGGTAAGATATTGGTGATATTGTGGTGATATTGACCTAGGTCCCGATAATGTCGGTAGTGCGTCCAACCACCCAGGATGGAGGGTCTATGGTCCATCTAGTCTTTGGGAGTTCTGAGTTTCAGCTATGCCAATTGGATCCAAACACAGAAATTAATTAATGCAGTGCTTCCCACAATTCACTTGTGATAGGAGTGGGAAAGAACCAACGCCTTTAGAATCATCGATGTGATTTGGATTGATTCCTTGCCATTGATTCTGAGACTTGCGTCCATTTTCACGTCTGGCCTCATTTTAACGCAACGTTTTTTTTTATTGTAATAAAAAAGGAAAATTCAGCAGGGGGAGGGTCACATTTTGGAAAATGTAATTAGGGGAGGGTAACATGTCAATTCACACAAAAGACCACGCTTGATTTCCCCCGCTCTCCTAGTAATTACTGAAGACTCCCCAAGATGGAAACTGCTCAGATTCATACGTCTTTATAATGCGAATACTATGATAGTGATGTCTTTTAAAAGAGAAAGGTGACTATTGGAAATCTTTAATCGATATGAAAGCTTGGATACAAATGAGAATACAAAACTACTGTTGAAAAATTGACAGAGCATGTCCACGTCTATTTAATGCCTTCTCAGTGATACGGAAGCTAGTGTTGCCATGACAACATATTGAAACTTTTTAATCTGTTTACTAGCCACAACTGCCATATTTGAACTGGTTTTAAACAAAGCAATTTTCCTTACCACCTTTCTTGAAGACCAAAATGTTAACATAAGTTTACACAAAAAACACCAGTTCACCAAATCTCAAAAATACAAAACAATATAATTGTGTAAAATAAAAATAGGTTTTTATTTGACATTGCATACAGAAATATACATGGCGACTTTTTAAATAACACTGTGACAGTAAATGTTACATGTTTTTCACTACACAAGCCATTTACACTTCACACTCAAAAACACATGAGAGATTATACCCTTAATAGCTATCACTATTTCTATAAAATTTGCCAGTATTTACATAGTTATACAGAACTATCACCAATTTAGACATTCCCAAACTTAAACTATACATAGAAGGTGATATTGAAAGTTACGAGTTGTAATAATAGTCCCTAAAAATAATTTAAATGGACGTTTCGATTGATAGACTCTGTGTTGATGTTTATAAGGATATATCAGCATTTGAATACACATAGGGTGTCTTTGGAAATGTTTTAAGTGAATGTTATTTACAATTATTGATGAGATGAAAACACTACCCTACCACTCTTTACAATCATACTAAATAGTAAGAAATACATGGTGTTCATTTACATCTCAAATTATGTATCCGATGCACAACTTATGTGGGCTACTACTGTAATTACCTGAGAAAAGTAGATTTTTATCTAAATTACACTACTAACATGATATTTCATTATTGTACTCGTGTTGCCAAGGAAATCAGTGGAAAACCCTGTCCTTACACACACACACACACACACACACACACACACATACATACATACATACATACATACATACATACATAGACGCATGCATGCATACATACATACATACATACATACATACATACATACATACATAGATGCATACATACATACATACATACATACATACATACACACATATATACACACATACATACATACATACATACATACATACATACATACATACTTAGACGCATACATACATACATACATACATACATACATACATACATACATACATACATACTTAGACGCATACATACATACATACATACATACATACATACATACATACATACATGCATACATACATGCATACATGCATACATGCATACATGCATGCATGCATGCATGCATGCATACATACATACATACATACATACATACATACATACATACATACATACATACATACATACATACACTTAATATGTCACATCACATGTACCACTTGTAATCTCATTTACATCATCACCTGTCAGAAATGTCTTAAACAATACATCGGGAAAACAAAAAGAGTATTTAAGAGACGTATTTATGAACATGTTTATACTATTCGTAACAACAAACCGACCCCTGTATCCGAACACTTCTATCAACCCGGGCATAAACTTACTTTAAAATAAGCGGTTTATGTAAGATGCGTACTGCTAACACAAGGGTCAGAAGGCTGCATGAACTCTCGTACATCAGCAATTTAGACACACTGTCACCCAAGGGTATTAACCGTAAAGAGGGTTAACTTTCTCCCTTTTTTGTCCACTTTCTCCCTCGAGCTCACCTTTGTCACCGTACTTTCCATTTATTTTTCAGCCCCCCCCCCGCCTATTGTCCCCTTTCCCTTTCAAGCTAGGTGGCCATATTACGTTTCTTTTTAAGCCCACCTAAGGCTACTCTCTTCATTCATATTCAGTTTACCATCCAGGAATACGTTCGAGGTTAGTAAGATCTTTTCACCCTGTAGTCATATTTTACTTCCATATCTGTAGCATTTTATTCCGACACTTTTATCCTGTATTCATTTTAGCATTTTGTGACTTTCGATTTTATCCATTTTATCTAAGTATTAGTTTTACCCTGAAGAAGGCAACTGTTGCGCTTCCGAAACGTCGGTTTTAATAAAGATCATCAGAAGATTATAGTGACTGGTCGAGACATCTTTAATTTCTACCTCATACATACATACATACATACATACATCCATACATACATACATACATGCATGCATGCATACATACATACATGCATACATACATACATACATACATACATACATACATACATACATACATACACACACACACACACACACACATACATACATACATACATACATACATACATACATACATACATACATACATACATACATGCATGAATACATACATACATACATACATACATACATACATACATGCATACACACTCACCCGCCCACCCACCACCCACCACTCGCTCACTCGCTAGCTCAGAGTAGACTTGTTGGACGAGCGAAAATTCAAAAATTATAATGCCAGTAAGCTTAAGGATAGCGAAAAGAGTTTTGTAGAATTAGTCGTACACGTCTCCGGGTAGGCTATCACTCAACCTCTTACTTAACGCAATTTGATACAACATGTGAATCCCCACAACAGATATCGTCTTCCTAAAACCGGAAGTCATCAATAATTGTAAAACTAATAATAAAAAACCCAAACCACAGACAAGTACTTGTCTGTGCCCAAACTAATCAAATTAAAATACAACAATAACCAGATTTAAACTGAGTGCCTTCCGTAAGGGCAAAGTTTTGAGACTGTCATTCCTACAGACAATTGTTGGAATACAACAGAACATATGCAATAAGTTATTTTTTCTCATTTACTGCTATTTGCCCATTGCTGTTAGTGATCTCCTGGCCAACCACAACTTGTAACGTGAAGCTTTATAGAACGTAGTGGCATAACACTCACCGTAGCAAGAGTTTTAAAGGCCAACAAAATGTTTCTGGTCAGCACCCATCACTTAAGTACCCCCCTTCCCAAGTTAATTTTTTTTCATGTTTGTCCAGCCTATATTCTGTCTGCAGATGAAAGGGAAAACACAAAAGTAACTCTTCCTACATTAATTGCCACCAGTGAAGGCAAACTAATCATGAACTAGCCTATGACATCCGCCCCACATACACACTTGCTGTAAAGTACTAAATAAAAAGAACAATAACTGCAATGATAAGTAGATTTTACCATTGGTAGGGGAGAAATTACCTTGAGTTTTTTAAGGCAACTTTTTAGACTATCTTGGCAATAATTTCACATTTTGAAAAGACAGTATCATCCTAAACTAGCAATTAATCTTTATACATAGGGTTAAATTGTTTAAGAAGAGTTCACTACCATTATGACAGTAAATGGTTGGTGCATCGGATTGTTTGTTGACTGTGTGAGTGACCTCTGGGGTGAAGGAGTCCTAGGGGTCTCCAAGTATAGGTAAGGTACTGGGACAAGAGCAAATACCACTGTTCAGAGGTCATACCATTGTAGCAATGGAATGGATTTTGTCTTCCATCAGAATCAAAACACAATTACCCCCTCCCCATCCAAAATTTCCAAAAGAGTACGACCCCTTCTACCGCCAATTTCAAAAACAGGGTGGCCACCTACCAATCAACCGCCCAGCCGAAGAAAGTGACTCACTAGTCTGGCAATAGAGAGTATTATTGGCACTAGCCTTGGATGCTACAGAGAAACGTTACTCTAATAGGAATCAAAGAAACATAGTACGTTATAATTGATATTTGTGTACGCTTTCCTTTATAACATACTCTATACTCACAGACCCAATCCCAACACACAGGCACCCCCACGCATAGGCACCCCCTTACAGGCACCCCCCCCCACACAGGCACTTCATATACATATACAAATACACATACACGTACAGATACACATACATACACTTGCCTCCAAGGACACTTACGCGCGCGCGCACGCACACACACACACACACACACACACACACACACACACACACACACACTCACAGACGACTCAACACATATTGAAAACACTTATGAGCAAGTGTGTCAGTGATGACTGGTCATGGATTTAACAATAAGTACAAAACACATTAGTGTAAAAATGAATATATATATATATATATATATATATATATATATATATATATATATATATATATATATATATATATATATATATATATATATATATATATATATATATATATATATATATATATATATATATAGTTTCATTCTTCATTCGCCAAGTAGAGTGCTCAATCTGCATGGAGAGCATTTCATACATAAAAATGAAAGAAGACGAGTATGTTATTCCATTATAGATTTACACTACGGTCCGTTTCACCAAAAAGATCATCAGGTGTATGCGTGAGCCGGTGGACTCGCTGACTTTGTGTATTGTGCCAATGTGTGTTTGCAGTCAGGTGGGTCATTGACGGCTGGTGTGTACACAAACATATATGTAAATAAATGTTACGTATTTTTAAGTACGAACTTGATAGTATGCCTGAATTTACTGATAAGTTCAGTTCTACTGGTCAAGGTGATCGATTTATCAGGGGTTATAATAAAAATTTTTTCCCACAGGCATAGTTGACATCGTTTGGTAACATTATAGTATGAGTTAGCTTGTTTGAGGAGACCAGTTCATATCATAATTAGTTTTGCTATCTTTTAGGTGCCAAATGTATTTACTGAGCGCAGTATCTTTCTTCTTGTGTTAAAGTTTGAATGAAGACTTGTGGTTATTCCATCTGCTTTTGAATTGTGTGTCACTAATACCCATGTAGGTTTTATGATCTTCGTTAGTGGTGACCGTTGCTTTTTAAAAATGCATTTTATGAGGCATTTTCCTGCAAGGGCGCATAATTAATGCTCACAACAAATCCATCCTCTCAAAGCTAATCAAACACAACAAAATACCCGTAACTTCAGCAAAACCAAACGAATGCCCCCTTACACAAAGACGAGTCCACCGGCTCACGCATACACCTGATGATCCATTCGGTGAAATGGACCGTAGTGTAAATCTATAATGGAATAACATACTCGCCTTCTTTCATTTTTAAGTATATATATATATATATATATATATATATATATATATATATATATATATATATATATATGCCATAAACACGCTAATTGCAAAAAATGTTAATATCATCCGAAATAAGGTTCAGCCTGTTCATGTCCATTTATATATTCGCGATGGCGTAGATGAATCACCAACTGCAAGAACAATGTAAACACTGTCCATCACTTTAATAACATGGCAGCCATTTGTGTATGGTTGTACAGACTCTGACACGGAGAGTTCTTGAAAAAGTTCAAAATAGGGATTGAGATAGTTGGTACCATCGTGATTATCAACCAATACTTTGGATGGGTTGTACACAGCTGCGTAGACCAAAAATTGGCGACTATTCCACTGAAACGGACAAACCATTCGTGTATCCTTTACACCAGCAAAACTACCAGTAATTGTAAATTGTGGTTGACCGGCATCATTCCACTTGAAAAGGTATGCGTCAATATTGTAGTTAAATGCAGTGGCCAGAAAATCTCCATAAAACGAGAAAGTGTCCGCCTGATAGTATGCCGTGGCCACTCCTATAAAAAGATCGCTGGAACTCTGCAATGTTTCACTAACCAGGCTGTAAATTGTCGAACCTGGTAGTTCTCCACTATTCTCTTCTGAGTTTGTAAATAATACATACGTAACGCCACTGTAAATGAAAGAAGAAACACTCCGACACCCTTTAGTGTTGATATACTGAAGATGAACAACAGTTTTGGACGAATCATCCCATTTATATAGAGAACTTGTGGTATCAAGGTTGTTAGTTGCATCTTTAAAGCTAGCCAATGCAAAATAATGAATACCACCATCTAGGAAATAATGCCAATCATGGGCTCCTGTTGTTGTGACATCTCTGTGAAATATAAATTCATTAGTTTGCCAAACGTATATTTTAGAACTGGTAGTGTATGAGGAATCGTCTTGCTCCACAGCTAGAAACAGGTAGTGAAAGTCACCGATGGTCACAAACTCAATATCATACAAGTGATCCACGCTTATTGTCTGATATAATGAAAAGTAGTCGTCTTCCATCTTATGTAGGGTGCAGCCACTTCCTAGACTGGCAAGTGCAAGGATTACTGAGCCGCCTATCTCAAAAGAGGTTGCCTTTGTTGATGAAGTGACAAGTATGTCTTGGTGGGCTTGAAATGCCCCACTTAGTCCACCACTTTGAGTTGGTGTTGATGTAGTGATTGTAGGAATGCTTGCATCTAGAAGTATAAAAGACAAGGCTTAGTATATGACAGACTTGTATGTATCAGAAGTTTATTTTCTAAGGCCTAATAAAAAAATGTGTGGTTCCGATTACGATCAATTTTAGAATAGGTGGTGTAGGTTGAATTTTATTTTATTTTTATTTTTTTTTCATGTGCGAGTGTCTAGTTTAGGTTTTCCATTGTTTTTCAAATGGTCTCTGTGTTATTGGTTTCTTCCTATCAGATGTACAGCCATTACAGATTGGAAGAACAGTTTTATTTAAGTTGATGTCAGTTTCCGCATCCACTATTTCTCGTGAGACTTCACAATTTTTGCGATTTTATTATTTTTTTCTCGATTACGTAAAAAGATTTAGGGTCGGCAGTGAAAAACTAGGTGGGACCGGGTAACCGGAACCAAACAATTATTTTTTAGGCTTAATTGTGATTCAATAGTTCTTTCTCTGTGTGCATGTATATGTATGTATGTATGTATGTATGTATGTATGTATGTATGTATGTATGTATGTATGTATGTATGTATGTATGTATGTATGTCTGTCTGTCTGTCTGTCTGTCTGTCTGTCTGTCTGTCTGTCTGTATGTATGTATGTATGTATGTATGTATGTATGTATGTATGTATGTATGTATGTATGTATGTGCGTTTGTTTGTTTGTTTGTTTGTTTAGAATCTATTAGCGTTGAAGAACCTTCATGTACACTGAGGGTAATATGATAGCCAAGTTGAACAAATGTTACTAATGCTTTTTTAACAAATTTTCCAGACGAATAAAAATAGTAAAAACTAGTGTAAACGTCTAACATTTCTTTGGGTTTTCTCATCTTTATCTTCCTCAACATATGATACTAAGCATGTCAATGAAACCCTAGAAGAATCCCGAAATATCGTATATGATGAATTACATCGTCGTAAAACCACTGTCCTCTTTACGGCAACGTCCAAAGTGATGATGATGATGATGATGATGATGATGATGATGATGCGATGATGATGATGATGATGTGTGTGTGTGTGTGTGTGTGTGTGTGTGTGTGTGTGCGTGCGCGCGCGCGTGTGTGTGTGTGCGTGCGTGCGTGCGTGGGGATAGTACTGTTCCTTGATTCAGTTTCCGTTCCCATTCTCTCAAGCAATTTTTGTAAAGAATATCTCACTTTTATATCATGTTCCAAAAACACTGTCAAACTCCCCAACTCTACAAATCTGCAATCCACACTCAAACAGCAATGGTTTTAGAGATTCTGAAGAAACTGACCTCGACAAGTTGGTGCTACGTCATTCCAAGTACCAGATATTGTGTCGCATGTTAGCGTACTAGAACCGGATATGACGTAACCGCTATCGCATGAAAACCGAACAGTGGTACCACCATCGCTAACAATTGCGTTTCCATTGGTAGGGGATGGGCCGAGTTCACTGCACGAACCTACACAGAAAAAGTGGTAATGTAACATTCATAGACATAGTATTGCACTTACTAATATTCGTGGGTTACTAGTGCCACTGAAAACCACTCCGATCTTACAGGGTTGGCGAGCGGTATTTTCGTGATGCAATTCCATCAAATTACAAAGATCGTAAAATCGCAAGATTTTCGCCTTGATAGAGTTTATTTTTTAACCCATCAAAAAGTACCCTGGCCCTTGTCTAAATACACTCAAAAGAAATTTATGCAAATTTGGTCGCGATCGTCCAAAGAGCACAACAATTGTATTTTGTGTAAAATGATGGCGCTATCATCGTAAGTTGTAATTTGGAGTCATATTAAGTGTCAACGTAAGATTACTGCATATGTAATTGAGATAATTTACACTTAATTTGTTTTGTAAATTGTCAGGCATATCCTCCTTGCCAACACTCCTCTTAGGATTTTGTAACTTCAGTCATATGAACGTTAACGTTTTAGTCGAAAAAATAATTATGCACTTGAATTTTAAATCATCAGGGTCAACAACCTCGAGGTGCAATTATTTTTGAACGTTCGCCCCATAGTATTTATCGTGAAAAGAAATGAGTGACAAACAAATAGTACGCATTGATGAATGCTAGACAATAAAGGGAAGTATTATAACGTATGTATATGGGGGTTATGGCGATGGTGGGGGTAGGGTGTATTGTAATGACATAATGATCTTAATACCAGGCTTCGTTTTTCATTACTTTTTAAAGTCTCACAAGTGATGTTTCGGTCAAAGGGTACATGTAGGCCTGATGACATCTTCTCAGAAACCTGAGGTCTTGTGACTACAGCAAGACTTGTATAACGAGAGTAACTTCAACTATGCTTACTTCTTTTGTTGGTCAATCTTCCAGGGACTTTTTATCAATTCATTGATCATTGATTTTCTTGTCTTATATTGTATTGTAACAGATAAGAATTCAGTTTAATAAAAAAAATAAATAAAAGTAGCCCGGATTGGCGAACAGATATACATTTGTAACAACACTCAATAGAGAATTACCCTGTTGTTGTTGGCAGTAATATCCAGTGTATTCAGCGCCGCATTCACAGGAAATGACGTCCTGACTATCACAGCCACCCAGTGTACACGTTCCGCCATTTTGACATGGATTTGTGGCACATGAAACGTCCAGAAACTAAAAATAAAAATGAGCAAATTGATACGAGAGTACAAACATGTATGTGTATCACGTTCTGCATGGAAATAATTACAAATGTCGAGGAGGAGATTGAGTGAAAAGATCTCTGGAGCTAACAAATCATTCTCGGCAAGTTGAATGTTTTCAGCATGACAATATGGACAGTTTATGGTATCGAATAATTCGATGATATCGATCTAATGTAGTCTAAGAATTTTTTAAAGACGAATACGAGATAAAGACACGGTGACACTGTGTAGAATTTTACAAAATTGTTAATGACAATGCTAGAATTAAATACAAGATAGGTAATCGAGAAACGAAATCAGTCTACGTTATATTGTAGTTTTCATATTATTCATTTTCATATTATTTATTTTCACCAGACACATAGGGGAAAATGATACACAAGAAAAGAAAATAAAAGAAAATAAAGTTTGTACCTAGTGAGGGCCATAGAAATAGTTCAAGCAGAACTAGTCTAGTCTATGGCCCTGATACTATAAAAATAATTAAATATGTTTATGTTGATAACATTCTTTGTTAATGAAAAGACCCCAAGTACAATTTATGAAAACACTTGCATGTTCTGTAAAAGAAAATGGTAAAGATGTCGCTCAAATATTATATACTTTTTAATAAGTTTTATATACCCCCCCTGTTGTACACATACGTCAATTGTATTTTGCCAAGTTACAAATAAACTCCATGAGCACATACTGTGAATCATTAACGGAGGGCAAAAGTGGAATGTACGAAAACTAGGGTATAATACATCCAACGTTTAAAACAAATGTCCTTCCTCTCCTAAACGCCACGGCCGTATGATATTGGTACTTGGTGTTCTTTTAGTAAGGGGATTATTTTCATCGTGCGGGGCCAGACTCTTCGAAGACGTCCAGTAACATGAAGAAAAAAAATTAAGGCCCTAATCCTACTTATGGGAATACCGGTTAAATATCTATCGCGTTGAAAAATTTGCACCACCACCACCATCAGTTGGTTATGTGATATTTACAGACACTATTATGTTAATGTTACCATGGTTTCTGTTGGTAGGCAACCTACCTCTTGCTCAGAAGAGACAATTTGTATATATCTCGAGTCCAATTGTTCATGCAAATCGTCTGAAAAATCTTCCACCCATGCATCATTCAAGTCACACCAGCCTGACATGTGATCAAAGTTGAACGATATACAAGATACGTGCTTCTGACATATTACTGCACATCTTCCCAAAGTCCCTGTATGTTGGGAGTCGATCACGTGATTTCTAAGGGCAAAGTGTTGGAGATTTCTGCTGACGAAAGCGGCTGTTGTTGTTGTACAAGTATTACCTTCTGCGACAGACAAAGTAGTTCCTGCAAAGAAATCGTTACCCCATAAGAAAATATGCTATTTAACCTTTAGTAACTACCATGATCGATACTGAATGCCTTCCGTAAGGGCTGTGAGCAAACATGTCAATTGTATACACATAAGATCAAAATACATACATGGTATGTCCTTGAATTTTAAAATACAAAGAAAATTACACCAATCGGCTACAAGCATATAGGAGACGGAAGCTTTAGTATCATCAATATATGTACCACATTCATGTGAAATTTGAATCAAGCATTCGTCAGATATCGCCTATTTACAGAAAAGTGGTATTTATGCAAATGACTCACTAATGTTATAGGAAGTTTACCAAAACGTTTCCAGTTCTTGCATTAGAATTGATGCAGTACTTTTTGAGATATCGTGCCCACCATACCGCCAAACACACACACACACACACACACACACACACACACACATACAGACAGACAGACAGACAGACAGACAGACACACACACACACAGTCAGTCAGTCAGTCATACAGAGACAGACAGACAGACAGACAGACAGACAGACACACACACACACACACAAAGCTAGAACATATCCATCCGTTAAGCTGTTGTGTGATTGGTCCAGAAAAAGTCATGTGGGGGTAAATTTGATTACTGTAGTTCCTTGTGTATGCTACGAAGTGATGCAACTTTACATGTACTAGATTATCTATTTTATTACTTGCATGGTGACAACACTTCCTACCTTCCTAGGCCACTGATGTCATTATTATTATTATACATAGTGAACGAGTACAGCGGGGTCACAGGATTAGCAAGTTTAAAGTAAACAAGTTAGTCACATAGTTGCTGGGAGAAGGCAAATGTAAGGGCTACCACCACACAAAACTGACCCGTTTTCTTAGTTTGGAAGAAAGCCTGACATATCTTGTTACATTTTTGCTTATAAGAAACCAAGGAGGAATTCGCGTATACGTAGATCACACTACTCTCATTAATTTGTGAGTTACAATTTCTGAATTGCACGCGCGCGCGCGCACACACACACACACACACACACACACACACACACACACACAAACACTAGTTGTTCTATGCACCATACATAGTAAATCCCCGACCAATACTAGTGTGTGCCCAAATCGTCCGAAGTTAAAATTCTTACAAATTAATGTTTTAACAAATGTACTATAATCATGTAGCTATAAATGTGCATTCGAATAACTCTTCAGGCTCTAACTTACTACATGACAGCGAGACATTTCCCAATGGCATAAGCTTTTGATTGAAAACTCCTCCGGGGATTATTTGGTAGCAAGAGTCTTCATGTCTGTGAATACTATTGTGTTATTATGCCAAAGAATGTGTCAAGTCTGATAATTAAATATTGGGAGCATCAGAAGAAGTACTAGTAGATTGCAACTAACTCACTAAAGTTTATGTTTTCGATTACTTTACCATCACTGGCTCTTTCTGTATACAGTAGATACAGTGAAGCGACAAAATCTAAGCTTACTATAGAAGGTTTATTAAGACTGAGTTGTCAGATCAATTGTGGATTTCCAAGAATGCTTACATGATACACAAGGTGATATCATTAAGTATTCAACGAGTTATTAAAAGTGTCTATCAACGTGTTTCAACTATTATCTTCATCGACTCTTACAAGTAATAACTAAACTCTATACCGTAAAATAATCACTTTAAAACGGTTGAAATGATTAATTTACTAAATAATGTTTAGAAAATTGTACTTCTATCTTATTTATTTACAAGCTGTGAACATTTTGAGTTGGGCCAAGTGACTAACTTCCGCAATTCTTGACAATTTAATAGCTTAATAGCTTATCTGAGGAGGGAAAAGTCATTACAGTGCCACCAATTGGTAGTTCCTGATTAGATCCAAAACATTATGTAATCAAAGACTATTACCATATTGTCTGTATGACGTGGACACATGATTAAGATTCCCAATTTCAATCGTTTGCCATCTACGTCTATCTTCATTGGAATAAAATGGATGCTATGTTAGTCTTTTCTCAAGAATGTAATAGAGGAGAAAATCGACAACTCCTTTTCTGCGTTTCCTGTCCTTATTGGTTAAATTATGTATAATATCATAATGAGAATATTTAGATCAATTTCCAACTGCAATTTCACTTCATTAAATCTTCTCTTCTTTCCGATATAAATGTAACGTCAAAAATGCTGTTGGTGATTACTGTAACTTTCTTAGAATGTTTTTTTTTCTTACTTCAATTATGCGATTCATGCATCACAATATAAAAGTATCCTTTTCAAATACCAGTCCCAAAAATTGAAATATGCTGCATACGAAGATAAATGTACGGTTAAAACGCCATCGTGAGATGTTTGGTATTCCCTGTGAGATTGTGCCATATGAAATATGATTACATTTACACAACTTTGTTTTGGTATTACTTTGGAAGAAGTTTGGAACAAAACATTCATTCTTTACTCACTACTATTAGAACCATCCTAATAGACAAATGTGTTGATATGTTTAATTGTCTCATTTTATTGACCCTTAAATGAAAAAAAAAGAATCCGCCTGATTTATTTCCATTACTTTCTACAACATAAACAGAACAAATGGTTGTAGAATATACCATCGGTTTCCTACATTTCAGTTCTTATAGTGTACTTGAAAGAGAGATTAAGTTCTTTTATTTAAATAGGACGGTATAACGAGATGAGTTTTCTATAAATAGATCTTAATGACACAGAGAGCCGTCTATATTATCGAGCCGTCGGCAATGATTTTATGTAAAGGGCTGTCAAAGTCCATATATGTCTGGACACATTGGTATTAAACAAAGCACGGTGTTATTTAACTCTCTGACAAACTAGACAACACGATTACACTTCGTGCATTAGTTAAATGTATGATCAAAGATATGAAAGCCTTTTAGTGAAAATAATGCCTCGAGCTTTGTTCCTTGTTTGAAGTTTGGGTATGTAATTTTTCAAGGGTAACTGTCCAAAATCATTTGTCGAACAATTTGAAAAATGTATGTTTTCGGTGCCTTATTTTAATTATGAGTGTTCAGAAATAACACGCCAAGCGCGAAATACACCGAGTTGTCATCGTTCTTACAGTATTAATGTACAGAACACCTCATGGGGAAAATAATTGCTAAAAAGGTATCTAAGCAATCAACTTTGGGGTTCTTCCCTTGAAGCTACGGCAGTACTTTCTCTCTAGGTAGCTTTAGGTTTTGCTTTTAGGTGATGAATCATAATTAGGCCTAAAATGCCAACAATTTCTATCTTTCCGTTACTCAGCACAACGAATGATTACATAAGGGAATACACGATTGTATGGGATTCGTGGGTTTTCAATAATGTTGACATGGTAACTTCCATTTCATCACGTTACTTGAATTGTGTGCAGTCGGCTTTGTAGCGGGATTTTCTTTGGATAGTGAAAGCTGTGCTGGCGTCAGCAAAAGTTTTGTAAAGGTTGTTCTCGTGCGAACGTTCCTTAATTGGGAAGTCTTCTAACTGTATGATAAATGCAAGTTAAATAGCACGATCAAAAGATGAACCAGGGTCGATCATAACATTGGCATAAAACAACATGCACCCCAAATCAATAAGTCAATATTCATCACATTATAACACGCTGACACGTTTTGTTCCATGAATTGCGCAGAGCGTTGGGAAACTATAAACCCTGTCCACTTAGTTAAATGGATACATTCAAATGAAACTTTAACTGTAGATCAAATTAGTTGTTATTTATGAAGCTTCGGTTGCATGTTCATATGGAAACGTATACTACAATTTGCAGGGTTTAGACGATGCTAGAGATTGAATAAGTCTATTTTAATGAGATATGGCTAATATGTTGATATATTGTTTCCAAGGGCCCCGTTTTCATGAAATATATAAACCAAGGAGCTGTTTTGATATTGTTGTTGCTTTTGCTGTTTTCTGAAACTTTAAAGTCATTTCCTATTAGACATTTCGTAAGGTGTTAAAACTGTGACTCTTTCTTACTTTTAAAGCCAAATATTGATTACGTTAATGGAATCCGTAGTTAATGCGCATGCTAGAGTAAAGAATATGCACTATTTTTTTTCCAGGTATGGTTTAATTTAGCAAAGAAATTTGTTAAACGTCAGGATTTGCGTCGTACCGTCTACTGATGATAATGTTTAAGGTGACACTGAAAGTTATTTAATCCCCGGACACCTAATAAGAAAAAAAAGCAGTGCTATAATTTTTATAATTTTTGCAGCTACGGTAATAAATTTGCCCTACAAAAATGAATCTAGGTACTTTCGTTCTGTTTATATTATTTCCATCGAAGACTGAAAATATTTATTGAATTGTGCCTTTTTATTGAAAAAGAATACTAAAAAAGTAAACAAGCATTCTGCAAAGAAACTGAAATAATACGGTAACGCACATTATTAGATATAGCAGCACGAAAAGTGTTTGTCAATTTCTGAAAAATCGTGATTTATATATGTGTTTTTAAATTTGATAGTATAAATCAATGTTTTTCATCAATAATACTTGATTTGGTAATTTTATCTTTCCCAACAAAATGTTTCACGAAAAGAATTATATTTTACTTTATAAATCAATTTCAATCATACCCTCATCAACTCTTGTATTTTTTGTCATCTAAATTGATTTTCAACTTACTACTGAAATGAATGAAATATCTGCGGCAAATTCTATTTTTTAATATCTTTAGTGTTGTTTCATTATTTGAAATGTAACCATAAAACACATAATTCAACAATATTCGTTCGATAATTTCTAACTAATTTATGTAATTTTTGCAGCTACGGCAAACATGGCTGTCACTTATTCAAATTTGACATGGCTGAGAAAATTGAATGCGAGAAATGGCACGTCGTCGGATCTTACAGACTAGTCGTCTCGATAAATACCTACCCTTATAAATGCTTTATATATGCTTACAGTTGGATATTGTTAAGTGCAGAGTAAGTAATATTCGTGAGTATATTTGGTGATTCAGAAAACCAGAGTACGATTTAGGACAAAAGTATCTACCTGATGAATATCCTAACCGGGGGTAAAGTACTAAAATGGTTCAGGCAATTAAAGGTCTAAAATGGAAATCCATTTTTATAATTACTTGTCAATTTCGCTTTACATGTCACCGTGTAAACATTAAAAATGATGTATCTAAGCATAACATTTGCCAGGTTCTATGTAAGCCTACAAACGTTCAGTTTATAGCACATTCAAATGAACTATTAACCGAGCTACTTTGAACATATTTGTAAGTGTCACAGATCAATATTTGTCATTATGGTAATTTCGTCGCCTTGCCAACAAATAGTAAATTCACTTTTGATACTGAACTACTAGACAATAGTTTTGACCGTGGCTTTAATCACAGTACATCATTTGTCAGGTTTACTATAAGCTTACGAAAGTTTAGTTTATAGCATACACATTTATCTATTAACTTTGAACATATGTGTATGTACAGTAACATATTACAATGGCAGAACTAGTTTTCTTCCTAAATAAGACTCAATTTCTTCAAACTAAATGTAGCTGATCTAACATGATAAACCGCATGGTTGATCAGTATATTACAAGACATTTGTGGATTTACAACATGACAGCATGTGTAATATAGGTTAATATGGCAGAGTGTATTTGAATTATCAATGTTTGTGGTTATGTTATGGGTTCATCAAGCAACAGAAATGCCATCATTAGATGAATCAATCAAATACGAAATCTAAATAAATGTAAAAATAATCTGTCATTGCAAATGCACTCCGTACTACTTCTTTTCAACGACGGAACATATTTTTTGAAAGTTATACATGTTATATGTCAGTAGAAGTCTTTTGACAAGTGAAAACATCATCGTCGTCGCAGCCGCCGCCGCCACCACCACCACCACCACCACCACCACCACCACCACCACCACCACCACCGTCATCGTCATCCACACCGTCACCATCTTCATCATATGAGCAGCAGCAGAAGTATACAAGCACATATTATTCTCATTGATGACAAATAATTATCTGATGAATCGCTATTTAAAAGACTTATGCAGAAATCTTTCCTCTCACTATATCAAACTATTTGAAGACTGTTTTCGATGACGCGATTTGCTCAGATCTAATAATGTCAATTCGTACATTAGTGTATATGAATTTCTCAATTTGAAAAATGCAAGTAAATTAAAGGGGAGTCTTGTAAACATGGCTTACGACTACTTACCTGTACCCAAAACAGTAAAATATGGAACAAAATAAATTATTCATGCTGGGAAAACGAAAACTAAAAACGATTTCTTCCTTGTCTGTGGTTCGGTTTATTCAAATAAAAGACAAGTGAGAAGTTGACGCTGTAGTGTGACAACATATGCACAACCTTACCCGCAAACCACTAAATTAGCAGGAATCAGTCGTGAAAGGAAAGGATGTACTTTTGAGAAATTCTTTACATAATGCTCATGTTGAAGGCGCGGCGATGGTAATTTCCAGACATTTCACTACAAACGAGTACGAAATTATGACGAAATGTGCACGAACAGTTTCCATGGCAACAAAATCGCCCTATAACTCATGATCTAGACAGCTTCGTTATTTTTATATCATTTAAAAAAAATATTTTATATCAAACGCCTCGTCTTACATGACAAAATATTTTATTGAAAAAAGAATACGGAAAACAAACAAACTGGGAGATACTGGATTTGTTAACGCTCATTAGATATTCTTGTCGCGTTATATCAACAAGTGTGTCGACATATGGTGCTTTCAAACATCATTCAACGTATATACAGCCACTTTAAAGTATAATGACATCGTTGGTATGTGATTAAGACCCATCGGCAAAAAAAGTATTTCAAACTGGCTTCCATTGTACGAATCTCGTTAATAGTTATCGTCATGAGAGCCATTTCAAAGCAGATGACACGATATAGATTCCATATCGACGCACAATTAGATATCATTCCCCAATAATTTTATTCGTTCAGCCAAGGCAAATACAAGTGACCTAAGGGGGCCTTGTCACTACGAGTCGCGAATAGTGACGAAACACTTTGGTCAAGAGTATGTTCCTGCTCATTTGAGAAAAATATTGGAAAATAATATAATTATACCTCCTTAAGCATACTTTATGGAAATTCGGGAAAAAATAGTGGCATTTGGAACGTTTCGACTCATATTTATTTCGAGTACGGCAGAACCAGTGACATAGACATGGCTTGTCGTGACGTAAAACGACCAGGGTATATAATCCATTTTCTGTTCAAAGACAATAACTTGGCTTGTACATGGCATATTACATACACACTTTTTTATTTTATGTACCTTAGGTGTCAGTTCTCACATAGGTCAGTGGACACCACTTAGAGAGAAGGTAAATGTAAAAATACAAAGTGACGCCAAATCATAGTTTCCTTGATTGAGATGCTCGTCAGGATATTCTACATGTTTATAATGTATTGCGATAAAAGTCGAATGGTTTTCCTTCTATAAATAGAGCAAATTATTAGCATTGATGTACTCAACCAACATATGATTGCACCAAGGGATTTATAGCAAATGGATGTACTTTTATAGAAGTCATGGTTTATTCTTCTATACATGTCAAACATGCAATGCTCTGACGCATTGATATTACATCACTACTATATGAGATAAAAGCAACGATATATTACAAATGACGTGTATATGAACGTGGTCCTTCATGCTACAACAGACAACACGTGATGTCGGAAAGAAGGAAAATGCACACACAAAACGCACATTTGAACATCACAAAAATCATTAAACACTCAAACAATCACGATGGGAATTACCATGAAGCAACATTGGGTTAAAATAAATTAAAAAAGAAATTACACTAACGACTAGACAGTGAGGTGTCAGACCTCTGTTATCCCAAAGGCATTGTAATATTCCTGTATACTGTAAATGATTAATTTGAACGATTATCTGGGTGACACCTGTCAGTTTTTTGTTTTTGCTGATTCCTGAGATGTAGAATTAATCTGTCAGTATCTCCTCCAGTCGTATCAAGCCCACTGATTCAATATTCAATATTGACGTCATTATTAAGTCTAAACATCATGGACAAAATATTACCGTTTGATTTTATAATTAGAAATGGCGCGATGGGTTTGATGAATGTTGAAGCTTTAATGGTTGCTGGTTACTTGCCATTTGAGTCCATCAATTTATTTATAGTATTTATATCCCACGTCTTATTATGTAATTTAATATTATAGATTGAGTTGTTACTGCATCTATATAATTATAAAAAATGAAAACCGCCCGGTTAATCCTATTTTTCTCACTCAGTCTGTTTTTTCATCAGATGGAGGCATCTCACAAGGGCAATATTCATGCATCTGAATTTCATGCAACACTTAATCACTCATATAACCGTATCCCCCACACATACTTACATAATACATAACGTTTACATAGATAGATAGATAGATAGATAGATAGATAGATAGATAGATAGATAGATAGATAGATAGATAGATAGATAGATAGACAGACAGACAGACAGACAGACAGACAGATAGATAGATAGATAGATATAGATAGATAGATGGATATATAGATGCACGCGCACACACGCACACAACCGTACATACATACATTTTGTACATACATACATACATACATACATACATACATACATGCATACATACATGCACACATACATGCACACACACATACATACATACATACATACATACATACACACACACATACGAACACACACTATGTATAACGTCTGTCCGTTTTGTGTGCAGATACGCTGTCGATGTGCCTTCTGCTCTTCTTTCGTTACTCACAATAATTTAGATAGCAGATCTAGAAGATAAGGATTTGACATCTGTTAAAACACGTTCTTTACTTTACAAGATGGTTTAAATTTACAATATACTGTAATCTATTTCTTCATTAAACCTGTCATTACATGTAATGTACAGTTTGAATCATTCAATCAACGGTTTATGTTACTCTTCTTATTCTTGAAAAGCTGGAAACTTATATCAGAGACCCAATGATATTACTTAAGTTACTGTCAAACTCGTGTGAGTTTTTATTCATTACCGATCGATGTATGTCATTTCATATGTAAGAAATATTAGTATCACAGAGACACGTTTCATTGATGATAAAATGGTAATCGATAACCAGTCTTAGTGCCATTGGCAGAAGAATATTTATTAAAAAATGAACAGGAATAGTGGTATCTTTGAGGTACTGAAAGTCAATTAGAAACACATATCTGTGTTCATCTCATTTGGTGTGAAGTAATAAATCTTCCATGGGATTATACAGTTGCATGATTAAGAAACAGCTTAGCTTGAGGCTCTTTTAAATGAAATGATATTGCATTTTACTCGAGGGTAAATCTGGTTTATTCTGTGTTGATGCGGAGTCTCATAGCGACATTATATTCAAGAAATCGTATACTTAATCTATATGAGATGATGATGACGTATATGATCGTTTGATTTCCAGACGTGATATTCAGTGATTCAAGGACATGTTGAGGACAGGCAAGCATGGAGTCTCATGTTCTATTCTGTTTAAGAAAAACAAACCGAATAATTACATTTGTAAACGGAATGAATGTTTACCTGCATCAAATATGTACTAACATGGTCAAATTCTCTCACGTATTTATGAATACAACATGATTGTTTGAAATCTGATCAAGGAGGCATGAGTCCTTTTTAATTTTCTTTATGATCAACTTAAGCATGCAGGCCGACATGTACACATGCAAATGAAATGAAATTGAGGAAAGAAAACGTTTAGGAGTTGAACATTCGTACCATAAATTATAGATCGATGTTAGCAACTGAGCTAAGGTGTTATCCCATCATTTCTTCCCTCACGACAGGCGTGAAGTCTACCCATTAACCTTTATAGTCCCTACCTAAAGGTCGCCAACATAGGATGGATATTTCTAAGCAATATGAGTATCATATAGTGATATAATGGCTTTTGCGAATGGTTGTTACGGTAAAACACATACATGCATATATTTGAAATTAAATTTAGGAAGTAACAGTAACACACTTTTAAGAGTTGAACCCACGTCCCCTGAGGGATCTAGTCACAGTGCTTTAACCAGCTGAGCTAATGTATCAACTGGTACATTCCCTGTATTAGTGTGTGCCTGTCTATTCCTCGGCAGGTGACAAGCCAACTTATTAACCTTTAGCCTTTCAACCTTTATGACTGAAAGCGCTGCCTCTGACCGTATTGATTTATGTGGGGCAGGTTTATGCTCTTTCGTGAGGTTAGATATATTGCAAGGGTGAGCCTGCAACGAATTTGGTATCTTAAGAGAGATATACATGTACAAGCATATATGCATGGTCAGGCGAAACAGCTTTATAGACCACAAATCCACAATCGGTGAATCGTATACAGGTAGTCGATGCAGATAGAAAGGTTTAGGAGAAATTTCACACTGTATATACTGGATTGCAATAACTTACAAAATAAATCTGATAAGGTGTCAGACTACGGTTCGAAGAAAATCACTCACGTGGACACTCACAAGGACAATGAATCAGTCAAAGTTTTTTCTTGCAGTTATTTCTGAAATATGTCACATTAAAGCGATATTAGCACACTGCTTTGACCAATTCCCTAATGTTCCGTGATTACAAAGAAATGCAGAGTATATGTTGACAGTACGTCAATCACTAAGTGTCTGCTTTGAACACTTTATTTGATTACGTGAATTAGCTACGTTAAAAGTTATAATCAGATCAAACAATCCCATTAGTATCCTTTTTCTGAACATTAAGAGTCCTTACAACATGGTACGTTGTATGTTACACTATGTTTAAATCTTATATAACAACGTTGACCGAATTACCTGTTTTCTAGCTAAGGTAGCTAAAATCAATCTCGAGCAATATATTACATATTTTGCAATTTTCTAAAGTGTGTCCAGGATTCATAGGATCCAGACAATGTGTCCCAATCTACTTTAATGATACATAGTAAAATAAAAATAAAAAATGGATTGCAGGAAAAAATTCTGTGCAAATTGAAATCACAGTTTATAGTACCTATAGGATGTGAAAGGTCAAACCGAAAGATTAATCATTCGTTACATTACAATGCAGTAGGTATATATTTTACTAAGTCTCAACAACAATTTATTTTACATCCAACGTTTAAATCGTAGATCGTTTTGGATGTGTGTGTATTCATATTTGAGTAAGTACGGCATATTGATGATAATCGTTATAATAAATATATCGATGGACTTTAGAAAATGATGATTACAATGAACTGATTTACACCCAGCAGGTTACAGGTTATCCGAAAGAGTCATCTCTCATTTAATTACATTACGTATATGCAGTTATAAATCTTATCAGGCAGTTATTCATCTGAAATGTTTAATCTCTAGATTTTCTTTTAAAATTGTATATCATATTAATGCCATTAATACACTTTTAGACAGTAAATAGTTACTACATGAATCCTCCATCACTGGATCAATTTATGGATTCATAAACGTGTGTGAAAACATCTGTCTTTATAAAAGTAGGGTGGTGTTATATGTGCATGCTGCATGGTTCACTGGCATGATCAGTAGTGGAAATTTCTATCGTTCATCTCACTATTAGAGATAGAAACCGTTGCAGGGAATACAAGAAATGGAAAGAGGTATAGAGTAAGATTTTGGAAACATTACAAAATAACGATTATGTAATAAAAATACAGTGTTTTTTGGATAGTTGTTTGTGATATACAACAGGTAAATCGAATCATTTCTGTACAATGCAGTGACTGGGCAGAATCGGTGAAATAGAGTGGAACATTGATTTTTTTAGCTAAACATTACGTCATGCGACAAAATCGTTCTAATTCATATGGAATGATGAAGAGTATTGCTTTCAAACACAAAGTGACAGACTGAAATCGTTTAATGGAATCGAGTAGGAGGAAACTTTATAGATTTCATAGAGTAAAGTTGACCCAAGTTAAAAGTATTGCATACATTGTAACTGCGCGAAAAGGTCAGAAATTGATCAAATATAGGAGAAGCTTGGTTCTTCAGACTGACTCTGTTTGTTGGAAATGAAATCGAGAGTAATAGTCATAAGAATGGCATGCATGGAACATGTTGACTTGGTGAGGTGAAATGTCAAATTGATTGGCTTGTCGGCTATATTTGACTATATGGCATACTGTGAACTAGTCACGCATTTATTACACATGGGCTATTTAGTTTTCTTTGCCGCAGTTATCCCTCAGGGTTCCGCAGTAACTCCACATGTCGTTGCCTATCAAAAAGACAAATGAAAACGCACACATCATATTACATTGGCTTCATTAGAAACAAAACCAGAAGAGTTCCATTTTGACATTATACAGAATGTGATACCAGATAGCGATACGCTTGTAATTAGACATGAAATGACGACGTAGGCACTATGGAACATCACAGTGAAAAATCCAATTCAAGTGGAAAAATTAGCGCCTACAAAAGAACAAAGCTAGAAAACAATTCCGTCGATAACACTGACTCATTTTATTGTATCTATCAAGTTACAAGATAGATTTCGTAAGGGAGCCTTCAGTAATTACGAGGGGGGGAGACGGGGGATTGGGGAGGGTCATATTTTAGAAACCCATCCAAGGTGGACATTTTACGTTGACTCATTTTATGATCTACCTGGATTGTACTTGTTACCATAGAGTGAGAAGATATAATTCTGTAAAATGCACTCTGCACTATTTCAAACAAAGTCTACAATTCTAAGAGCAACAATACACATCCCTTCTAACTAAGGTTCATATTTAGTAAACTGCATGTAGTTACAATTTACTGTTTTCCACAAGTCCTACTGACATCTTGTGTAGCTCGGCTATTTGGGAATATGTCATATGACAGAGCTCAAGATAAACTGCACATTGCTCATTGTTTTAAAATGCATACACATTGCAAAATGTGCATATGAGGCATACACGCGATTTCTATGCAAAGACTGACCTGTATCACATACATGCTGAAACCAGTAACTGGCTTCAAGAAATTGTCTCATGAGAATGTCCATCGATCAGAAAATAGTGTAGAATATTTTATTTTACTGTTATTGTAATAATAATTTTAGTCCAGACTAAAATTCAAAAATGACAATGCAGTTTGTACATATACAGGCTGTGTTAACGAGCGTTTCCCAAACACAGGAGTGTTTCAATATGTGTTATGTAGTAGAACAAGAAACTAATAACTGTAGTTGATACACAGAACAAAACATACTGAAAAAATCATCAAAGTTACAGCTGCTGTCCCTTTAATCTGTCCACATAATTTTTATTCATCTATCAGTGAAATTGTCATATTGAGATGGGGGGAGGGTCAGATTTTTAGAACTTGGGATTGGGGGAAGGGTCACATTTTAGAAAAAAGGAGTAGGGGGAGGTCACATCTTAATACAGCTCAGACATATCCTAAATCCCCCCTGTCCATCCCCTCGTAATTACTGAAGGCTCCCTAATTAAAAGAGATATTGGATGAAATCCTTTCATTTGCACAAGCAATAAGTTGAATCTAAGTACTATAAAGGACGGTGACTGGAAAACGTTATATGAATGCAAATATGGTATAAGCGATTGCAAGTCAACTATAGACCTTAAAGGTGTAACGTGCTCAAAACCAGGACAACTACAAGTAATCAAAATCTTATACTTATCACATTTTAAAGGGTAATATGACCTTTATTTCAAGTATGCATTGGCTTTAAATAAGGAAAATATGTAGACTTGTTATCTACTAAAAATGTAGATCCAACTCAACGTCTATCTGTTGTTGTAGTCCATGATATGAATCCTAACTTATCCTGGCATATAAATCTCTCAATGGAAAAATTGACCCCCCCCCCTCCCGACAGAACAACACTTCAAACGTGCAACCAGATTAACCAGGCGATCTCATTCATATACTCTCAGACTATAAAGCCAAAACAAGTACATACAACTTACAAGTACACATTATCCTTACACCGTAAACGACAGGAACAATCTCACAAATAATAATTGTCTGCACTCCATCTATTGGAATATTCAAGGAAGAAGTGTTAAAGCAAATCAAAAGTATTTACCCTTACTAATGCTGCCCACACACTCATGTACAACCACAACTTGGTGAGATAGTATTACCGTGTCAACAGAAACTAAAATTAAATTGTGTCAAATGAAGAATTGTGTAATCATGTTATTTATTTATTTATTTATTTATTTATTTATTTATTTATTTATTTATTTATTTATTTATTTATTTATTTTTCGCTTGTATGTAATATTGGTCAATGCGCCATGGCCTATTAGTATAAAATAAAGTGTAAGTGATAAATCAACAATTTATGTTAAATAAATAGAGTTATAACACAGCCTTCAGTGATTGGCTTAGATCGTGTCACGTGGTATGGACTAGCGATCTAAAGTGATCTCAATCTGCATATGGTATGCACTAGTGGCATTCTATTTTCCTTAGGGTGCTATTCATGTAGCATGAGAGTCCTCCCGAGGATTGGCTTCGACTATGGAAAGAATAAGTGTATGAGAATATGATGTGTTATTAAACCCTTACTGTCTGGCCTTGTTAGGGCACGATTAGACGTCATTTTGCCTGGCGTGCTGTTATGTAGGTTTTTGCAACCTAGGGAAATAGTTGCTGTATAACAGTCCTTGGGGGTAATCTGCGTCTACTAGTTCTTGAATAAGGCCAGGCAATAAATATACTCTACTTCCCCACCGATTTTAATTTCTTTGTACTGTCCTTTAATAATAACATTCTCAGTTCATTGTCACCTTATCGTGACGTCAGAGTATAAAACCTTATTGTGTTGTGACTATTATTGTACTTATAATGTAAGTGATTGCAATCGAAAACAAATTATCGGTGAAAATTGTGAAGGTATGGGTAATTTAACAAAACACAAATCAAAAGTATTAATAACTAATTCACACAACTTCTATAGGATAGGGATGTTCTTAGCTAGAGGTAATTGAGACCGAATTAAGACTTCAATCGATCTATGCAGCCGACCGAAGTAATTTTGCTATGTCAATATTGCTGGCAGACAATGAACCTATTGAGAACGAAAACCTGTTTTGTACGATCAAAACGGAAATGATCGGTTGAATTGTACGATGGTCTGTTGTAAAACAGAATCGGGTGTCTACTCGTTGTTTTTATTTCCTGCAAATACCACGAGAGTTAGAAGTCAATTTTCTCTCCTAAACAATTATGTGCTACCCACGCACTCCATACATCATTTTTATGATAGTTCACAAGTCGCTTAGCCTACTGACAATTAAACATACATTTTCACGAGAATGTCATAGTTGTATTCATTTGATGGGAGTTTTTTATTATGCGCATTTACCTACTTTTGTATTTCATTTCACAGTTGCCTTGGCAATATTTATATTAATTTTCTATATTTTCTCAGTTTGGTCTTCAGGTCAACTTACATTATGTCACTATCCATAAAATATTTAGATGCATATAAATGTTAAAGAGCAAATATTTCACATATATAATAGCTTATGAGGTTACTATCGAAAACAATAGTTCAATGTATGGAACTCTAAAATTGAGTGGCCATATACTTCATTTGCAAGGCTTCAGCAAAATACAACTTTCTTCTTCAAATTTGTTAGAAACCTGTATTTATGAACATAATGCTGTCTACCTCAGGCCATCTCTCTGACATCTCTTTGACTTAATCCTGAATTCCAGAAAGGGTCCAATAATTGTTCTATGTGTGAAGAAATGTTAATCCCCTCTCTACCGAGGGAGGCGGTATGAGGTTTGTATATAAATAACCATAAGTTAAGCAAAATATTGTCAAGATACTCCTTGTATCAAGTATGTCGATGTAGGACATATTACTCGTAGCAAGGTACTGTGATTGATAATCTAGTGTCGTATAATGTTATCAAGGCATCCTGGAACTTCGAAGATAAGCACCAGTATCAAAGATTGAGTTTGTTGTAGCAACGACCCTAACAGCGGGGATCGTAAAGGCCAATTAAACGTTTTGAGTGACATCTAATTTAGAGTGAATGAGCAAGAACGAAACCTTCAATATAAAATTTACCAATTCATGATCAACTTGATAAAGAATTTTATAGAACGAATGTTGGGTTTATTGAAGTGTAACATCAATGCTATTTCAGATGGTTTGTAAGCCAGGCCATCTGTTTCGATGTTAATCGATTGAACCCTTTTTCACATTTTATTACCTGTCTAATTTGGCACATTGGGTCGATTTATTTCAATTTGCCTATCCCAACTCATTCTATTTGTACTTTCAACATAATCAGTGTTTTCAATTGATGGATATTTATATGCTAATATAAGAACCAAAATATAGATGTCAAATACGAAGTTAATGACAACAGTTATCTGGTGATAACTAGAGCTTATGACAAAGAAACGAGCTGAAATATAGATGGGTGTTGACTGCCGTATGTTAGGAGTGATTACCGCAAGTTACAATGCCGTACATCAGAGTAAAATTTAATTATCGATGTGAATAAGGTTGCTACTTTTCATTAACATCAGTTAGGCAGCAAAACTGTAACAAATTCAAAGACCGACGTACTATGTATAATAATGGATTTGCGATTCTTCCAGCTTTTGAACTAAATTCGTTGTCATGAAACATCTGTAAATTCACATGGAAATCGTATTGCTCATGTTTTTCAACTTGTTGAGGCGCTTCTCAAGGTGCAGTTAATTACAAGGTATATTTTATGCGACGTCAATTAACTTGTAAAAGATGCCAAATGAGTAACGTTCCATGATATGGCCTTCTTGAACACAACCCTGGTTTGACGAAATGTTGTAAAACACTGATACCAACATTTCTATTTTCCTGTCTTTTTAAGGAAAAATGTGTACAATTTAATGAAAGTAACAATATTGGAGACATCTTGCGATAATACAAAGTTGACAAGAAGGACAAACTGCTACCATGATAACATGACTTTCATCTTTACTGTGACGAATTCAACATGTGAATGTCGTTTATCCATTTATACACTGTGTGAACAGTCACTGAATTAACAGATACACACGAACACAACTCCTGCATCTGCAACTGTCTCTGCTAGTAGTTATAAAACCTTGGCAAATGTAGGCACTTCAGCATATGTTAAGAAATTATATCACAGTCGGAATTCCTGTTATAAAACCTAACTTTCGCGCCAATGACCATTTCCTTAGTTTCTCGATATTGCCCTCTACATACACGGGGCAATGTACTTGAAGAGTTAAGTGTTTGATCTTTCAGCCAACATGATTTATCCGTCTCAAAGAAAAACGTGATGTGTCAAATTGTGATCCGGCATAGCACATTTATCAATCAATGTGCAATAAAAGTACGTCATTCCCACATTACATTGCAGCAAACAGCATATTTCACCATCTAAAACAGAACTATGGATATCCGTTCAGGCTAAATTTAATAGAGTACTACGTTTTGTAGTCATCGTACATTAACAGCAAACTATGTTCTGTCAGTCAGTTTGGTAGGACTCGCTTTTATACCAATTGCACAATCTAACTTTAAATTGAATCATGAAAATAACTCTCATGAGATATATTAAAATACAATACATAACTGAATGCTATAATTTAGAAATAATGATATGGAAAATAGTACATTCAAGTTTTTAAAAAATGATTTCATGTCTCGATGTTTACAGCAACAATGTAACTTAAGGCCAACGACGAAAAATGATGTCTTGAAATTGTTTTCAATGTGTTCCTTTTGGAAGTGGTTAAGAACTACAATGACAATGACAATGACAATGACAATGACAATGACACATGTTGGGTAGGCTACAAGTTCAATGATAATGGTAACACTGAAATTACAATATATCACCAAAAATGCTTTCAATTTGGTAAGCCATTCAACGTCATTGGCCAGGACAATAATTTTGGGTTCTGATATTCTATAATTTAATTAGTTGATTGATTGATTGATTGATTGATTGATTGATTGATTGATTGATTGATTGATTGATTGATTGATTGATTGACTGACAAGTGTATTGGGCGATCTTTCCTTTCGATTAATAGTCAGCTATATTTCAACTTCATAGTGTTTATTCAGAAGTAAAGCGATTTTAATCACGTCGGAAAATAACATTTTTGAAGATCACTAACCTGTTAGCCAGCACAGTTTTAGTAACAGTGGAAACAACATAGCGACAGGAGCTGCTCGAAATCTTGATGTCATGGTAGGTGACCAATATCTATGATCACAATATGACTTTTCAGGCGAAGATTGAACAACAAAATCCTCTGGAACATCCAACACCACACCACTCTGCAATAAATACTTAATGTTCCGAAGCAGAATAAATGGGAACCCACTTTTCTACTCAATTCAACATCTCTTCTAACTCTAACACACCCTGAACACCAGGTGGCGTTTCAATGCACGTGTCAATGACACTGTTCAAGTTCCACTACACAGAGGTGGGGAGGATGTGCTCACACTGGAACACCCGTTGTTATAGGCAACGACGTGGGAACAAACCAGAATGCTCATCAAAATCGTACAAATTGACGTCAGAATTCATATCAAGATGAAACCCTGACGTTCATGCTTTCAAGATATAATAGTATCCACGCAGTGCATCAATCGGAAGTTATCATGATGGCATAGTTATTCCCATTCTCCATTACAGAGGATTCCCTTCTATACACATTGTTGGATAAATAACAATGGGATGAACTGGTTTTATACAACATCAATAGTATCGCCAACACATGCAGCATCTGTGAATTGTTATTGTCTATAGATAAGCAGATCTGTGTAAGCTCATATGAATGTTGCCTATGTCGAGTCTAACAGCTGAAAGTCGATTTTGTTTAACATTGCTCATTATTTTCAATGCATGAAAGCTAGTGTTTGAACCGCTACCGCGATATAGTAAAACACAGAATTCATTGGAGAAACTCCAAACTTTCGCAGTCTAAACTTGATAATAAATCAACAAACCCCTATGTATGTGTGTGTGTATGTATGTATGTGTGTATGTATGTATGTATGTATGTATGTATGTATGTATGTATGTATGTATGTATGTGTGTGTGTGTGTGCGTGTGCGTGATTATGCTTTCTGAGTTTCATTAACATCTTTTCTTTATATAACTTATTAGCTCTCATCATCATTATTAGAATTCTTCTCAATTTGATAAATCTACTTTTGAAAAAAAAAAGTTTGAAGAGACTGAGATAAGGTTGCCAAAATTTTAATCTAACATTCAGGCTTTTTCTACAGGGAATAATCACTGTACTGTATGCTGTAACTTTTATCCCAGCCTTGTGTATCTTTATCATGCCCAATCGTCTCTATTTCGTATATATTCACATATTCAACTATCTTTACCTACATAATTTGGACCATTTATTCCACCAACTAACTGCCGTTCAATTATCACTACCACACATAATAGTTCAACTCGTTTTTTTTTATCAAAACTCTTATAAACAGTGAAATTCAAAACTTTTAACGAGATAGTGTGTACATCTATACTTGTATATACAAGTATTAGAGACTTTTAACTCAATAAGAAATGGGCTTTCCTTTTTGCCTCCACATATTCCTTCTTAAATTTTCACTTATTTACAATGTGTATACTTTATATAGTAAGCTAAGTTCCAGTAGCTGTCCATAGTCACCAAAATAATGTATATATTGGGTTTGGGAATCAGCTTTTATCATTTTTAACATGACGTATTAATCAATGTCTTTGGATAAAAGCAAACCTGTTGAAGCGAAACAGAGGAAAAATAATTTCCTTGGAGTATAAATGCATATATTGTACTGCCTGTATGCTCAGTGTAAAATCAATTGGAAATGGGTTATTTCATTTATTTTCATTGTTATTAGTAGTAAATAATGTATAGCGTCCTCGTATTGATATAAACAATATAAACTTCATCGTGTGTTTCACGTGTTTCATGAATTTGATATCGGTATGACCAGACAGGGTTACAAAAGAGATGAATGTTTTAGTGGGTACAAAGACGAATTGTAAGTGTCATGGTATTGGACTTATTACACGTGTATCAATCAATTTGCATTACAAAGTTTGATAAATGGAAAATGGACAACGAGTTATTTGGGGGGAATTATATTGCATTTTGGACAAACACTGACATATGGTTCGGTTTCTGGATCACATTATAATGATGTTATGTTATTTTCATATCATAAATTGATGTTTCGGCTCATCACCTCAAGCAAGCCAAGTTGAATGAACGCGTTCGAACAGAAACTATGGGATTAACGACAACGCGCGTCCACGTCATTGGTTTTACAGTGCACAAAAAATAAGTCAAAACGTTCCAAATTGGGTCCATATTGATATACCATCCAGCATGCCATTATTTCCCCCAATATACTAGTATATTATTGCGTGTATATAATTATGTTATTCCCTCAATATTTTCCTTGATTCAGCTGGAAAAACATGTGAAGGACGTGTCTTTCAACTCTTGGTTACAAGGCCCCTCAGGTCACCCATATTTTTCTTGGCTGAACGAAGAAAAATGTTGGGGAACTGTTCTTAATTGTGTTCATGACCGATACGTATTCGTAATAATTGACCAGAAAAATCATATACATTTGAGAGTGGGAGAATATGAAGTAGCTGAAATACAACACACATCGGATGATTTAGTTCATAAACCGATTTAGAGTTCCGCCAATAACCAATTAAAGTACTCATCCCAGAGAGACATACGGAACACATCATTACAGTTTCTACTTTGTAGAAAATATTCACTGAAAAACAGGCCAATTATTCGAAGATCATATGATATTTAACTTCCGAACTAGTGATTTTATACATGTGAAGCTGTTCATGACGTGATTACAATGTTATTAGATTTCTAGAGTAGTCTTTGAATGTAATGAAATATTGTACAGTGAACACAAATTACTTTTGACACAGTGGTTTCTTATCCTGAATCGTGGTGGCAAATTTATGAAAGCTAAAGCAATATATTGCAATTTCAAAGATCTGCTAAAAACTACCATTGTTAACTGACATATGCCCTTTATATATCGGAGCAATTTGCCATGCGATATGACGACAGTGCGTATACATGAAATGGGTCACCAAACTTCTGAACTTTACGAACAGAAAAAGAAAGGTTATATGTTGTAGCAGACATATATATAGCAGTTATTTGTATTCGACAAATAGGAAATAGTTTACCATCGTGTTGAAAGAATAGGAAATAAGATGGGTGCAAATAGACGTATATGTGGGGTCCTGCAGTGTGAACTTATTTAGATAGTCATTCCCATGAGTGACTTTAGTGTAAAGATGTACTTGCTTTTGTCGCAAGGCTAAATAATACTATGACCATTTTAAATATTTTTCATTGTCTTCATTGTCAACCTACAACATCCTTCAAGAGAATCTTAAGTTCCCAAGAAAATGTGAAGTCCATCTCACTGTAGTTACTCCATGGGTTTGAAACATAAATATGCTCATCCATCCATCCATCCATCCATCCATCCATCCATCAACCAGCCAGTCAGTCAGCCAGCTAGCCAACCAATCAATCAATCAATCAATCAATCAATCAATCAATCAATCAATCAATCAATCGTTATTATACACAACACATACTAGAAGAGTGCTGTATGATTCAAGTCAGGAAAAAATAAAATGAAAAATACAAGGCTCACAATTGAAGAGCATAAAATGTGTACAAGCAACTTTCATGAAGGGAAGAGCCCCCCAGGGGTACCCCTAGTCAGATCTGGTAGGGGTGTGTGGCCAATGCTGTCAACCCCAGACCCCATTTTAGACTCATTTAAAACCAAAGACCGATTTAGAGATTCTTCACCCAACAGTCTCGACTAGCGATTTAATGAAGCTAACTTCTAATTTAAAGTTAGACAACCATTTCAGCACAGCTAAAGTGTTGCAAAGAAAGGTTTTGATAACGAGTTTAATGTGGTTTCTTTACTACTGTTGGGCAACTTGCAGTTGAGGTAAACATCGCCGACTTTAGGATTACCTGTGAAGGCCTGTAACTACGTGTGCAGAGTAGGAATTTTTGATATCTTTTCAAAGTTTACTTTCTGCATGTAAAGTATTGGATTTTGATTGTATTTTCGCACACCAACTGTATGTACATATTGAAGTTGTCATTTCTGAACAGTCTTAATATCACTTTTTAGTGATAAATACCTAACGTTCTGTTGAATACTTTGTCTACGGACATACTACGTAGAAAAAAACGGTTCTCGTCTTTGCTGACCTCGACTATCTAAAATGTCCTTAAGTTTTATAAATTTTCTGATAATACTCAATCGGTAAGGTACGCTTTGATGTGGCGCCCTCACACATCGGTCAACTCCTCTTTCTGAGAGATATGGACGGTGCACGGTGAGGGCGGGACAACACGACATGGCATACTTATATTAGTATGATCTGGATCTTGATATGGATCTGGATAAATGATTGGCACCGCCTCCCTAGGAGTCTCACACACTAATGGTGGCTAAGGGTTAAGATATGAATACTACTGATTTAAGTGATCTCTAAGTCTTGTCTTGAATGATGAAGTCAAAGATGATTCGATGACCGAAGAGGGTAGTGCATTACAGTCAACGATTGTTCTGGTGAAAAAAGAGTTCTTGAAAATTTCAGTTTTTGAATCAAAGTGTTTATATCTGGCTTGATGATCAAGTTGGATAAATTGATAAGTTTGGAGTTTGTACTCTTTGTTCTGTTTTATGACACTGACAATTACACAACATAACAATTTCACGTGTTCACCTTCTGAGTGATTTTTCAAAACTCTTCTTCAGTATATCCAATCATGTGTTATTGTGTTCCGCGAGATCCATGGAACCTTGAAAGTTCGATCACACATCAAGGGCCCAGGTAGTATTAATAACGGCCTGCGTTGCAGGGCTTTAGTGAACTGGAGCTCATGATGATTCATCCAAATAACCACGTGAGAGACAACAGTATTGATTACGTCACAGGTATTGTAAACAGCAATTACAAATACGTGCAACTGTATATCACTAATGTGATAGTTGCTATCTTATCTTAAGACGCAAAACTCAAACTGTTTGCCAAGTTTGTGTGATTTTGTCTATAAAAGACACACCTGAACAAAGTACAACTCGACGTCCACTGCTTTTGTCAACTTTGAAATCACTGCTGTCTTTCTTCAAACAACTATGAAAAATTATTTCTCATTTCTTGTACTTTGTATCCTATGTCAGTTGCATGCATCCAGTCTGGCCCAAGGTGAGTAATTACATGTATGATGTGTGAT
This sequence comes from Glandiceps talaboti, assembly GCF_964340395.1. Classification (NCBI taxonomy): domain Eukaryota; kingdom Metazoa; phylum Hemichordata; class Enteropneusta; family Spengelidae; genus Glandiceps; species Glandiceps talaboti. The sequence goes on along the minus strand of NC_135560.1, from coordinate 5,985,740 downwards.
TACGTAGATCGACAGTTACAAATTCATGTAGTTTGGAACTTGACGTTCACGTTGTACATTTAGTATGTTTAATAGTGTTAGCTAACTTGTATGGAATCGGTTAATCTAATAATAGTGCATACATGTATAGACCTTTCTATGTTCGAGTACGTTATAGCGCATGACATGTTTGACGAATTGAACGTTTATCAATGCTCTTCATCATCGTCTACAGATATAGAGGAGGGGCAGGAAGGGTGAATTTTTAAGGTCGTTTTGGCTGATACTCGCAATGTATAACAGTAGTGTGACCAATTTTGAGATATGATAAATATTGACATTTTACTTGTTTCCTGGCCAAAGCAAATCAAAATAAATTAAAATAATTAAAATCGACCTTATGTAAAGTTATATTTTTCAAATTATTTCTCATTACATTCGGATGTAATTTCAAAATACACCATCAAAGATATCGTTGCATTCTTAAATACAAAGTCTGTGCCCCTTACAAAAGGCATATATAAGGCCTTCTACAACATGTCCATCAAATACGTCTTACACACGCACAGGCACATGTTTCCCGAGATATGTTCCTGAATACATTAAGATATTGATAATATTGAGATACTTGGCCCAAGAAATATATGAAACTGATAAAATAACACTGGTTTCTAGGATCGCGTTAACAAGTGCAAGCATCGCGAAATATCAATATAAACGTTTATATTTCGCGGTGAGTGGACTTACACGATCCTAGAAACCGGCCCATGTTATTTTACCTCTTTCATATACTATTTGCCAAGTATCTCATTATTATCGCTATCTTATTGTATTCAGGAACATATCTGGGGAAACAAGTGCCTGTGGTCTTACAGCTTGTACGTGAATTAAGTAGCGCTATACAAAAGATTAGATTGAAGTCATTCATGATGCCTTTAATATGTTACTTTTTTAAATTTATGATTTTTGGTGGTTGAAGTCTGACATGTGTGGTTCCGGTTAACCGACCCCACCTATTTTTTCACTGCCGACCATAAACGTATATTCGAGAAAAAAATTAAATTGTGAAGTCTTGCGAGAAATAGTGGATGCGGAAAGTGACAGCAACCTAAAAAGCCCAATATAAAACTGTTCGTCCAATCTGTAATGTCTGTACGTATATCTGATGGAAAGAAACCAATAACATAGAAACCTTAAGCTTATGGAAAACAACGGAAAACATAACTACCTGATCCAGACACTCGCACATGAAAAAAATTACATTACAAAAAACCTACCTACCCCACCTATTATAAACTTAAGCGTAATCGGAACGACACACTTTTTAGGCCTCAATGGTAGACCCCTAAGCAGATATTCTGATATTATATAAAGATAACTTAAAATATTATCTGAGTACAATAATTAAACAAGTTAAGTCTTGATTATCAAATACATATGACAGTGAAGTTGCTCAGTCTTATTGAATGGGAAATGAACTTGCACATCAAACAATAATACATAAAGTATACATATAAACAACTGATCATTATGATTTGTAAATATCTATTTCTTAATCGTTAAGGTCCCGATGAGTGGAACCAACAGGCACAGGCAACGTTACAAAATGCCCTCAAACTGCAGACGCTGAACACAAACGTTGCCAAGAATGTTGTCTTCTTCCTGGGTGACGGCATGGGTATCGCCACTGTTACGTCAGCCCGTATCTTCAAAGGTCAACTAAATGGACAACCAGGAGAAGAAACCGTATTAAATTTTGAGAACTTGCCACATGTTGCCCTGGCTAAGGTAAGTGCTTGGCACATGATGACCAGGTGAATCTTGGACTGAGATCATGCCTAATAACGTAATAACGAGTAGTCCGGGGGATTCACTCCTATAAAATCATATGTAAATGATGCGACAAACGTCATCGCAACCTGAACAACTGAATCAGGAAACCCGGGGTCACATACATGTGTGAACAAACATAGAACGACCTTCGATAAAGACGTGTCCCCTCTGTGTCCCCTCTTTTCAGGTTTTTGATCAACATAAAGTGAAATTTCGATTTAGACGTTGACAAATTAGTCTCCTACGCCTAATACTTTCCGGAGAGTGAAACATTCGTTGGTGGTTCAATTCATCAAACCCATATAGATTTACAAACTGTTTTAGCTCTTAAAGTCTTCAACGCTTCTCCCTTTTCATGCATGATTAATGATTGTATTTGATTAGTTTATTGCGGTATTGGTGCCAATAAAGGCTTAGTTATTTACGGCCCGTACATTCGTGTTTAACCTAGGAATTGATATTTTCCTGAATAATTAGTACTTATAAGCCATTTTCATGCAATGGATTATCCGATCACCGCAATCGGAACGAGTATTGTACATGGGCTATTTTATTTTGTTATATAATTATATAAATTGTCAATTTCCACTTTCTTGATCCATGTTTCATTATTTGAAGTTATACTAAAGAGGCACAGGCTGTGTTGTATGGTGGCCTTGGACTACCAATACTGAAAAATGAAATGTGCTGGGTAAAACTAGTCCCGATGTGTGAGGGTGCCCGTCACGGCGTACCTTACAGACTAGTAAGAGTACACTTGAGTTAGGCACTCCGAAAAAATAGTTATTTTTCGTTTTCATTTAGGCTTCATTTTAATATTGAAATGGTTTTAAATACGAAAAATCCAGAAATCTAAATTGTGACTTTTTTTCAGCCATACTCATCCCGTTTTCTAAGAACTATTTAACTCAGTTTGCAATTAAGCTTAATACACCTTACACACTGAAACGTAAACAGTAAAGCAAAAATGATAAAACAAATCTAAGTCGACACAATACTAGATATGCTTGAGTATGTGCAAAGAAGTTTGGAAACGAGAGCGTAGTGATTTTCGAATATAATATTGGTAACCATATATAATAGTATGTCATAGTGACACTTTTACACGGGTTTCCAGTGAGAACTGTACCGGTCAATAAATATGTTTCAATGTTTTTATTAGTTCGAACTGCATTTATAAGTGGGAAAATAAAATCCAACAAGTTACAGACTGTGTCGCTTTAATTGTTTTTCACAGACTTATAACACAGACGCACAAACAGCAGACTCAGCTGGAACTGCCACGGCCTTCCTTACCGGTGTAAAGGCGAAATCAGGAGTTATAAGTGTTG